>NC_057849.1:156926140-157229170 GCF_015237465.2 Chelonia mydas | reverse complement strand
CCAGCTCTTGTTCCCCTCTCCTTTCCTCATCATTCAATAAATACATTCTGCCACGATAAAGCAATGAATCCCCCACAAGACGATAATCCTGCAAACCAATTAATGCTGCCCTCCTTCCCCAAATCAATTTATGCTGCCCCACTACCTGTCTGCAGGCCTCTGTGCTATGGGTGGCCCATCTCTGCTCCTCTCCTGGATTTGTAGAACCCCTCAGCCCCCAGCCAATCCTCCTTCTGCATCTGGTCCTTTTACTTCTGTTTCTCCTGCCTCTATTCTGAAAGTAGCAGTGGCCCAGAGCCTGCTCTTCTCCCTCTCTTCTGAAACAAGCCATGTCTCCATCTACTCAGTTTCTCATTTTGCTTCCTATCCTGAAAAAGCAGTAGTAGTGCCTGAGCCACCCCTCTCAGATCCCTGCGTCCCTTCTCTCACCTTCACACAAGAAAGGGCACTAGGAATACTCCCTGTGTCCACCTCCTGTTCTCGTTGGGATGGAGGAGGTGACCTGATGTCTCAATGTTCTAGTGAAGGTGGAACAAATCTGCAGTGCTAACAGGATGATGGAACTATCCCTTCTGTCAAGGTTCCTTCCCCACTCTGAACTCTAGGGTACGGATCTGGGGACCTGCATGAAAGACCCCCTAAGCTTATTCTTAGGTTAAAAACTTCCTCAAGGTACAAACTTTGCCTTGTCCTTGAACCCTATGCTGCCACCACCAGGCGTGTTAAACAAAGAACAGGGAAAGAGCCCACTTGGAGACGTCTTCCCCCCCAAAAATACCCCCCCAAGCCCTACACCCCCTTTTCTGGGGAAGGCTTGATAAAAATCCTCACCAATTTGCATAGGTGAACACAGACCCAAACCCTTGGATCTTAAGAACAATGAAAAAGCAATCAGGTTCTTAAAAGAAGAATTTTAATTAAAGAAAGAGTAAAAGAATCACCTCTGTAAAATCAGGATGGAAAATACCTTACAGGGTAATCAGATTCAAAACACAGAGAATCCCTCTAGGCAAAACCTTAAGTTACAAAAAGACACAAAAACAGGAATATACATTCCATTCAGCACAGCTATTTTACCAGCCATTAAACAAAAGAAAATCTAACGCATATCTAGCTAGACTACTTACTAACTTAATAGAAGTTCTGAGGAGTTCTGAAGAGCATTCCTGATCTGTTCCCGGCAAAAGCATCACACAGACAGACAGACCCTTTGTTTCCCCACCCCCTCCAGCTTTGAAAGTATCTTGTCTCCTCATTGGTCATTTTGGTCAGGTGCCAGCGAGGTTATCTTAGCTTCTTAACCCTTTACAGGTGAAAGGGTTTTGCCTCTGGCCAGGAGGGATTTTATAGTTCTGTATACAGAAAGGTGGTTACCCTTCACTTTATATTTATGACACACCCCCCCAAATCACAGATAGGGTGAAACACTGGCTGTGATTTCTTCCTGGAGCTCTAGGAGAAAACAGAGTTAATAAGACACATGCACCTTTAAATATACTACCAAGTGTATAAAGACTAACAATATTTTCTACATCTCAAGGACGATTTTAACCAGTTGATTCTGGGAAACTTTCATGGGAGAGTGCATCAACCACTTTGTTAGAAGCTCCTGAGATGTGTTGTATGTCGAAATCAAAATCTTGGAGAGCTAAACTTCACTGAATAAGTTTTTTGTTATTTCCCGGGGCGGTATGAAGCCACTGTAGGGCAGCATGGTCGGTTTGCAGGTGGAAATGCCATCCCCAAACGTATGGGCGTAGCTTTTCCAGAGCATAGACAATGGCGTAACAGTCTTTTTCACTGACTGACCAGTTGCTTTCCCTCTCAGACAGCTTCTTGCTGAGAAACACTACAGGATGAAATTCTTGATCCTGTCCTTCCTGCATTAAAACTGCTCCCACACCACGCTTGGACGCATCTGTGGTTACTAGGAACGGTTTGTCAAAGTCTGGGGCCCTTAACACAGGGTCAGACATGAGTGTCGCTTTAAGCTGGTTAAAGGCCTTCTGACACTCTTCTGTCCACTGAATGTCATTTGGCTGTTTCTTTTTGGTTAGGTCTGTCAGTGGGGTGGGGATTTGTCTGTATTGTGGTACAAATCGCCTGTAATATCCGGCCAAGCCTAAGAAGGATTGGACCTGTTTCTTTGACTTTGGGACAGGCCACTTTTGGATAGCATCCACTTTGGCCTGTAGGGGGTTGATAGTTCCTTGACCCACCTGGTGTCCAAGGTAAGTCACTCTGTTTAGGCCTATTTGACACTTCTTAGCCTGAACAGCTAGTCCTGCCTGCTTTATGCGCTTGAAGACTTTTTATAGATGTTCCAGGTGTTCTTCCCAGGAATCCGAAAATATGGCCACATCGTCAAAATAGGTGACTGCATAGTCTCCCAATCTTGCTAGGAGACCATCTACAAGTCTTTAGAAGGTGGCGGGTGCATTCCACAGCCCGAAAGGGAGCACATTAAATTCATACAGCCCGACATGTGTGGTGAAGGCTGACCTTTCCTTGGCGGATTCATCTAGTGGTACCTGTCAGTACTCCCTGGTTAAGTCCAAGGTAGAGATGAACTGGGCCCGTCCCAGTTTCTCCAATAGTTCATCTGTGCGTGGCATTGGATAGTTGTCTGGGCGAGTTACAGCATTTAGCTTATGGTAGTCCACGCAAAAACGTATCTCCCCATCTGGTTTGGGAACTAGAACCACTGGAGATGCCCATGCACTGTCAGGGGGGCAGATTACACCCATCTGTAGCATATCTTGGATCTCCCGTTCTATAGCAGTTTTAGTTTGAGGAGACACCTGGTAAGGTTGGACTTTAATTGGGTGAGCATTACCAGTGTCAATGGAGGGGTATGCCCGTTCAGTTAGTCCTGGGGTGGCTGAGAACGTCAGCGCTTAGCTAGTGCACAGCTCCTCGATCTGCTGTTGCTGCATACGCCCAAGGGTCATGGAGATGTTTACCTCTTCTCTGCGACCATCACTTTTCCCTTCATAGTAGACACCTTCAGGCCACTCAGCGTCATCTCCTCCCTGGGCTGTAAACTGACAAACCTTTAATTCTCTGGAATAAAAGGGCTTTAGAGAATTAATATGGTACACCTTAGGCTTTCGGTTTGAGGTGGGGAATGCTATGAGATAATTAACAGCTCCCAGGCACTCTTGGACTGTGAATGGCCCTTCCCACCATGCTTCCATTTTATGGGCCTGGAGCACCTTTAAGACTATGACCTGGTCCCCTACTTTGAAGGAACGCTCTCTGGCATGTCTATCATACCAGACTTTTTGCTCTTTTTGAGCATCCTGTAAGTTTTCTTTAGCAAGGGCTAAAGAGGTTCGGAGGGTGTTTTATAGGTTGGTTACAAAGTCCAGAATGTTAGTTCCTGGAGAAGGTGTAAATCCCTCCCATTGCTGCTTCACCAACTGTAATGGCCCCTTAACCTCTCGGCCATATACAAGTTCAAATGGTGAAAACCCTAAACTGGGATGTGGTACAGCTCTGTAGGCAAAGAGCAACTGCTGCAACACTAGGTCCCAATCACTGGAGTCCTCATTTATGAATTTACGTATCATGGCCCTCAAAGTTCCATTAAACTTCTCCACCATGCCATTTGTTTGATGGTGGTAAGAGGTGGCAACCAAGTGATTTACCCCATGAGCTTCCCAAAGGCTTTCCATAGTTCCTGCCAGGAAATTAGTTCCTGCATCTGTGAGGATGTCGGAGGGCCAACCTACCCTGGCAAAAATGTCTGTTAGTGCCTGGCACACACTTTTAGCCCTGGTTTTGCTTAGAGCTACTGCTTCTGGCCATTGGGTGGCAAAATCCATGAAAGTCAGTATGTACTGCTTTCCTCTGGGTGTCTTTTTCAGAAAAGGACCCAGAATATTCACAGCTACTCGCTGAAATTGAACTTTAATGGTGGGCAGTGTCTGGAGAGGGGCTTTGACCTGGTCTTGGGGTTTTCCCACTCTTTGGCATACCTCACAAGACCGGACATAGGTAGAAACATCCTTGCCCATTCCCTCCCAGTGGAATGACCTCCCCAAACAGTATTGGTCCTGTTCACCCCAGCATGGCCACTAGGATGATCATGGGCTAAGCTTTACCCGGTACTTAGTTGGAACTACCAACTGTCTCTGAGGATGCCCGTCTTCCTGGTGTCCATCAGAAAGAGTTTCCTTGTATAAAAGTCCTCTTTCTACAACAAACCTGGATCGATTAGAAGAGCTGAGAGGTGGTGGGTTGCTCCGTGCCACCGTCCAAGCTCTTTGGAGGCTTTCATCTGCTTCCTGTTTGGTCTGGAATTGTTCCCTTGAGGCTGGAGACATCAGTTCCTCATTGGATTGTGGATCTGGGCTTGGTCCCTCTGGAAGTGATGTAGGGGATAGGGCTGTTTCCGTTGACTGTGAACCGCTTTCCACTGGTGCCACTTTCCACTACGTTGGGGTTCAGGCTCTGGCTGAGCCTCTTGTGTAGGGTTATCTGGTGCTGCCAGTGCAGGTTCGGTGGGGTCCTCTGATGTTGGGGTTGTAAGTACTGGATTCAGTGCTGGCAATGTTTTTGGTGCTGGTGGTTCCGCCAGTTCCGGTTCTGGGACTGGCTCTGTCTGGGTCTCTGGGACTGGATCCACTACTGCCGTTGCAGACGTTGGCATGGGGTCCGGTTCCATCACCTCTGACTGGGTCCTGGTACAAGTTTCCGGAACAGAGCTAGGCGTGACAGCTTGCTTAGCCTGGCTACGGGTGACCATTCCCACCATCTTGGCTAGCTTCATATGATTGGCCATGTCTTCCCCCAATAGCATGGGGATGGGATAATCATCATAGACTGCAAAAGTCCACGTTCCTGACCAGCCCTTGTACTGGACTGGCAACTTGGCTGTAGGCAAATTGAAAGAGTTGGACTTGAAGGGTTGAATCATCACTTGGATCTCTGGGTCAATTAAAATTGGGGTCCACTAAGGAAGCATGGATAGCTGACACTGGCACTTCGGTGTCCCTCCACGCGGTGACCTTCTTTCTGCCCACACTCACAGTTTCCCTCCGCTCCGAGGGTATCTGGAAGGCATCTGGGCCTGAGGACCTCTGCTGTGATTCCAGTGCAATGAACTGTAATCTGTTGGGGTTCTTGGAGCAGTTGGCCTTTACATGCCCTGGCTCGTTACATTTAAAACATCGTCCATCGTCACTGGGGAGAGGTGGGTTGCTGGAGAATGGTGTGGCAGGACAATAAGGTGTCTGGAGTGTTCCTTGGTGTGTAGTTGGGGCCTTGGGCTGTCCCCGGTAGTAGGGTGAGGTCAGAGATTGTCCCTTCTGATCTCCGCTCCAACTGCAACTGGGATTGTTCCTCTCTTCTCCCTCCACCCGTTTTGTTCCAGGTTGCCCCTTCTGATATTCGCCCCAACTGCTACTAGTTCTTTTCTTTTCTGCCACCTCCACCCATTTGGCTCCAATCTCCCCCACCTCGATTACAGTTGTGGGCTTTCCATCTAGGATGTATTTTTCTATTTCCTCAGGACCACCCTCTAAGAACTGCTCCATTTGCATTAGGAAGGGCAATTCTTCTGGAGATTTAACACTTGCTCCTGACATCCAGGCATCCCAATGTTTCGCAATGTGGTAGGCATGTTGGGTAAATGACACGTCTGGTTTCCACCTTAGGGCTCTGAACGGCCGACGGGGATGCTCGGGTGTTCGCCCCATTCTGACTCTCGCCTTGATTTTAAACAGTTCATACTTGTTCATGTATTCCTTAGGCATTTCAGCCGCCACCTCTGCTAAGGGTCCACTGAGCTGCGGCCTCAGCTTTACCATGTACTGGTCTGTAGAGATGCTGTACCCAAGGCAGGCCCTTTCAAAGTTTTCTAAGAAGGCCTTGGTATCATCGCCTGCCTTGTAGGTGGGGAACTTTCTGAGACGTGAAGCGGTACCTGGAGAAGGATTGCTAGGGTTTGTTGGTATATTCTACTGAGCCTTTGCCTTCTCCATCTCCAGTGCATGCTTCCATTCTTTTTCCTTTACCTCCATAGCTCTCCTGTGGGCAGCCTCCATTTCATTTTCCTTTGCCTCCATTTCTCTCCTGTGGGCAGCCTCTTTGGCTTTTTCTGTCTTGGGTTCTGTCATCTTAGCTGCTCTGTTTTTAACTAACTTTACACCAGAGAGTTAAAAAAAAAAAACAAAAAAACCTGGCTTGTAAAATTTAGTTGTGCTGTAACCTGATACCTATGTTCTGTGATAGCTATTCTCAGCCTACAGAAAAATCCTCTAGCTGCTCTTAGCTAAAAAAAAACCCCACCTCTTCAGGTCTGTGAAAAACTTGTGAATTTCTCTGCAGGAGGTTAACTATCCTGCCTTTAGGTAGAGAAAACTCCAGCTCACAAAAGGAAGATCCCTTTGTTATGCTTGCTGCTGTCTCCTTTTACAAAACCCTTTTAAAATCCTGCTGTGCTTCTGGTTCAAAATGATCTAAAAAAAAAATCTCAAAATGATCCCACTGCTCTGCCACCATGTCAAGGTTCCTTCCCCACTCTGAACTCAAGGGTACATGTCTGGGGACCTGCATGAAAGACCCCCTAAGCTTATTCTTACCAGCTTAGGTTAAAAACTTCCTCAAGGTACAAATTTTGCCTTGTCCTTGAACCCTATGCTGCCACCACCAAGCATGCTAAACAAAGAACAGGTAAAGAGCCCACTTGGAGACGTCTTCCCCCCAAAATATCCCCCCAAGCCCTACACTCCCTTTCCTGGGGAAGGCTTGATAAAAATCCTCACCAATTTGCATAGGTGAACACAGACCCAAACCCCTGGATCTTAAGAACAATGAAAAAACAATCAGGTTCTTAAAAGAAGAATTTTAATTAAAGAAAAAGTAAAAGAATCACCTCTGTAAAATCAGGATGGTAAGTACCTTATAGGGTAATCAGATTCAGAACATAGAGAATCCCTCTAGGCAAAACCTTAAGTTACAAAAAGACACAAAAAACAGCAATATACATTCCATTCAGCACAGCTATTTTACCAGCCATTAAACAAAAGAAAATCTAACACATTTCTAGCTAGATTACTTACTAACTTAACAGAAGTTCTGAAGAGCATTCCTGATCTGTTCCCGGCAAAAGTATCACACAGATAGACAGACCGTTTGTTTCCCCCACCCCCTCCAGCTTTGAAAGTATCTTGTCTCCTAATTGGTCATTTTGGTCAGGTGCCAGCGAGGTTATCTTAGCTTCTTAACCCTTTACAGGTGAAAGGGTTTTGCCTCTGGCCAGGAGGCATTTTATAGTTCTGTATACAGAAAGGTGGTTACCTTTCCCTTTGTATTTATGACACCTTCAAACTGGGACAATTTTAGTAAAGCAGGACTTCTGGTGACCCTAGCTGAGTCAGTCATTCACAAAGGCCTGTAACTGTGCATCATCCCAAGAAACTAGTGATGCTGACCCAGTGACATCAGAAAAATATGTTCCTTCACATCAGCCCAGCAGATAACAGGTGCTTAATCAACAGCTGCATAGCAACCTGCCTTGAAATCATTCCGGAAAGCTAGAGATGAGTCAGTAATGTCAAGTGGCATAGCCCTTGACATCAGCATAGCACGCTAGAGATGTTGAGCCAGAGGCCTCAAGCCTGGAAATCCTAACCAGTTACAAGGGATGAATTAGTGAGCTCACAAAGGTCTGTATCTTGGCATCCTCCCAGCAAGCTGTAAGTGCTGAGCCGGTGACATCACAGAGACCTGTCTCATACCAGCCAACCAGCAACTAGCGGGGCTGCGCCAGTGAGGCCACAAAGGTCTATGCTTTCACATCAGTCCCAGAAAGCAAGAGTTGCTGAGCAGGAGATAAATTAAGGAGGAGAGTGTGAGTGTGTGTGTGTGAGAGAGAGAGAGAATGCGTGTACAGGGGGTGTGTATAGCTCTCCCTCCTCTGCTAAAAAGAGGGAGCATTCCCCTTCCTTTCCATCTCTTACCTCTTATATGGCAGATGAAAGGAAGACTCAGCATGTGGGAGAATCTGCAGTGGGAGATAAAAAGAAAAAGGATGTGGCACTGTGGGAATGCTTTAAAAATACCATAACAGAACTAGAAAAAACAATTAATGAGGAGGACTTGGGAGTAAACACATTTTTCCCATCCCATCACTTGCTGTAATGTGTCCTGATGTGTCATTTATCAAGGAGAAGGAGTGTAGTCGGTGGTGGAGGGAGCAGAAGGAGAAATGGGCACTTTCTTCTCAATCCTTTCCAGATGCCAAAACACCTGTTTGAAAATCTGATCCCTCTCTGTGAGAGGAAGAGCAAGTGAGGACAGGAAAATGGTAGTAGGAAGGGATGGTTTTTGTACAAATGTCTCATTAATTTGTGCACCATTTGCCACTTGTGCTGAGTAACTGTAAACAAGTGTAAGCAGAGTCAGAATGAGCTCTAACCCAACATCTGGTGGTGAGCTGTGGAAAAGGACTGCAGGGGCTGATCTCGTTTGCAGGGGCACTCTCGTTTGCATGGGCATACCCACCCTGCCTAGCATGATGGACTGCTTGCCCAAATGGTAACTTTAGCTGCTGTGGGATCCCCAGTCTCTCTTTTTGTGGGGCAGCAGTAATAAAGGGTTGTTATCCTGGTTATGTGAATGAATCAAGGACAGTAGAACTGTACTTGGCATTTTATGATGAAGGGACTCACCCTCAACTAAGTAGCACTCGCTAGGCAAGGGACATGGGTTCCAACTGCCAGGGACTTGAGAGGGTATGGGGATCTGGATCCCCCTCCCCCTCCCCGGGCCCTAAACACTACTTTGACTCCTCCTCTCTCCAGGGTGTAGTAACAGAGCAAATTTTGGCTCCATTAAGAGTCTTGTTACATACTGCAGAGCTGAAGTCACTGACACCTAGGTCTAAGCATTAGACCTACTTTGGGCTAGTGGTGCACCAGCTAAAAATCACTAAAGAGCTGAAGTTGCTGAGAGCTGTGTTAAGGGGGGGCTGAAGACAAGTTGGTGAGTGGACGGCTAGAGCGGCTAGCTGGGTGGCTGGCAGAGAGGAGTGGACAGCAGGACAGCTAGCGGAGAGGAGTGGAGTGAAGTGGAGTGGAGCGGATAGCAGGGTAGCTGACGGAGAGGCATGGCTGGTGGTGAAGGCTGCAGCAGAACCCCATGGAGAGGTGTGCCACTTGGGTGTTGACCTGAGCAGCAGAGCATGTAAGATGCCCTCCCATACCTCCCTCCACTTCCACCCAGGCTGGGAGGTAAACTCTGCAGATGAACACTGTGGGGTTGCACTGACCAAGGACAGAAACTGTGTGTGTGTGTGTGTGTGTGTGTGTGTGTGTGTGTGTGTGTGTGTGGGTGGGTGGGTGGGGGTGACTATTGGGTTGCTGGATTTAAGACTCTGAAGGGAAAAGGACACTGCCAAACTTACTTGGGGGTGGGTCTTTTCCCCATGGTTGGTGTTATGAATCCTGTTTGTGGTATTTCCCCAACATAATGCCACATTGTTTCCCTCCTTTATTAAGAGGCTTTTGCTACACTCAGACTCTGTGCTTGCTAGAGGGGAAGTATTGCCTCTTGGGGGGTGTTATGTAATTGTCCCACATCACTGGGTGGGGGCTTGAGCCAGTTTTGCATTGTGTTATTGAAATAGAACCCCTAGATACTGAACCCTGCCCTTGTTGCTGCCAATTCTGACGGGCAGAAGGGTTATACAAGAAAAGCATTTATTTCTGAAGGAACCAGAAGACCTGTTACAGTAAGTTAGTGTGACAGAGTGGGAAATAACCATTCATAGAACAATTGATGCGCACCATGAACGCCTTTGGATTGCCTTTGGAAAAGGTTGGATGGCTGAAACACCAGGTACAGAACTGTACCCTTAGGCTTAGGTGAAATATTCTTGTTATGAACTTTCATCAGATTGATCCTTTAGTAAACATTTACTGATATGCCCAAGGCAATGTAAAGCTTTACTAACCCACACCTTATCACGCAAAAGCAAATGAACAATATAATTTCATGGTGTATTGTGCATGGTTTAGAGTTTTCTCCAGTGGAGAGTAATAAAGTGGGGCTAGTTGTCAGCGCTTTTCCATCAGGTGTATGGGAGAAGATAGGTGCTGAACTTGTGTTAATAAGAACTGAACGTATAACTCCCTGAAAAATGCAATGAGAATTTAGTTTGAGGTCTCAGTTTTTCTCAATGAATGTGTAAGGTATTTTTCAGACAGTAAGGTGATGAAATTGGTATTGAAGTGTATTTGTTGAATTAGGGAACACTGTACATTAGAGAGGAATGCTAATCCTGTGGTTTAAGCACTAGTCTGAGACTCAGAAGAGCTGCGCTCGCTTCCTAGTTCTTCCACAGTTCTCCTTTTCTATTTAGGTTGCAGAGTTCATGGCAGGGCTGTCTCTTATGATGTTTCTACATTGCCTGACACAATGGGAGCTCATATTGATTTAGGCCTATGTCCTCCTGTAAGATAAATAATGAAAGTTAAAAAAACCAAAGAGATGAAGTTTCTCTTTGAAACAACAGGTAAATGCCTGAAAATGTTTTGGCAGAAGATACAGGAGAAGGCATTTTACTGTCTAACCAGTCCTTAGACTCAGGAGCCCAGGTGTAGGAAAATGATTCCCCTATGCAACACAATGTGGGTTGGCAGGCAGTGGTACCATCTACACCAGGGGTGGGCAAACTTTTTGGCCCAAGGACCATATCTGGGTATGGAAATTGTACGATGAGCCATGAATGCTCATGATATTGGGGGTTGGGGTGTGCGAGAGGGTGAGGGCTTTGGCTGGGGTGTGGGTTCTGGGGTGGGGCTGGGAATGAGGGGTGTGGAGGGTGGGAGGGAGATCAGGGCTGGGGGTTGGGGCGCCGGAGGGGTAAGGGATACAAGCTCCAGGCGGCGCTTACCTCAAGCAGCTCCCAGAAGCAGTGACACGTCCTCCCTCCAGCTCCTATGCAGAGGTGCAACCAGGCGACTCTGTGTGCTGCCCCGCCCGCAGGCGCTGCCCCTGCAGCTCCCATCGGCTGTGGTTGCTGGCCAATGGGAGCTGCAGGGGAAATGTGTGGAGTCCCTTGACTTTCCCTAGGTGTAGGAGGCAAAGGGGGGACATACTGCTGCTGCTTCCGGGAGTTGCACAGAGCCCAGGCATGTGCGGAGTGGGGCAAGCCCCTGACTCCGCTCCCTGGCTGGAGCTCAAGGGCTGGATTAAAATGTCTGAAGGACCAGATGCGGCCCCCAGGCTGTAGCTTGCCCACCCCTGATCTACATTCTGTCTTGGGATTTTCTGTCAAGGAAGGGCAGCTTTAAGTTATTGTGGGGATAGGTTAAATCAACACTTCCCACAGTGGATGTGACCACATCTCCTCTCTGAGTAGCACTGGATACTTTCTGAGCTGTGCTGGTGTCTTATGGGCTCCCAGTGGAGGGGCGGTTGTGACCTACCTTGCCACTTTCACTTTTGCGGCATTCCCCGCCTTAGTGGACTTTCCACCTATAGGGACCTGAACCAGGTTGTCTGGGTTAGAATGGGAAGCATTCTATTGACTTCAATAGGCACTGAATCAGGCCTTGCGTGCATAAGGCAGCATAGATCCTGGGCTTTGTCTGGCTCATGGACTGTTAAAATGTAATTGTGTTAGTTAAAAGGAGGAATAAATCATGCTTCCTTCTTCTTACTACCCTGCTTGGCTGCATAAGACAAGGGCACAATCTTGCCCTAGACTAGAGAATCGAGAATTTTTAGTCTATGATTCAGTGGCACTCATAAACATGATCTCATAGCCATAGATGATGTACAGAAACCCATGGCGATTTATTCACAGGGATGGTAAACCATTAACTTCTTTGATAACACAAAATGTTTACGCAATGAAGACTGATTTTATGACTCTTCCGAGACAGCAAAAAGACAGTGTAGATAAATGACAAAGCTGGAGCACTGGAGAGACGTAGAGGAAAGATAGGCTGTGCATGCTGAAGCTAAGCGACTACTGTCGAATCTAAGAAGTGTGATGGCCTGGGGAACAGTATGAGTGCATTTATTTCCATTCTATTTTTTTAAATTTCCAAAACGTAATACATTTGTAAGTGATGCACAAAATACTGTATAAGAAGATTACAAAACCACACACAAAACCCATAGTTCCCCATGCTTATCCTCCAGTATTTTTAGTGGCATGGCTCTGTATTGACTGGTTTAACTCAGTCTCCTGGAATGGTTTATAAAATGCACACTTTCAGATGCTTTTATTTTTGAAGGATCAGCCTTTTTGTTATTAAACTAGCTCTCCACAGAAATGTTCCAGGTTGGTCATTGAGAAAGGCAGGTACAGTCGAAATGTCTGAGCGTAGACTTGGCACCAAGAACGCCTGAGTTCTAATGCCAATTCTGGCACCAGCTCTTTCTTTGACCTTGGATAAGTCACTTAGGGCTAGAGACACAAAAGGATTTAGACATCTAACTCCAGGAAAGCAGACCTGGCTGTAAATCTCAGGCAGAGGGAGGCAGCTTCCTCTAGCCCAGATTTTGGCACCTAAATTCCTTTGGGGGTGGGGCTTAGGACTCACCTCTCTCCTTGGCATTTACTATTGGTTGCATAGGTGCCAACTCTGTGTGTGCGCTCCAGCTCCCCACTCACCTCCCAGTGCCTCCTACCTGCCTGCTGCCCCGCTGATCAGTGCCTTCCGCTCTCTCCCAGCGCCTTCCGTCCACTGTGATCAGCTGTTTCGTGGCATGCTGGTGGCTCTGGGAGAGAGGTGGAGGAGTGGGAATGGTGCACATTGGGGAAGGGGTTGAAACTGGGAAGGAAAGAGGCAGGTTGGGGGTGGGGGCTTGGGGGAAGGGATGGGGTGAGGGCGGGGCCTGGGGCAGAGCAGGGGCTGGAAAAGGCGGGATGGGGGTGGGGGGCTGGGGGAAGGAGTCAGGTGTGGGCAGGGCCTGGGGTGGACCTGGGGGGTTGAGCCGCACCCCCGAGCTCAGAGGAAGCCGCTGACTATGATTGGTTGCCTTAGGTGGCTCCCTGTTCAGCTTTCTGGCTTTTGTGGATCCCATTCTTAGGCACCTAACTGTTGCCATACATTGAATAGGGAGCCTATGTGCCTAACTTGGGGCTGAGGCTTCCACTGGGTGACAGGACATTGTAACAGTGGGCATGGCAGTGTGTAAGTCCCTTTGTAGATCTAGCCTGTAACCCAGGGGTGGGCAAATTTTTTGGCCCGAGGGCCACATCAGGTTACAAAACTATACGGAGGGCCGGGGAGGGAAGGCTGTGCCTCCCCAAACAGCCTGGCCCCCGCCCCATATCTGCCCCCTCCCACTTCCCGCCCCCTGACTGCCCCCCTCAGAATCTCTGACCCATCCAACCCCCCCTGCTCCTTGTCCCCGACTGCCCCCTCCCAGGAGTCCCCTCCCCTAACCGCTCCCCCCGGGACCCCACCCCCTATCCAACCACCTGTTCTCCCTGTCCCCTGATTGCCCCAACCTCTATCTACACCGCCGCCCCCTGACAGGCCCCCCCAGGACTCCAATGCCCTCCAACATCCAACCCACCCCCGTTCCCCATCCCCTGTCTGCCCCCCTACAGAACCTTCACCTCATCCAATTGCCCCCTGCTCCCTGTCCCCTGACTGCTCCCAGGACCCTCCGCTCCCTGCCCCCTTACCATGCCAGAGCCAGCCATGCTGCCCGCGCTGCCCGGCAGGAGTGGCGGGCCAGAGCGCTGGCGGCACAGCGCACTGAGGCTGCGTGGGAGGGGGAGTGGGAACAGCGGGGGAGGGGCCGGGGGCTAGCCTCCCCGGCCGGGAGCTCAGCAGCAAGGCAGGACGGTCCCGCGGGCTGGATGTGGCCCGCGGGCCGTAGTTTGCCCACCTCTGCTGTAACCTCTGCATTACTTTTGCAGTCAGTAATCTGAGTATGATTAGGTTTACTTTCTACTTCCCTAGGGTTATGAAGATTGCTTAGCTAAATTTGTAAATTATTTCCAAGATGGAAATAGCACAAAGACAAAAACTGCTATAGCTGCTAAATATTATGGTAGATTTATTATATAGATCCCAATGTGAGGTAAATTAAGACTGATTATTTTAGGATCCAAAAGAATAGAAAGTCATATCAGTTCTGTGAAATATTTCATGCCCATGTACGTGCACAATGGACATTCAAAAATCATATATATTAGATTAGTATTCAACGCTCCATTGCTCCAGCACATATAATTGACTTGGATCTCTACTTTTGCCATTCTGAACGGAATCCAGTGAGTTCTAAAATGTACTTTTTGTTGTATAAGCCCCAGCTGTAGGAGAGGGTTGGCGAGCTGAAGTTTCTGTTAAATCTGAATGAACCTGTAATTGTCCAGTACTTAAGCCAGAGGCACTGTAACCTAGGAATGTGCTGAATAAAGCTGTGCTGAGTTTGGATCCATGGGGTATTATTCTGTAAACTATTTCTCCAGTTTATCCAACAAGCCAATTTTCCAGATGCCCTTTCCAAATTTTAATGCCCCCCCCCCTCCTGCTACTGCTGCTATAGCAAGGGGGTAAGAGCCCTGGCTAAGAAATACATTATGTGTGTACAGGGATCTATTTGCATTAATGGGAATTGTGTTGCTAAATCTCTGCGCACTGTGTTGAAAACCCACTAGGGTTTTTTGGGCTGTTATATAACCCAGGATTCAGGAAAAATCAGATTTCTGTAGTGAATTCTAAAAATGGTTGTGTACAGTTTGAACCTCATGATGGCTATTAAAGTCAGTTGCAATCAATCATCTAAAGTTCACAGAAAGCCTTGAAAATTTAACCCTCAGAATTCAATATATCAAAATTGTGTAGTCCCAGGGGACAGAGAGGAAAAAACGGGTAAAGACGTTTCATATTTCAAAGGCTAACTAATAAGCAGGCTAGTTCTGTCACATATGTCTGTGAGGTCACAATCCAGGCTCCGGGAATTGTTAAGGGTACAGAGTCTTTTTCACCTAAGTCAGTGGTTCACATCTGGCAATGGTCAGTAATGACCAGAAATCATGATAATCTGATGGCTGTTGCTGTAAATGGAGCATGTAAAACCGGTTAGTGGTCTCAGTCTGTTTCCTAGCCACTGTACTGATGTCACAAAAGCCACTGCTGTTTTAGTGATGTCATCAGCAGTTGTAGGCTAGGATCCGCTCAGTTTAGGAATTGGCAGGTAGAAAGAGGAAGAACTGTCTTTCACATATTTTGTTTTAACAACTGTTAATAAAACATGTTAAATGTTTACATATAATTGTGTTTCAGGACTTGAAATAATGTGTACATTTTAAAGCACTCCAGTTCACCTTTAAGATAATGATGCATGCTAAGGATAACTGCAACTCTACAAGGAAAAATGGGCTATTTCTGTTGAAAGGAGAGTGCTTTACGATATATTTTATGATTTTGATAACTAACAGTAGAAGTGAAGTTTGCGTTTAATTGGCTATTCTGTCGCTCATATACAGAGATATTTAGGAGACTGCAATGCTGTAGAAAGGCACAATGTTTTTAATGGAAACCTGTGAAGGCAACAAGTCTCTATGACAGTCTTCCATGAATGTAAAAGCAAATCTGTCTGCACAGAATCTTTTATTCCCATGACTACTTCTACTGACCTCCTCCTGGAGGATTGAAGGAAAAGTGTATTTTCCCCCCTAAGGAAATAACAGTTTAAGAATCTGAGGTATAATGTAACTTTTCAAACAATAAATAAATTAAAATTAACTGAAATCTTGTGCATAGGCACATTTGAACATATATTTAATTTCCCACCCATTAGTCTTCATAACTGAAAGTTCTCCTCCAACAAAAGCCTTAACTCTGCTCTATAGTGACACCATGAAAGGAAAAAAAAATCTAATGTGTCTTTACAAATCAGTTTAATCTCATCTGGGATGACAAACACTTAAAATGACTCAGCCATAATCACATTGTTTTTCCATGTTGTCACTGCAGAGCGGAGTTCAGGTTGCTGGGTGCCCTAACTATGCATTCCCATATGGTAACTTGTTTAGGTTTCTTTTAAGTTTAACTCTAATTGTGTATTTCCTGGGTTTATAACACTTGGTTTGGGGATAATACAATAACCTTGCAATGTATTTGACCTTAAAACTACTGATATAAAATCAACCTTCCTCATCCTTAACTCCATTTTAACATAGATTTTTTTACTGGGAATTCTTAATGATAATAAAAGGAGTACTTGTGGCACCTTAGAGACTAACCAATTTATTTTGAGCATAAGCTTTTGTGAGCTACAGCTCACTTCATCAGATGCATTCAGTGGAAAATACAGTGAGGAGATTTATATACCTGTATATAGATTTATATACAGTGAGGAATATAAATCTCCTCACTGTATTTCCCACTAAATGCATCCGATGAAGTGAGCCGTAGCTCACGAAAGCTTATGCTCAAATAAATTTGTTAATCTCTAAGGTGCCACAAGTCCTCCTTTTCTTTTTGCGAATACAGACTAACACGGCTGCTACTCTGAAACCTGTCTTAATGATAATGGGGATTTTAAGCTTTCGCCGAAAGCATCTGGTAAAACTCATCATTAGAGATGTGTTGCCAGATTAGAGGACTTAGTGGTGTTTTCTGATATGTTCTTCAGACGTCAAATACACAAAATATTCACATGACAAAGTGCTGTTACTCAGAGCCAAGTATTTTTGTTTTGTAGTCTTATCTTGCTGAATATGCAAGGTACGCCAAAGGCACCTCATTGACATTGGTGCTGGTATATTTACAATTCTTGTTTTTTTCTTTCCAGGTTTTGGCTTTGGTTATTCTATTGTTAATGGCCCTGCTAATGCAACCGTCCTAGCCGGTTCAGAGGCCCGGTTTAACTGTACTGTGTCACAAGGATGGCAAGTTATCATCTGGCTTTTAAATGGGAATGCTGTTCTCACGACAACTTCCCTTGGAGGGGCTGTTATAACAATGAATCGCTTCACTCAGCAAAATTATACCAGCGGTGAGACTTTTACCTCAGAGCTGATCATCCACAACGTCCAGCTGGACGATTCTGGTCAAATAGAATGCAGCCTCCAACTTAGTAGCCCCAACAGCTATGCCTTTCTTTCTGTGCAAGGTCTGTATGCCTTTTCATTTTTGTCACAGAGTTTTTATTAAATTGTACTTAACAGAAATCCAATGTCACAATGCCAAAATTACCAGACTGTATGTGTACCAACTTTCAGTGAATGCCCTATGCCTGCTATGTTTCTCATCTGGAAAGCTGGATCAGTAATTTCATGTACAGATTGGCATTCCAAGGTAGACTGAGGCTGCCACTGCAAAAGACTTCAGTTATGCTCACTTTTTTCTGTAGCAGCTCTTACTCTGTTCTGGGTTGTGTGAAAGTGCCAGAAGCCTGTGTCAGTGCTGCCAGCCATCAGTCAAAAACAATCTCTTTTGGCCAGAGTCTTTATGGATTTTTTTTCTCATTTTTGTACATAACACTTCTTTTGCATTTAATGGAGAGTTCCTTCCTACTGTCCGACCTAGTAATAGCCAGCCTCCACCCAGTTTGTGTTGGGGTTTAATGTAGTGCAAAAATTTAGCCTCTGAGTCACAAGGTGATATCATGGATGTGACTGCTGCTGCACACTACAGCTTCCAGGATCCAGTAAACCTTTCATGTATATCAGACATCCTCTCTGTAGCTTCCTCAAGCATCATTATTAAGGAAGTGCATCCAATAAAGTTCCTTCCATCTACTATTCATTTGTCCAAAAAAGAAGAAGGCTGATGCCTAGGGCATCACCTTTCTATAAACTTTCCGTGATAAACCTGAAGAACATCTCTAAGAGGTAACAGAGAAATAAAATCCTGATGACACATGGTCCTTTAGCTGGTGCAGGAGATATTTCAGTATGGCCAAAGCATGACACTTCCAAAGTTTTCATTGGACAGATGGTGGAAAATAAAGTCTAGTTGTGAAACCAAAATGGACTATAACATGGCTGAGAAGCTGCAGTGGCTTCCACATTTATCTCATGTAAACAACATCTCTATGTTTTAGGTTTTCTATTTTATTTTAATTATTTTTTTAACTTGAAAATTTCAAAATAGGATTTTTGGTAGCCAAAGATGATTTAAAATGGGCAATAAGACACCATTGCAGTTAAATATTCTGAAGGAACAAATCATCTTTTCCCCCCACAGTTAATGGATCTTTGCTCATCAAAGATCACAACTCTACAGTAAGAAAGAATGAAACAATTGACATTGTTTGTGAAGCCTTAGGATGGGCTCCAGCTCCAAACATGACCTGGATGATAAACGACTCTTTTGTAGATAAGTCCAGGTATGTTACTAACCACAGTCAAGGATCTAATGATCTTCACAATGAAGGGAGCACCTTAACTTTGACTCCGATGGCCAATGAGACACTGACATGCTTAGCTTATATAGAGGCACTCCCTAAGCCCCAGAATGCAACTGTAACTCTTATTGTGCAGGATTCTCTTGCAGGTAAGTGAATGTTCTCTATACTATGCCTTTTATTTTGAAAATCTTTTATTCCAGTTTAAGCAACATGACACCTGCAAATGTAACAGACTCAAACTCTAGTAAACAATACAGACATCACATAGTGTTAAATTCACTCCTGTGCTGAGCACCAGCACGAGTCCTGAGCATCACTAAATTCTCTTTATTTGGAACAGCACAAGGGAAACAGAACTCTCCCTAATGCTTATTAAGGGCTTCATTGCATACAAAATTGGATTTTCTGCCTTTTGCAAGATCTCACCACATGAATTTAGGCATTGAAAAAAAATTGATTCTGGCCATGAAATAACAATAGATTTCTATCTGTCAGTTGCATAAACATCGTATGCTATGTCTTGTTTGCTCAGGACTAAATCCTAATGTGAAATCCTGGCTCTACTAAACTCTGAAAGTTTTGCCACTGACTTCAACAGAGGTAGGATTTCACCCCTACACACAACCCAAAGTAAACACTTGTGCACAACACAATGCTCTGCACAAGGTTACACGGCAGGCATAGATCTGTTCTGCCATTGTAGTTATTGCCTCAGAGCCGTACTGTGCTTGGTCCCCACCGTGTTTCCGCCTTGGGGGTCCTGGCTGTTCCATCAGCCAGGGATGACTCTAGCACAGTGGCATTCCAGCCTCATGCACTTTACCAAGCTTCACTCCAACTCAGGAATTGCCATGCTCGATCAGCCCAGCGGCCCATCTCATCCAGCGTCATGTCCCAGATAGTGGCAGGCATCCAGACATATTGCTGAATTCTTGGCCTCACCAACAACCTGTGGAAATTAATCTCATAGCTTAATATGACCCCCGATGCCAGGGGAATCACCAACCAGCTGGGTAAGCTGAGCTGCCACCTGCATTGTGCTGCCTGAATAGCACTACCTGTTTTTGAGGTAGTGATGGATGGTTTTCTTTTCCAAGCGCTAGCACAATAAGAACAAACAGGACTAGATCCTCAACTGGGGCTAAGCAGCGCTTGGTGAAGCAGAGGGAGGAGGCATGAAAATGCCCTTTTTGGCCCCTCAATCTTGGGAATTATCTGGCCGTTTGTCCCCAGTGCTGCAAAGAAGAGTCGTTTCAGGGCTGCTGAAATTAACACCAGCTGCTCATGGTCTCTAGGAACTGTTACAAAAGGTGAGATTACTGGGGCACAGAGACACTTTTGTCACACCTCCTATGGTGGGGGCTGGAGAGGTGGTGTAGAAGCCCTTATGGTGACTCTGTGCCACCCAGAGTTTCCCCTAGGCAGAGGAGGTCCTTAAATCCATGTTTCTTTTAGTGATTGGGTGAGCGTGGAAAAAAGGAGCTGAGCTTGTGACATCAAACTGACAGCTCTTTGGCTGAGCTGGCACCCCTCGGAGTGTTACGTAACATGTGACCCATGTTCTGAAATGGGTGGCACTGGCATGGTGTATAAAAGGCATTCAGATACTACAGTGACGGGTGTGGTATAAAAACCTAGATAGATAGATAGATAGGCAGACTGGCTGGGCCTTTTACTTTAAGTGTGAGCCATTGTTAGCAAATTTCTCAGGACCATCTACTTTGTAATGCAATTGAAAAAGGCCATTTTACTAGGTTTAATAAGGCTTCCTCTAAGTTAAATTGCTTCTAATTACTGACTAAACAAGAGATCTGTCCTGAGGACTTAATAAAATGATTAAACTCCCCAGCCTACTCATTCTAGAGCTATTGAGGCATCTGCCCACAGTTTCCATAGTTACATGCTGTACATTAGAAGAAGAGAAAAACAGATGTCACAGACACAATTAGTACATAATTGGTGATCATATAGGACCATCATGCATTCCTTTTTGGGAAAATGATTATGCAGTAACAGATACTCAAGATTTCTCAGCATAGGCATAGTTTGACGTCTATATTTGGAGGGGCGGCTCTGATCAGGACAATGGGACCGCATGTGTGGGGGGTGGGCAAACTCTGTGCCTGTCCACAGGGGTGCCATTTCAGATTTGGGGGGCCCTGCAACTTTAAGCGTGATTCCAGGGGCTACTTAGGCAACTGAAAACTCTAATGTTTTTGCAGATAATAATTTAGAAATATCTGACAGGAGCACTGTATCTAATTCCTATACCAAGAAAGAAAATTAAATAAATATTAGATTCACTCAGCTCTAATACTAACATGTTCTGACATCTTGTGGCAAGTCACTTATGGGACACTGATTAGGTTTAAATTGTAATGTATATTCTTACTCAGATATTCATACTAAAGTCAGAAGGGACTATCGTGATCATCTAGTCTGACCTCCTGCACGTTGCAGGCCACAGAACCTCACCCACTCACTTGTGTAATAGACCCTGATCTCTGGCTGAGTTACTGATGTCCTCACATCATGGTTTAAAGACTTCCAGTTACAGAGAATTCACCATTTACACTAATTTAAACCTGCAAGTGACCACCATGCCCCAGGCTGTAGAAGAAGGTGAAAACCTCCACGGTCTCTGCCAATTTGACCCCGGGGGAAAATTCCTTCCTGACCCCAAATATGATGATCAGTTAGACCCTGAGCATGTGGGCTAGACCCACCAGGCAGACACCTGGGAAAGAATTCTCTGTAGTAACTCAGAGCCCTCCCCATCTAGTGTCCCGTCTCCAGCCATTGGGGATTTTTGCTATAGGCAGTCACCGATGGGCCACATGCCATTGCAGGGAGTCCTGTCATACCATCCCCTCCATAAATTTATCAAGCTCAATCTTGAAGCCAGTTAAGCTTTTTGCCCCCACTGCTCCCCTTGGGAGGCTGCTCCAGAATTTTACTCCTCTGCTGGTTAGAAACCTTCGCCTAATTTCAAGCCTAAACTTGTTGATGGCCAGTTTATATATATTTGTTCTGGGGTCCACATTGATGCTTAACTTAAATAACTCCTCTCCCTCCCTGTTATTTATCCCTCTGATGTATTTATACAGAGCAATCATATCTCCCTTCAGCCTTCTATTCGTTAGACTAAACAAGCCAAGCTCTTTGAGTCTCATAAGACAGGTTTTCCATTCCTCAGATCACCCTAGTAGCTCTTCTCTGCACCTGTTCCAGTTTGATTTCCTCTTTCTGAAACATGGAAAATCAGAATTGCACAGAAAATTCCAGATGACGTCATTTGATCCTTTATTTCACTTGTAACCACTGAAAATGGAGAGATGGCCAACGTAAAGCTTGTTAGTTGAACTTCCTAATGTTTTATTTAATGCCTGAGGCAAGGCATCACATAATGTTACATTGGGCCTGGCCAACAGGGACTTAACTAATCTGTCAGTTAAGCTATGTCTATACTAGAGGCCTTACACTGGCACAGCTGTACCGATGCAGCTGCGGCGCTGTAAGATCTCTTGTGTAGCCACTCTATGCCGACGGCATATCTTCTGTCGACATAATTAAGCCACCCCTAATGAGTGGCAGTAGCTATGTCGGCAGGAGAAGCTCTCCAACTGACATAGCGCTGTGCACACTGCCACTTATGCTGGCAAAAATTATGCTGCTCAGGGTGGTGTTTTTTCACACCCGTGAGCGACATAACATTTGCCAACGTAAGTGGTAGTGTAGACGTTACAGAGACTAAGGTGAGGGCTTCCTCATGCACAATTTAGCAAAATACTATAGTTCTTATGGGGCTGCTGTCCCTGGGACAAGCAGAAAGATCAAACAGGGAAGAGATTCATTAAACTGCCAAACTGGGAAAAGCAGATGATAACGACAGCAGTTGAGATGGGAAGTCTGTGGCTGTTTATTTTTCACACTGATTTATGTGGAAGTGTTAAGCCATACCAGCACCAGCTAGTCCAGTTCCTTACAGGCACATTCATGGTCTCCACAACATCCTGAACTATGAGGGACAATGTGGTACAGTGCCATCTTACAGACACCCCAGGTAACTAGTAGGAAGTAGGCTAGGCTAGACACAGACAGAGGGTATGTCTTCACAGTAGCTGGGAGGTCTAATTTGCAGCGTGGGTAGACAAACATGCACTAGTTTTGCTCAAGCTAGCACCTAAAAATAGCAATGTGGGCCAGGCAATATGGGAAGTACCTTGGGCTTGCCGCTTGAGTATCCAAAGGGTCAGGGGGGATTGTGCTCGGGTGGCTAGCCCAAGCAGCTGCGTGTGCCACCATGGGCACACTGCTATTTTTAGTGCACTAGCACGAGCAGAGCAAGTGCATGTACATGTACCCCCCCTGGGATTTACACCGCTGCTGGGTAGACATACGCATAAAGAGAGTTCTCCGAGCCAGACACTGGATGCCGTCTCATCCGTTACATTGTGGGCGTAACAGCTTTTTAGTGAAACCTAAGACTCCCTGCTTCTTCAAGAATACCACAGTCAGTCTGTTCTCATCCGTTTTATAAACAGAAAATCTGCTGAGTTTTGCACACAATGATCTCGTTTCCCCCTCCGCTAGATTATAGAGAAGATCTCTTGTAATGGATTCTAGTGATACACAGTAGGAAGTTCCTTTCCATTGCTAGTTCCCCTTCAATCCTGAAAGATGGCTGTGCTCCACTGCAGTGAAAATTCCACACAAATCTCATCTTAAACAGAGGATTCAGGTAAAAAAGAAATGAAGGAAGAGGACTCCTTAAGCAATGCACTTTTGGGGGGGTTTATTGAAATATCTGAAATTATCCTGGGCACTTTGCTTACAAGACTTGTTTCAAGTATGTAAAGTTTCTTAACATTAATGTGCAGGCTTTTTGTAGTCCTTGATCTCAACAGAATGACAGTGAACAAGACTGGTTAAAGTATGCATTCTGAAGGAGTTCCCACAGTATGGAAATAACTTAGAATTAATGTGAAAGATGCTATTAGAGAATATGCTGACAGGAGACTTATTAGACTTATATTAACCTGAGATTATAGAGTATGGATAAAGTAAGGGGAAAGAAGTAAGGACATTTTTAGAACTCCAAGTATATGATTATTATGCAGTGCAGGTTTCTTGTGCTTAGCTTTTCCTATCAATTAATGTTGAATTTCTAATGATAATTAGAGTCCTCTGCTTTTAAATCAACATAATTCTTGGGAATTACAAGTGTTAAAAACAGTCCTCCTGAACAGAGTGATCATTCTGAGTGACAAGTACATTGGAGAAGGCTGGTGCAGAGCACAGGAGCAGTGCCATTGGCATCTTCCTGCTTCTACATTCCAATGCTGGCAAGTCTTAGTGATCCATCTATGTCAAAGCTCAAGGGCAGGCACTGAACAAAAACCTTCCCTTGCTCTCTCTTTCTGCTCTGTGCTGCCTGAAAAGCAGACTACAGGTGTTCCTGAATTTGACCTGAGCAGCTATCTTACTTTGGCAAATGAATAGGCCATGAAGGCTGAAAGGCTGGTTAAATGAAAATCACAAGAACAAATGAAGCTGTTGTAAGAACTATTCCTCAAACCTTAGTTGCCATATGTACCAAGAAATGTGAAACTAATGAGAGTGTAGCGTTTGCCAAAGCATAACGTTGCAGCTGACAAACAAAAATCTTAGGCTATCACATATGGAGATCTGTTTCTAGGACTCATTAAAAAAATATAGACTAACACAGCTCTATTAATCTATATACTGCTTGTATCTAACCTTGATATGACTAAGCACAACAAATTATTTTCTGCATGTATCTTATCACAAATCTGTATTAAAGTTAACTGAGAAATGTATTACAAGAAGCTAAATAGAAAAACAAGAACTAAAAATAAGAGTACTCAAAATAACTGATATTTGGTAGCAATAACTTATTAAAAACATAATTAAACACACAGGCAAGATTAACATTAATTTCATATTTTAATTACCTTAAAATTCCCATAGCATTTTGTATGGCACAAAATAAAATAAAATGCAGATTTATGCTGTAGATTTATTTCTTCCATGCAAAAAAATCACAAAACACTTCACAATTGATTTATACATATTAACTACAAGGCTACAGATCATAATATACTGGTAACTTCAGTAGTTATGGCGAGGCAGAACAAAAGCTATACAAGGCCAGTCTTAGGAAGAATGATTGAAGACAGAGACATGGAAAATTAAAGCCTTGATTCTGCTTCCCTTAATGTAAAATGGTTTTTGCCACTTATTTAACTGGTAGCAGGATCTGGGTGGTTAGTTTTCTCAGCGAGTGCATTGAGAGCCCTACATAAGAGCGAGGGATGAATCTGGTTGTGATGAGATTTGAAGGCAGACAGGATTCAGGAAGGTGCTCAGAGAAGGCACAGAAGGAGAGAGAAGGATTGGTTGCTCAAAAAACCTGGGATGAAGGGGGAAGAAAATCTGGTGTTTGAGGTGTGTCGGGAATGACATGAACAGAAAATATTGGGGGGAATTAGGTGGGTCACGTGTAGCTGGAGGAGGAGGATGGCGGATGAAGAACCTATAAAGAGTATTTAAAATTGGAGCTGATATCTGCCTTTGCATTTATACACAGGGTTTCCATTACTCGCAATGGAATTAATGTTCACACACCCAAGGGCAAAATATCCTCTTAGGAGAGAGCATTAATAACGACCATTGACATGGAGACAATACATCGTTGAAGTGCTCTAGATGGGTAAAGATATGTGTTAAAGTTGGAATCCAGGAATATTTTGGGTAGTAGATTATAATTAGGTGCAGGAGCAGCCCCTCAATTGGGTTAATTTGCATGATTAATTTACATGCTGATAGTTCATTAGGATTAGAGAAGAGACTAAATTAAATAATTTCTGAACCATCCAATCTTTGGAGTGTTCAGAATCCAAATTCAAGTCCAAATTTTGCATCTGGGCTATTATGCTATAATGGGCCAATCCAAAACCCCAGAAGAATATCTGCAAACTTTGGTGAGTCTGAAATCTGTATCCAAATTTTGCCATTCAGGCCCACCTTTAATTAGGAACACTAAAAAGTACCTGACGCACACAAATCCAGTGCAACAGAGGCAGTATTGTCAAGTCTGTACAAACCTTGTGCTTTTCGGTTGGATTTGAAGTTTGTTTTTAATATAGCTACCAGGGCTATATTTTGGACTGCTTTTGGAACCTGCCTTAGCTTTTGGGCTGAGGTTACTCCCTGCAGTTAGGAAGATCAAAGATTGGTCCAGTTAGGTTAAAGAGCACCATAGATATTGGATGAGCCTGATGGACAGGGCCGTATTACCATCAGAAGAAGCATCTATTGTATGTTGACAACTAGTTAAAGGGTAAACGCTATCAATTTAATGTTGATTATTTGGGGGGATATATGGTGAGCACCTTTTGTCTGTGGCAACCAGAAACAGGGATACACTGAATGATTTTGAAATCACCCGATTTAGCATTATAGGTTAAAAAAAAAATCGAATCCTAGTTATGTGAAAACACCATAAATGCATAGTGTACCTCACTATGCAAAATTATGTTATAGTCCAGGATGCAGGAACGTGTTACAGTTAGCAATCTCAGACTCAGTAGATGTGTTGTTAACATGCTTGTCCTTTACCGTGGACAACTGAGGGTTTTTTTGAATTATGCACAATGAGTTGAAGCCTCCTGAAGCCAATGGAAAGACTCCCATTTGCTTTCAGTGAGTTTAGATTGGGCTCGAAATGTCTACAAAACAAGTTTAAATGTGAAGAATGAAGAAAATTAGCAGCCTAGGTTTGTCAGAAATACAACTAGTAGATAAAGTAGAATAATTGTAACAAAGAATTATCGTGATCAAGGCATTTTGTGGTACTGGGTATCATCAATATAGGGGAAAGCCATTTTCAACACAAATGAGAAACACAATCCATCTCTTGTTTTAAATAACAAGTAATTTAATAATGTTTCCAGAAAGTTGGTCACGCTCTTCAGAAAAAGAAAGGTCGCAGCTCTGCTAGTGTAATGATACTTCATTTCATTTAATAGAAAATGGTAACCAAGAAGACAGCACACGGACACGGACTATTATACTTGCAGTCACATTGTCAATTGGTTTTCTTCTTCTGATCATTATTATTTTTATAATAATATACTGCTGCCTAAAAAACAAAGGTAAGTGGATTTTTGCTACTGGCTAGGCTTTTTTTAAACCTCAAATTAGATTTAATCTATTACTATTTCAGTTAAAGCATAGTGCATAGTTTGGTAAGGATTGTTCAGGGCAGAAAGGTGATTCTGATAACCAGTGGCTTGTAGATACTACAGATAGTTGCCTGCTGACTTCTTCTGATGTAACTTGTTTCCAGTGGAATTGGTGGCTCGTTAGTATTTCTGTCAATAGTAAAGAGGAAGGGTAAGATTTTCAAAAGTGAGTAAATGACGTAGAACACAAATCTCATTGACAGTCACTGTACATCTACACCTAGATTTGTACAGCTATCCAATGTACACACCAGCTACAAATGCATTCAGTAAATTCTTTCCTAGTATTAATTTTCCATGTAAGCAAGTACACCAGGATGTTATGTGACTGCAGACGGGAGGGGAGGGGAGCTACGAAATAATTTCTGTATTAAAATACAGTCTGAACTGTGAGAAAGTGAGAGAACCTCAGTAGCAAGCCTTATTTTATTTCACTGTATTTTAAAACCATTTCTTCCTTTCTTTCAGAGTCCACCTATCAAAAGGAGTTGAGGTAAGTTGAATACCAGGGGTTTCCCCCTCTGCTATGCCCCTTGTATGTTTCTGCAGCACCATAAAAGAGCCATTAGCGCCCCAGATCTGGCCAGGAGAGAACTGTGGAAGGCAGCTTACACTGCCCTATAAGGCCCCCATTGCAAGCCTAGGCATAAGGGGTGTTCCAGGAGAGGTGGGGGAGGGCCACAGCCTCTAGCACTGTGGGAATTCTGGGCAGTGCTGTCACCCACAGGCAGCCCTTCTAAATTATTCTGGGGCCTCACTGGCTCCCCTCAGCAGTCCAGAACCCTAAGGAAGCAAAGGTGGCTCAAAGCCACCAGCATCACCCTTCCCAATCCCTCCCTCTGGGATGCGAGTTTTATGCTGAGCCTTTTAGGCTACTCTGCAAGCTATGGGTGTGATTCCTTGCTTGTGTACACATACTCGCTCTAGCAGCATACTGGGGTTGCATGGGCAGCAGCAGCAGCTTAGCTGTGTTGAGTACAAACCTGCCCGATCCCCGTGGGTATGTACTCGGCACGGCTAAGCTAGACCTCGGTGCTGCTATGGCTATGCTATTATTTATACTCCTGCCAGTTCTCATCAAGTTAGTGTGAGTTATATGGGAATTATACCCCTTGCTCGCAATGCAAACGTAGCTTTAGAGGTACAGCCCAAAATCTCATTCCACTTTTAGTTTTCTCCCCAAAATGATTATACAACCAAGTTTACATAATTGGAAGTTATAAATCACTACCTTTAAAAAAGTAACCCCCAGTCAGAAACGTGCCCATTACACACATTGGAGTGAATCAGCAACACCATATTACTGAAAACTGTAACTGATG
This sequence comes from Chelonia mydas, assembly GCF_015237465.2. Taxonomy (NCBI): domain Eukaryota; kingdom Metazoa; phylum Chordata; order Testudines; family Cheloniidae; genus Chelonia; species Chelonia mydas. Next base: position 157,201,242 of record NC_057849.1, on the reverse strand, counting down.
TTCCCATAAAACTTCTTTTGAAAATGATCAAAATGATCTAGTTACTGAGTTCCAGATTCAGCAATATACCTAAGCATGTGCTTAACTTATAAGCATGTGAGCAGTCCCCATAAAGCCAATGAGAATACTCAGGTACCCAAAAATTAAGCATATGCTCAAGTACTTCACTGAATATGGGTTTAGATTTGATCCTATACTTCTAGATATTCCAATTTTGCACCAGATTTCCTCCAGCCTCAACACTCAGCATTTGCAACAAATTCCACAGGAGGTCACTGTGCACCAAAATAGCTCTCTCTTCCAAGTTTCAGCCAAGATTACAGTAGGTTTACAATTTGCCCAGAGTATAACCGAGCTAGAATTTCTGTGGTACAGAAGAAAGGTTGAAACTGAGACAGACTGATGCAAATTAAATGAGACCAATTGGCAGACAAATTAGATGATGTCCCCTGCTTTTTTAAGGATCATTAGTTATACTACAAAAAAAGCTGCCAGTGATACCTGTCAACACTTCCTGCTTAACCAAATTGAGTATCAGACACATCTGAATACAAAGCAACCTAATTGGTTTTGCATTACTGCATTAGGTTGAAACACCTTAAAAGGTAGGATCCTGTTAATCAATATTAAGATCCTATTTGTCAGTATTAATGTGAACAGAAAAACTTTTTCAATGGGGTTACTTTGTGTTATCCTTTTTAATTTTTTAGGTGTACACTGTGAATCCAACCATAGTTATTATATGCTTCTGGGATATTTAATCCTACTTTGCTTTCTGTCTCCTAGCTATTTTTGATCAATGACAATACTTTGCCTCTCACCCCATGATACTTAACTTCTTTAGTAACATCTTGTGTGAAACCTGGTCAACAGCCTCTTGAAAATCTACCAACACGGCTACAACAACACTGCATAAATACATTTTGTCATCTGGTTCTCCTTTATCCACTATTTTATTGACCCATTCAAAGAATTCTGAGAGATTAGTGAAACAAGATTTTCCGGTGAAGAAACCATGCTGAGTAGTCCTTATCATATCATGATCTTCCAGGTGTTTTGTTATTCTGTTTGTAATTATTGTTTCAACCAATTTATCAGGTACAGCTAGATAAACTGGTTGGACTAAATCAACAAAACATCTGAGGCCAAATGCAGGTCCAAGTCAATTTTTATTTTTGATTCAAATAAAACTGCTGTAAAAGTATCTGTCATTGTGGCTCGTATTCTGAGTCCTTACCAGACTCACTGTATGGATTAATCCTGCTAGGGCTGAACCTATTGGTATGTCTACACTGCAGTTTGACACCGGCCCATGCCAGCTTACTCAAGCACACGGGGTTTGGGTGAAGGGGTTGTTTAATCATCAGGTAGATATTTGGGCTCAGGCTGCAGCTTGAGCTCTGGGATCCTTGCACATCATAGGGTCCTAGAGCCCAGGCACCAACCTGAGCTTGAATGTCTACCCTGCAATTAAAAAGCCCCTTAGCCTGAGCCCTACAAACTCGAGTCAGCTGGCACAGACCAGCCAGGGATTTTTAATTGCAGTGTAACCACACCTATGATTCTCTAAAGAGGAAATCTACACAACAGATGAAGTCAGTAGTTCAGGGAGTGTACATGCTAAAACACAATGTCCAAATCTATTGCCCTCATCCAGGTACACACCTGCCTCTCTGAATCCACAGAGGGCCCACAGGGTATTTTTTCCACAGGTTTTGAAGGAGTGCAAGGCAGGGTATAACAGTTATGTCTGGTTGCCTCTTTTCTGTGTACACATATTATTAAAATAAAAAGGAGCTTGAATGTGACCCATGGTAAATGAAGTTGAAGCTTCATAAAATGCTGCATGTTTTTTAGTCCCTAGTCTAACACAAGAAGTCCTGTTGACTTCAGTGGGGCTACTCACATGATTAACTTTAATCACATGCTTAAGTACTTTGCTGGCTCAGGGCCTTAGGGTTTATATTGAATTTAGGAACTCAGCAAAGCAAAGACTTTAAGTACATGTGCAACTTTACTCACGTAAATGGTCCCAATGAAGACAAAGGGGCTACTCACGTGTTTAAAGTTACACATGAGCATAAGTGTTTGCAGGACTAGTACTTTTGTTTTCTAATTATATCTATAAATGAGTGCTCTCTATCCCCAAATACTGCATTGGAACGACACTAGTTTCATATAGGGTTTAAAAAAATTCATTGCAGTCTACTCATCTGATCCTAACATCTATTTATTTAGATCTATAGAAGCATTGAAAATGCCGCTGTCTGAAACTCTAGGCACTTTGTACATTATGTTAAAAGTATAGAAATAAATGCAGCAATCTCCCCAAATAATGGGAACAAAGAAAAAAATCCCTCTCCAGCTACAAATCCCAGCCCTTCTTCCGCACACCCCTGCCCTTAGCTGGCTTGTCTCTCCCCAAAAGCCTGGGCAAAGAGATGGACCTTTCAGCATGCCCTGGAGGACCCCAGACTTGAGCTATTTGGAACAAATGACGAGTAAAATCCCTTGTAGCGCAACAGAGTGATAAATAGAATTATATTATCTGTATCCCACTGGCTACAAATGTAGGCCCCCACCCTGCAAATGCTTACATATGTGCTTAACGGAGGAGTAGTCCTATTGACTTCAGTGGGACGAGACACCTGCTTGAGGTTAAGCATGTGTGTAAATGTTTGAAGGATCAGGGCCATAGGTCAGATTGTGATGGAGCCTTACACGGTGTGTTTGGGAGGATGCACACAAGAAGCCTCTTGTTGCCTTGCACAGCTTGCAAAACGACCTGTTAGTTGTACCCCTTCCATTTAACTCCAGGTGTGCACCTCACCCCAAAGACAAGCTGGGGGTGGGGAAGCAGAGGCAGAGCCATAGCCTGGCCTCTCCACCAAACTGGCCCATGGAACCACAGGAAGCAGACTGCACCCTCCTCTATGGTGGGGAGGCAGAAGGAGCAGACTGCATAGTCCCCCTGCCCCCAGGGTTACTTTCCTTATTGCTCCCAATGCAGGGCTGTAGTTAAATCACACAATCAAGGTCAGAATATTGGGTTGTACTTTAGTTTTTACAAAAATTTTGAAATGGGTCACAGACTTGAAATCTTAAGATGTTAATCATCTTAATTTCCCAAATGTTATTAAGCATCTGATCAGAACTTTTTAAGCAAAGCCTAGTTAGGATTTATACAAGACTGTGCATGCAGTAGGTAAATTCTTTCAAGGATTATACATTATTTTTCTTTACTCTTTTGGAAGTTGGACACATCTGCAAGTCCTTTGGCCCAGATCCTCAAAGGTATTTAGGTATCTAACTTCCATGAAAATCAATGAGAATTAGGTGCCGAAATACCTTTGAGAATTTGTACCTCACTCTCTGTTGGATACTGCCTAAGAATGCCAATAGCATGTAGGTTTTAATGATTGGAATTTTTATTTCCAGAAAAGTTTCAACTAAGAAAACCAATGATGGCAATATGAAGACCAGGAGAAGCAGTGGTAATGAAAATTCTGGGTACAGTCCAGAGGACCCAGTGTACACAAAACAAATGCCAAGTGAGTCAAACATGTCAGTGATAATGAAGCAAGCATAATAGAGTTGGCTCACTGATTTCCAAGAAATGAGTATTTTTTACTCTGTGCTACTTAAAGTCTTAGAATACCCAATATATTATGGAAAACACAATGTGTGCCTGACCCTATTCAGGGAAGTTCAGATCTCTCAGAATGCTAGGGTGTTTGGAGGCTTCCAAACACAGTTGTAGTTGTAGGGGTGGACCTTTGCCCAAAAATCTAAGTGAACGTGTGAACTGAGCATTTGTGAAGTTGTAAAAACTTTGGTTGTTTAAAAAAAATTCTTCCATGTGTCTTTTCACTTCCAAATTCCTGCAAGGGCTGGAGATGGAGGAACAGAATCCCACAAGAAAGGCTGTTCTTGCAGTGATTTACAGTTTGACTGAAAGCAGAAAATGCAAGAGACATCACAACAGAGCCTGTTGGCGTGAGATTTCCAATCCAGTATTGCAGAAATTATGATAGTTTAGCTAACTCTTGGAACTTTGGATGCTTCTCTGAATACAACCGCACCTCTGAATGTTTTAAGGCTTGTCCATCACTACTATTTTGCTACCCATGTTACTTAATAATAATTACAGTTGGTACTACTGTATTTTTTGAGTTAATTCATGCAATAAATGTTCATAGAATTATAGAATATCAGGGTTGGAAGGGACCTCAGGAGGTCATCTAGTCCAACCCCCTGCTTAAAGCAGGACCAATCCCCAACTAAATCATCCCAGCCAGGGCTTTGTCAAGCCTGACCTTAAAAACTTCTAAGGAAGGAGATTCCACCACCTCCCTAGGTAACGCATTCCAGTGCTGCACCACCCTCCTAGTGAAAAAGTTTTTCCTAATATCCAATCTAAACCTCCCCCACTGCAACTTGAGACCATTACTCCTCGTTCTGTCATCTGCTACCACTGAGAACAGTCTAGATCCATCCTCTTTGGAACCCCCTTTCAGGTAGTTGAAAGCAGCTATCAAATCCCCCCTCATTCTTCTCTTCTGCAGACTAAACAATCCCAGTTCCCTCAGCCTCTCCTCATAAGTCATGTGTTCCAGTCCCCTAATCATTTTTGTTGCCCCCCGCTGGATGTTTTCCAATTTTGCCACATTCTTCTTGTAGTGTGGGGCCCAAAACTGGACATAGTACTCCAGATGAGGCCTCACCAATGTCGAATAGAGGGGAATGATCACGTCCCTCAATCTGCTGGCAATGCCCCTACTTATATATCCCAAAATGCCATTGGCCTTCTTGGCAACAAGGGCACACTGTTGACTCATATCCAGTTTCTCGTCCACTGTAACCACTAGGTCCTTTTCTGCAGAACTGCTGCCTAGCCATTCAGTCCCTAGTCTGTAGCGGTGCATGGGATTCTTCCGTCCTAAGTGCAGGACTCTGCACTTGTCCTTGTTGAACCTCATCAGATTTCTTTTGGCCCAATCCTCTAATTTGTCTAGGTCCCTCTGTATCCTATCCCTACCCTCCAGCGTATCTACCTCTCCTCCCTGTTTAGTGTCATCTGAAAGCATGCTGAGGGTACAATCCACGCCATCCTCCATATCATTAATGAAGATATTGAACAAAACCGGCCCCAGGACCAACCCTCGGGGCACTCCACTTGATACCGGCTGGCAACTAGACATGGAGCCTGTCAAGGTTCCTTCCCCACTCTGAACTCTAGGGTACAGATCTGGGGACCTGCATGAAAGACCCCCTAAGCTTATTCTTACCAGCTTAGGTTAAAAACTTCCTCAAGGTACAAACTTTGCCTTGTCCTTGAACCCTGTGCTGCCACCACCAAGTATGTTAAACAAAGAACAGGGAAAGAGTCCACTTGGAGATGTCTTCCCCCCAAAATATCCCCCCAAGCCCTACAACCCCTTTCCTGGGAATGGCTTGATAAAAATCCTCACCAATTTGCATAGGTGAATACAGACCCAAACCCTTGGATCTTAAGAACAATGAAAAAACAATCAGGTTCTTAAAAGAAGAATTTTAATTAAAGAAAAAGTAAAAGAATCATCTCTGTAAAATCAGGGTGGTAAATACCTTACAGGGTAATCAGATTCAGAACATAGAGAATCCCTCTAGGTAAAACCTTAAGTTACAAAAAGACACAAAAACAGGAATAATCATTCCATTCAGCACAGCTATTTTGCCAGCCATTAAACAAAAGCATTCTAATGCATTTCTAGCTAGATTGCTTACTGACTTTTTACAGGAGTTCTGAAGAGCATTCCTGATCTGTTCCCAGCAAAAGCATCACACAGACAGACAGACCCTTTGTTCCCCCCGCCCCCAGCTCCACCTCCAGCTTTGAAAGTATCTTGTCTCCTCATTGGTCATTTTGGTCAGGTGCCAGCGAGGTTATCTTAGCTTCTTAACCCTTTACAGGTGAAAGGGTTTTGCCTCTGGCCAGGAGGGATTTTATAGTTCTGTATACAGAAAGGTGGTTACCCTTCCCTTTATATTTATGACAGAGCCATTGATCACTACCCGTTGAGCCCGACAATCTAGCCAGCTTTCTATCCACCTTATAGTCCATTCATCCAGCCCATACTTCTTTAACTTGCTGGCAAGAATACTGTGGGAGACCATGTCAAAAGCTTTGCTAAAGTCAAGGAACAACATGTCCACTGCTTTCCCCTCATCCACAGAGCCTGTTATCTCATCACAGAAGGCAATTAGATTAGTCAGGCATTACTTGCCCTTGGTGAATCCATGCTGACTGTTCCTGATCACTTTCCTCTCCTCTAAGTGCTTCAGAATTGATTCCTTGAGGACCTGCTCCATGATTTTTCCAGGGACTGAGGTGAGGCTGACTGGCCTGTAGTTCCCAGGATCCTCCTTCTTCCCTTTTTTAAAGATGGGCACTACATTAGCCTTTTTTCAGTCATCCGGGACCTCCCCGCATCGCCATGAGGTTTCAAAGATAATGGCCAATGGCTCTGCAATCACATCTGCCAACTCCTTTAGCACTCTCGGATGCAGCGCATCCAGCCCCATGGACTTGTGCTCGTCCATGCTTTTCTAAATAGACCCAAACCACTTCTTTCTCCACAGAGGGCTGGTCAGCTCCTCCCCATGCTGTGCTGCCCAGTGCAGTAGTCTGGGAGCTGACCTTGTTTGTAAAGATAGAGGCAAAAAAAGCATTGAGTACATTAGCTTTTTCCAAATCCTCTGTCACTAGGTTGCCTCCCTCATTCAGTAAGGGGCCCACACTTTCCTTGACTTTCTTCTTGTTGCTAACATACCTGAAGAAACCCTTCTTGTTACTCTTAACATCTCTTGCTAGCTGCAACTCCAGGTGTGAATTGGCCTTCCTGATTTCACTCCTGCATGCCTGAGCAATATTTTTATACTCATCCCTGGTCATTTGTCCAATCTTCCACTTCTTGTAAGCTTCTTTTTTGTGTTTAAGATCAGCAAGGATTTCACTGTTAAGCCAAGCTGGTTGCCTGCCATATTTACTATTCTTTCTACACATTGGGATGGTTTGTCCCTGTGACCTCAATAAGGATTCTTTAAAATACAGCCAGCTCTCCTGGACTCCTTTCCCCCTCGTGTTATTTTCCCAGGGGATCCTGCCCATCAGTTCCCTGAGGGAGTCAAAGTCTGCTTTTCTGAAGTCCAGGGTCCATATTCTGCTGCTCTCCTTTCTTCCTTGTGTCAGGATCCTGAACTCGACTATCTCATGGTCACTGCCTCCCAGATTCCCATCCACTTTTGCTTCCCCTACTAATTCTTCCCAGTTTGTGAGCAGCAGGTCAAGAAGAGCTCTAGGTTGGTTCCTCCAGCACTTGCACCAGGAAATTGTCCCCTACACTTTCCAAAAACTTCCTGGATTGTCTGTGCACCGCTGTATTGCTCTCCCAGCAGATATCAGGGTGATTGAAGTTTCCCATGAGAACCAGGGCCTGCGATCTAGTAACTTCCGTTAGTTGCCAGAAGAAAGCCTCGTCCACCTCATCCCCCTGGTCCGGTGGTCTATAGCAGACTCCTACCACGACATCACCCTTGTTGCTCACACTTCTAAACTTAATCCAGAGACTCTCAGGTTTTTCTGCAGTTTCATACTGGAGCTCTGAGCAGTCATGCTGCTCTCTTACATACAATGCAACTCCCCCACCTTTTCTGCCCTGCCTGTCCTTCCTGAACAGTTTATATCTATCCATGACAGTACTTCAGTCATGTGAGTTATCCCACCAAGTCTCTGTTATTCCAATCACATCATAATTCCTTGACTGTACCAGGACTTCCAGTTCTCCCTGCTTGTTTCCCAGGCTTCTTGCAATTGTGTATAGGCACTTGAGATAACTTGCTGTTTGTCCTGCTTTCTTAGTATGAGGCAGGAGCCTCCCCTCTCGCGCTCTCCTGCTCGTCCCCCCTCCCGGTATCCCACGTCCCCACTTACCTCAGGGCTTTGGTCTCCTTCCCCCAGTGAACCTAGTTTAAAGCCCTCCTCACTAGGTTAGCCAGCCTGCTTGCGAAGATGCTCTTCCCTTTCTTCGTTAGGTGGAGCCCATCTCTGCCTAGCACTGCTCCTTCTTGGAACATCATCCCATTGTCAAAGAATCCAAAACCTTCTCTCCGACACCACCTGTGTAGCCATTCGTTGACTTCCATGATTCGACGGTCTCTACCCAGGCCTTTTCCTTCCATGGGGAGGATGGACGAGAACATCACTTGCACCTCAAACTCCTTTACCTTCTTCCCAGAGGCACGTAGTCTCAGTGATCCGCTCAAGGTCATTTTTGGTAGTGTCATTGGTGCCCACGTGGAGAAGCAGGAAGGGTCAGCGATCCGAGGGCTTGATGAGTCTCGGCAGTCTCTCCGTCACATCGTGAATCCTAGCTCCTGGCAAGCAGCAGACTTGTTGTATTGTTCATTCATGCAGCGTGACCCAAAAGTACTACTCTAGGAATAATATCTCAGGGTAACATTTCAATATCCTCATAGTTTTTCAGGCATGGGTGGGTATTTCTTTGGGTTATTATCTTATACAATAGTACAGAGATATTCTTAGAGGATGATATGTTTATGGATGATACACTTATGGAACAGTGAACCCCACTGACACGTCCAGCTTCCCACCATAGTACATTCTGTTACCATGTAGTAGAACTCTTAATTAGAGCTGGGCAATTTTTTGGTGGTGGGGGAGGGAATAGTAAATTACCCCACATATACATTTTTGGGAACTCTAAAAATATTCAAGAATTCAGGACAAAAAAGGCTGATTTTTTTTTTAAATGTTGAAATATTTTGTTTTGACATTTTCAAAATGAACTGTTTTGACATTTTGTTCCAAAGGCACATTTTCTTGAAAAAATGCCATTTCAAACGGACATTTGAACCCTTTAGTTCAACCCAAATAATTTTTTTGCCGTGAGAAATATCAAAATGCAATTTCAGTTCTAAAATAACTGATTTTTCCTCCTGCTTTTTTGGTTTGGCCACCGAACCAAAAAAATTAATTATTCACTCAGCTCTACTCTTAACTGTATAGACTATATAATCCTGGGTGTGGGGGTGGTTAAAAAACCCAACAGCTACATTTTAAAGTGGTGGTTTTTATAACATTTGCATTCACCATGGTGACTACAGAGTGGTGGCTAAGGACTTGGTAGACCACTGACTGCTGTACCATGTCTGGAAGATATAGGTGGAGGTACAAAAGTTGGAGAGAGCCCAATTCTTTGAACAGCTTATGTTTCCCCACAGAAATACAAGGAAAAACAATTGCCCTTTGCAGTCCTTTTCTCCATGTTGCTGAATATATGTATGAAAATATACTAGAGATTTAAGATTTTAGCAATAAATGTCTAATGTAATGCAAATTCCAGCTCCCAGACAGGAGGCCTGTTCTTGAACGTATATAGACAAATAGTAAATGTAAATCTCAACCAAATCCTCAAATCCTTGCTTGCCACTTGTATTTATAATCACATTCTTTTGCTGTATCAAACATTTCAAGGATGTAAAATGATTGTACACAGTGTATAATCCAACTATGCACACTTTTTCCTAAAAAAACAATTACATATAAAGAAGTGCATCTACTATGAAGAGTGCAGTGCTCCACAGAAGCAATATTTTGCTATTTCATAAAGTATAAACTTAGACAAGCTTAGATAAACTTCAGCAAGAAGATTCTACAGTCTCCTAGATGAGTTCCTTGAAAATTCATTAGGCAGAAGTAACTCCGCAAAACACCTACAGTAACGAATCATGTTTTATTTTTATACCAGAATGATTTATGGTTCATGCCATGTTGGACAGTGAATAACAATGATCTTATATATTCTTCTGTTACAGGAATCGCCCCTCTTCCTCCAATGGCCTCCAGCTTGAATGGTCCAGAACAAGATTTAGAAGTCAGTTCTACGTCAGAGGTAATTGGAAAACAACCCACTGAGATCTTGATATTTTCATATAGCAAATATGTTCTATACTTAGATCATGGATTTCTAAAGGACTTTGAAATTTAAAAGCCAAGTAGGGCTCCATTCGGGCATTCAACATTATCTCCTTTTAGCTTCTATGAAACACTGGAGGCTAATGCTAGTTTCTTAGCTTTGCATCTAAAATTAAAAATCTAAAAATTTGGTTTAAAAGTTTTTTGTTTTTATTAATTATGTAACACCTTCCTACCAGCCTGGGCTATAACTACGCAAGATCTGGGCTCCTTATCATATGCTCTTTTCTATTCCCAACCACCCAGTCCCCCTCAGACTCACCCATCTGCTCCTGAAAAAAAAATCTAGACCTTGTGAGCCAGATCCTAGGTTCTGCTACATGCCCCTTTGTGCTGCTCAGGTGGAGCAAAGGGGACAGTCAGCAGCTGAATTTCCACTGCCAGCGTGATAGGGACTTTTGCTGGCATAGAGCTGCCATAACTATAGGCAATTAACATCTCATCTTTTTCTAGAATTAAGGAAACATTAATACAATAGTTATCGTTACTTAAAACAGTCCAGTCTTTTATTCATCAGCAGGAATTCCTCCTTGGTTCAGCTTTTCAAGAAGTCACCTGTTTGTATATTAAAGAGCCCATTAGATTATGGAGTTTTTGGCTCTGCTTTCAATGTGCAACATTTCCTTGCTTCTGTGTGTAGTAGTTGGCTCACCTCCAGCTCATAAGATGCTGCAATTCAGTAGCACATAGGGCCTGATCCAAACCACACTGACCTCATTGGGTGAATTTCCATTCATTTCAGCGGGTTTGGATCAGGCCCATACTTCCTAAAAAGTTTTGAGATGAAACATTGATATAGGTATAAAGTACACTATGGGGCATGCTCTTGGAACATGCTTTAATGCGATGGCTATTCTACCGGAACTTATCCCAGGAAACTCTCCTGCTTCATTAGAATCGGGGTGGGGAGAAGTGCCATTAGTTAGAAAAGAAATGTGAACATACTTTGTGGCATAAAAGATGGCAGTTTATCATTCATAAGACTATCTTCTCTGCCCTCAGTAATTCATGATCAGGATAATATGGAAGTTCATTTCCTCTATGATTTTTGTTCTTCTCAGCATGTAAGTCTCTTGGTCTATTTGATTTGGAGCTGAGAACAATAGCTGTTACAAGAAAGCACCAGGATGACATTGAGTGACAGACTCAGGTGAATGTAGGAACAACAAAGTGACATGAAGAATGATGTAGCTCAATTCCATAATGATCTCCTCTGTATAGTACAGAGGAAAGATATAGGTTACCACAAAGCAGCAGTTTGGCAAAACTGCAGTCCCGCGGCCACTACAGGGACTTAAAAAGCTAACTTCTACACACAGGTATCTCTCTGGCCTCTCTTGTGTTACTCCATCCTGAGAAGGCTTTGACTACTTGACCAACCACTTTGCTCCATCTAAGGTTCTTTTGTAGACAGATCCTAGCAAGCTGGTCTGTGAAACTCACCATGCAGTGTCTTTGTCAGAGTGCCAACTTGATAATTTCACAAATGCCCCTAGCATTTCCTTGTTTACTTTGGAATATTGATATTGCAGGATTTAATAAGTACTTAGCCATAAAACAAAATCTTTCTGGTTTATGTATTTATTTTTCTAAAATAACTCAGAAAAAACCTTTTATGCCTGCATCTTCCTCCTCTTCAAAGATGAAATCCTGGCCCTACTGAAGTGAAAGGGAGTTTTGTCCATTTTGTCAGCCCTTTGCTATTCTAGATTTTCAGGTTTGTCTGATTTGGCCTTTGAAACTACTGCTCGTGCTAAAAGTTACAAGTACACCAGTACATAGAAGCACATACCTGCTCACAAGGATAGGCCATTACACTGTGAGTTCTTTGTGGACTATTTTAGAACATGTTGCTATTGCATGAAGCTATGTACATTTATGGCACAATGAGAATAGGTGTATTTATGTGTTTAAGTGCCCAGAACTAGGTGCTTCGTATGTGTTTAAAATAGGCACAAATGATGTTAAATGCTCAGAATGAAGTGTGAGGCCTTGTATTGCTGACTAGAGTCTAAGGATGAGATTGGGACTTTAGACAGACACAGCACCACTTCCTTTGCTACCTTGGACGGTTACTTGATACTGGTTCCACTGCACATGCTCTAAAATGCTGCACATATGCAAGTGTTTTTTCTGTGGTCTTACAAAACAACTGAAAAGAAATACGACCAAATAATGGTTTCTATGTAGATTCGTGCGGATTACTATTTACTGTTACTTTTAATTGAAGTTGAATTAATAGTTGTAGTACAAGACTCATTTTTAGATAAAACTGGTTTAAGAAAAGTTAGCTTTCAGTACAGCTAGCTAGTCTATTAGTTAAACTCGCCCACTTTTGTATTAATTGAAACTATTTCATTTGTGGCAGATACAGACCCACACATTGCTTGCTTGCTTGGCCTTTGCCTTGTACTGTAAATTGGGATCGGTGGTGCAGATCTATAGAGCATGTGTGATTTGCACAGTTTTTATAAACCGGTTAGCCAGGCCTGATGTTCTTGGTTTGAAATCAGAATTTTTCTTCTCCCAGCTGCGCTGCCAAGCTCCACCTGCCCAGGCTTACACATTGAAAAACAAAACCTCTGGGCATTCTCAGGAACACTATGTTGACAATCAGCATAAATATCCTAAGCAGTACTGAACTGTCTGAGAAGGGGCACTACGAGGTACAGCTCTAAGCCTTGCAATACCATCAAAACTTGGAGGCCTCATAGTGTTGCGCTTCCACCATTCTTAAAGGGCCAAGAGGCCTGGCTGTCTGAGGATGTGTCAACACTCCAAAAAAACCCTGCGATAGCGAGTCTCAGAGCCCAGGTCATCTGACTCGGGCTCGCAGGGCATGTGCTATGGGGCTAAAAAATAGTAGTGTAGACCTTTGGACTCCGGCTGGAGCCTGGGTTCTGAGACCCACCCCCCCCAGCGGTTTTCAGAGCCTGTGCTCCAGCCTGAGCATCTACACTGCTACTTTTAGCCCCAGAGCATGAGCCCTGCAAGACCAAGTCACTTGACCTGGACTCTGAGACTCACAGTTGCGGCTTTTCTTGTTGCAGTGTTGACATAACCTAAGATGAAACATCAGTTCTCTATCCATTGTAGTAGTGGAAGCTGGGGATTGCGACTCCTTCATAATCAGAGTAACAACACAGATTTGCATTTTCCCTGCATGATTTCTTGCTGGGCCACTTGACAACATTTTCTTTATTTCAGATTTCATACCCCCATTACAGATACTGACATTCTTTCTCACGAGTTTTACAAGTCATTTGAATCACAATATTTGTCATCTAAAATGAAAGATACAACTTAAAGCATGGATGTGCCACAGAAGTGAATGTAGAACCTTGCGCCCATTCAATATGGCTGAAGCATATTTCAGTATTTATTCTCTCATTTGTTCCCCTCTCAGCTACCTCCTCGCTTAAGTGTAGATTCAAGCTCTAAAAGCTGGTAACACAGTCAGGAAATGCTGGTCTGCTCCATATTAATTTATCTTGTAAATTTGTAAAAGAGCTTTAGTATACCAACTACAATCTCACCAATATTCTCTCAGGAAAGAGTCAGTGATGTGGCATTCAGTTCCTATATACTCTGGTTTCTCTTCAGATTGTATAAATCTTTCACCTTTACTAAAGATTTCTGTGGAGAGGAACATTTATGAGTTTATACAGCACACTGAAATCTTGTTTATTTTGAATGAGATGTTTCAATGTATAGAAAGCTGAGATCTATCTTCTGATGATATCTTGTATTAATTCATTGAAGAGTGAGCCTAGATCTTTCTTTATATTATGCAATTTAGAAACTTCTCAGGATAACTGCTTAAAATAATCAAAAATCTTTCTGGGTAGCCATTATATTTCATATGGACTGCTAGCTAACAAAAATTTCACTAATGCAAAGGTGTGAGATATGTTCAAAGCAGTTGAAGATGCAACATCAAAATCATCACTAGCTCTTTTAATTGTTGCAACATTATCATGAACAATTTGACAGCTGTCTTTCATTATCTCCCTTTTTCTCACCATTGTCTGATAAGCTTTGGAATTTTTGGAAGCCTGGATGGTCTCGCAATATAAAGATGAAGCATTTCTATTAAACTAGCTGGTAGTCCAGTGTGCAGGCAGACCATGGAAGGACTGTGTTGTCTAGCTCCGATTTCTCACATCAGAGAGGAAGACAGGGGAAAGTTAAGGTGGTTTACATCTACATCAGTAACTGCGTTTGTACACCGACTGATCAATTACTGCAGCTGCCAATATGTCACATAACAAACATGTAAAACAGTGTGCTGCTCATTCAAGATATTAAATGTCTTGTCAACCTGGAAAAAAATCAGATGGCCAGCCATATAACTTCCTGTTATTTGTTCTTGGTTGGTGATTACTGTTCTACCAAACAGCATGTTCAGTAACCACAGGTTACGCTTCTTGCTTGGCTCTCTCTGTCCAGGTACAGGAGACACTCTCAGTGGCTCTTCTTCTTCTTCTTCCTTACCTATTGCTCTTCTGGGTACTTTAACAGAAATGAAAAAAGGGGAGGGACAGGAATTATGTGAAGAATTGTTTCCACATTCCAGGAGGATATGGGAATGAAGACCCAAGCACCTGGCTCCCGGTCCCTGGATAATAAGGGAGGATGAGTAAACATCTGGGCTTTTGGCAATCCTTCCATGGAGGACAGGTGAGGGGAGTGAAGAACCTCCCTTCCAGCTCTTCCTCCCTGGAAGAGAAGGAAGAGAAAATGAACACATTTGCTCCCCCTCATTGAAGGAAAGAGAATGGGAAGTGAAGACCCAAGCACTTGTCTCTCCATCTCTGGATGATGGAGGAAAGGATTGAGATCTTTGTGCTTGGCTTCCTTGACACCTTGAGGAATCAGCAGAAAGAAGAACAGAAGCAGCAGTGGCAGCAGGAGAATGGCAGGGTTTGACGACAGGGCTTCATTTTCAGATGGTATTCATGCCTGGAGAGATTGACTATAATGCAAACACAGTCACTGAGAATGAATAGAATCTGAATCAAATATTAGCATTTTTCCTAGTCAAAGCTGTATGTGTGGTCTAATAGTATTGTGAGTACTATTATGTTCATAATGTTGTATTCACTGCAGTGCAAATAAAGTAGTGTGCAGACATCAAAATATCATACCTATAGTGCTGACATCTTAGGAGGACTAAGAGGAGGTCTTGCACACTCAGGCACTATCGGGCCACAGATAGGATTGCTCTGACCTTTACGTTTGTCTTCAACTCCTTGTGGATTCATAGGTACTGATCTAGCCACAAACCTGATGGGTATCTATCATCATGTGATTATTCACCGTGCATTCTGATCATAACCTGCTTCCTTTTTCCCATACAGATCTCAACACATGTAGGGTGGCAGTCATCTCAGGTCCCCAGCTCATCATGTTCTCTTCCATACCACACTTCCATTTCACCTGTGCATCACCATAATCATCATAGGCAGCAACCCAAGACACAAAACTACAAGAGGCAGCAAATAAAGACCCCTCACTTAAGGATTATTTACCCCAGGACCCTGCAATCCAGAAGCCAGCATCCACATACCAGGACCCTGTACAGCCACAAATACCAACACAGACATCAGCACCCACACACTAGGACCCTGCATCCCAGAACCCAGCAACCAAAGGGTCAGCACCTACAAACAAAGAACCAACAACTCAGAAGTCAGCACCCACAACCCAGGATCCACCAGCCCCAGGGGCAGCAAATCAAGAACCAGCACCCCCGTACCAGGACCCAACAATTCTGGGGTCAGGAACCCCAATCAAAGAACCAGAAATCCACAGGTCAGAACCCCCAACTAGTGACTCGGAAACCAAAGGACCCTCATTTGTAATCCAGGAACCATCAATCCAGAGGCCAGCACCAGCAACTCATGACCGAACAAACCTGAAGCCCTCACCTTAGATCCATCAACCTAGGAGCTGCCCCTGTGATCTTCCATACCATCAAGTGCAGCAGCATTACTTTTGTTTTTGCAAACCTTCTACCTTTTGTTTTGCTCCTCCTTTCAGATTTGGGAATTGTTGGTTTTGTCTCCCCTTTCCTCCATTCTAATCAGGAAGATTTTGGTTGGTTGGTCTTCTTCTTTTTCATTTCCTCCATTATTGAGTTCCATGTTTGTGTCTTATTTCCCTTGTTTAAAATAAATTCCTTGTGTTTAGCATATTGTAACATTCTGTACTGATTGATTTAAACATTTCTTCTGTATAGTACGTTCCCCAGCCTATGTGAAAATTAGATGCAAACTGTTAGGCATTTAGGGCCTAATCCAGCACATATTGCAGCCAGTAGAAAAACTCCTATTGACTTCAATGGGCTTTGGATCAGGCTTCTGATTAGGATCTTAAACCATGTTGACATCAAATTTGGCATTTACTTTTCAATGCTTAACAAGGTGCAATTTTAAATTACTAGATGGGACTTGACATCAAAGATTTGATTTACACAGAAATCCTTGCTCCCTCCCCCTTAGAGTAAAGCACTCAGGAACATACAGTGTCTCTTTATAGAAACTGGCAACATAAAACAACAGACAACAGCTGTCATAAATTAATCTCATCAGAATAGAAACTAATGTAAAACATTCATAGACTATGAATACTGGTTCTTTTGCACAGCAACTGCACTGATCAAGTCATACCATAAGCAAAAGATTTGGCAAATCATCATAGGGAAAACTAATGCTGTAGCATTTATCAGTTTAAAAATGATATGATATAAATATTGAGCTAAGGAGAAAGTTGCCAGCAAGCAGAAGACGAGGCCAAGGCATCTGTCCAGAGGTGCTGGAAAGTCTCCACTGTGAATACATTAGCTAAGGAAAAGCCACAGGAAGATGAATTCTGTTTAATTGCATATTTTGTTACTGGCAATGATGATAATGAAGTGTGCTTCTTGTTCACAGTTACAGGGGTAAGCTGTGGACCAAATTTATGCTTTGGGAGTAAGATACTCTCAACGCATTTAGCTTTGGCCTTAGGGTTGTTTCACCTTCTTTGAAGCACTGATTTTAGTCCTACATGGCATGATGCAAAGTCCACTAAACTGAAGTTTTTACATTGACATCAGTGCACATTGGATCAGGACCACAGGTATTTTTGCCCCAGAAAGGGCTATGAGGGCCAATTGTAAAGTTGCTGAGCACCTTCGGTGAGGTACTGAGCTCCTTCATTTCCCCTTGATTTCAACGGGCATTGAAAGCACTCAGAACCGTGCAGGACTGGGCACTCTATTAAGCAAGCCCCATAATTGGCTCACTTAATATACCCTAAATGTCTCTAAAAGACACTAATTTTCCACTTTTATTCATCGGATGAAGTGAGCTGTAGCTCACGAAAGCTTATGCTCAAATAAATTGGTTAGTCTCTAAGGTGCCACAAGTACTCCTTTTCTTTTTGCGAATACAGACTAACACGGCTGCTACTCTGAAACCTGTCTAATAGACAAGATGATCATTTTGTAAAATCATCTGTGTATGTATAGTGGACCAAATCCATCTTCAGCGTAAGTCAATTGCCTTCAGCAGAGCTATACCAGGTTTGGATTTGGCATAATATCTGCAGTCCTTATTTTTCAATCTAACATGAATCATGGTTCCAGTAATGGGGAGAGATCTGGTTTTCATTTTAACTACTACAAATGACTGCACATAAATTAGAAATATTAGTTAGTTGCGGTTATGGTTTTATGATGGAATGAGGCTAGGGTAGTGGCCACATTTATTGCATTACATATAATCACATGGGGACTCTGTAGATTGTTTGAGAAGAAAAACTGCGCTATCAAAACTGAATTAAAAGACCAATAAAACAGAAATACAAACCAGTGACAGCAAGTAACTTCCCATTTAAAGGTGAAATGTACCATTGAGTATGTCCTGTTATGATGTTATTTGGTCGGTGAATCTTGATTAATAGGACAAGAAATGGACACGACACATTTGAAGAAAAGGCAGTTCCAGTTAATAGACACAATGATGATGATTTTTTCCAGATGCCCAGGGAGGGGAGCAAGGTTATGATCTTGTTTTGGGCGTGTGCGGGGAGTGACTTTGGGTGAGCAGGAGAGTATGGCTGATGGTGTTACACAACTGCGGATATGGAGGCAGTCTGTTCTGTGACATGATTTTTGCCACAGTGGATGTTGTGATATGGTGCATTTGAATTATTGTTAGGGTATCCAGGCTTTAGGATGGGTGCTTATTTGCTGATTTATCCATTGAAATAAATAACTAAAATAAAATTTGGAATTAAAAGAAACAAATGTGGGTAAGCAACCCTGAAGCCTAAAACAAACAGGAGATGTCCCCATACCTACCAGCTGGCTGACACTCAGTCTCACCTCTGGAATGCACCTGATTGGAAGAGCTTCTAAAAAGGTCCCCCAGTAAGAGAGTCAGGCTCTTTAAAGATACACCACCCATATAATCACACAGACTCCTCTCACTGTAAGCCAACCCATAACAAGGGCCTGAACCTGCAGGTTAAACTCCCACTGATTGCAGGCAGAGTTTTGCTTGAGCAGGGACGGGGCCCCTAAGCTGTGTGCTGCCCAGTGGCTCCAGCTGTTAGTACAGTAGAGTGCGTCGAGCAAACAGACATGCTTGGAAACATGCCTACTATATTAATTTCAGCAATTTGTTCTAATGCCGTCGGAGGTGGAGTTTTGGCTGGGTAACAATAGGCAGGGCCTTCAGCTCATCTCACATTTCCATAGCATCCGCGTCTGAGGAGCTGCCACCTGTCAAATCAATTTGAAGTTCAAACCTCTGTTTCATAATAGCAGATGTGTACACATCATTCATCTACTTGATGTCATATAGGAATTAAAAGTGACTACACTGTGTTTGTACTCGCTGAAATCTTTCTTTCACTGATTAAAGAAACACAGTGAAAGAATTCAACCCTGAAGTGAGCTGCTGCATGCACCAGTTTTATCCTTAGCTTCATCCATGAACTACTACTTCCTTTTGTGTGGCTGAAGAGCTGTAGTAGACAGAAAGATTGATTGGGTGTCCAGTTCCTCCCAACCAAGCCAATGTGATAAGAAAGGCTTTATGCTTTCAATAACCTTGAGGGCAGTTGAAAAAATCAGCATGTGAGGTTTTAAGCTTTTTACTGACAATTGTCAATGGATAAAGAATTTCATGCTATGACTGCAGGGAGATTTAAAGCTATGAAGAAGGAATGCTTCCATTTTGCTTCATATATGGCAGAGGGGATCATTGTGACCATCTAAGAACATTGATAACACAGCATCAGATACTTCAATAAATGAATCATGCCTCACTGTTGCTACTTCTTCCCCCCCCCGCCAGCACATTAGATATAATTGACAATGAAGCCATTAATCTTCATGAGGTCTGAGAGGGATCCTGTAAAGAATGGAAACACATATGTGCTGAATTATTCCAAAGAAGAAAAAGCTTGGAATCAAACCAAGCTGAGGGCATGGCATCCATAACACAATGATTGAAATCAAGAAGTTACTATCGTGCTCCTAAGTATTTGAATTTCACGTATGAAACCGTATAATGCATCTGATCTTTTAAAATCTTCATTAGGGAAAGCTAAATTGCCAGGGGCTAGATGGTATCAATTAGCCACAGTCTGAGTAGAGCTGCATGGCTGCAGAGGGATCTCGCAGGCACTGGGCCTAATTCACTGCACCTTGTGTAGGCATTTATACCAGTGCAGTGTGGGTGTAAAACAACCAGAGCAGGGTGATAGCCTTTTATACACACTTTTCATTCACTTGGAACTGGTGTAAATGTATAGACAAGATGCAGGGCAATAGTGAAGCAGGCCTGTTGTACGTTTAGGGGCATAATCCCTTTCTATAGTGCCTGCAGTGGCCCAGCCCTTTCTGGGTGGAGAGGGGGGAACTGCAATTGTCCATACCTTTGGATGGGATTTCCAAGGCAATAGAAGACTCCCCTTCCCCTTCCCTATCTACGAGCCCTAGTACCAGGGCAATCTGGCCATAACATTATTCAAGACTGTCTCTGTCAGTTCACCCTTATTAAAACAACCACCACCACTAGCAAAAACTGACCCTACTATGGCATTGTCTAGTAATGGTCCCAAACCCTGTATCTTACCATAACCCTACAGTAGTATTTGGTGCAATTGACTTTTTTAATAAAGTCAAACACAGTGAAACATTTTGGTGCAACACATCTATGGAAATGTCATGGATCTACACTTTGCTAAACATCAGATTTTAAATAAATCCCATATGTTGGGAAAGTTCAGAGCCAGTTCTGAACTATGCATTTCTGTTCTGTCTCTATTTGAGACTTCATGGTTATTAAGTGCAACAAAACAAACAAACAGACCGAACCTCCCTACCTTTAGTTTAATCTTTTCAATATGATTTACGTTAGATGGGCAGTCCAGAATATCCGAGAAGCAGGTGGCTGCTTTCCGCAAACATAACATTTGCCTTCTGATTTTTTCAGCTGATATCTGCACCATTTCTTTTATAAATCTGTACATTTTTCTGCAGGTAGCGATCCTGCACTTTTATTTATGTGACTTGTCTCAGATGGTCTGACACAATGACCATACCTATAACTGAAGTATCAAGAAATGCCCAATATTGTTTGGCCATAACCTGAACAATTGCTATCAGCTATTCTCCTCATAGGTACCACAGACCAAAGGAAAGATCCCCTGTGCTCTGGAAATTACAAGTGAGCAATGACTCTGGTGAGGGAGATAGGCAAAGTCCTCAGACTGTTGCTAAATTGCAAGAGGCTAAGATCAGCAGGGACCAGCAGAAAGGTCCCTGAGAGGGTCTCATAAGGAGAGATGGACCACCTGGTCACTTCTGAAAGTACTGCTCACTCTCCGTTGAAATAAATAGTTAATAACGTGGGTAAATTTGGCAACTTACTTATGTTTCAGTGATGCAGAAGAAAAAAGAAACAGACTCATGTTTGAAACAGAAGACAGCTGTCTTATGACATGTTCCTGGAATAATTATATTTATCCTGTGGTTTTCTTTGAGGTGTCGGGAGCCATTAAATCCGAAGCTATACACTGGAGCAATATTGTCCACATTTGTTACCTAACATTTCCTTCTATGACCTATTAAATAATTCATATGTACCAGATGCATTATTTAAGATGTTAAATACAAGCAGAATACCAAGAGAACACAGATTTCATGCACTTACACTTTAGACTCAAGCAAACCACAGGAAGACTATTCAGTAGCTAAGATCCAGCTTTCTCATCCTGGGTATGATCCAAAGCCCCGCTGACGTGAATGGAGAGACTCCCATTGACTTCAGTGGACTTACAGTCAGGCCTATTATGAGTCAATCATTGCTAGTCACACTGGGGACTATACTGGCACACAGATTGTCCCAGGTTTGGGGAGCCCAAAGCCAACTTTTTTTGTCCCACCTATCCTGATTTGCACTGTATGCTCCTCAGCCATAGTCGAGGACCTGGGTCGTTGGCTATAATTCCCTGCTGGTTTACTAATGTGAAACTACATTTGTGAAGTTGCACAATTGTAATTTTGCAGTAATTTCTTGTCCATGGATCTCCTTAGTAAGTAACTATTTTTCTTAAACCTCTGTATTTTTTTGAGGTTTAACAATCTGAAGTATATATTTCTTGGTTGCAGTAGCTGAGGATTTTGAATCTTATTCTACCTTGTCTTTTCTCTTTCATATGATATTTTGCACAGACTCATACGTAATTAAGGATGTAAGTCGTTATACTAACCACAAATCTTCTAGTGGAGGATTTCCAAAAGTGCTCAGCGTAGACCTAACACTGGCCCCACTGCGATCAATTGTAAAATTCCCATTGCCTACGATGGGAGCAGAGGTAGGCCAATGCTTTTTGAAAATCCCACCCTAAATCAACACTTCAAAGTCAGGCGACCTAGCGCTAAAATATTGCGTCCCTTTGGTTGACATGTTTAATATTTTTAATTTTAGTATTAAGAGAACAATGCCAGAAGTCCTACTTGTATTTCAGCTTGTTGAATAGCTTCAGTAAAAAAGATCAGAGAAGAGGTATTCCAACAGTCTTTTGCTGAAAGGGGTACAGGTTACAAGGGTGTACTAGCAGCTTTCAGACTGCAAATGATTAATTAACAAATGCCAGAATTGTCAGTCCTACAATTAGTGTGTCACATGTGAAACTTACATAAGTGTTTTCTTTCTTCCCAATCCTGTTTTACTTTATACTTGGGTTTTGAGTGGGACACTTGATGGATTTCATTCTGATATAATCTAATATGTAATTGTTTGTTAATTATCCATAGGTACCTTATAAGGTGCAGCAGAACAGAGTATCTCCTCGAAGACCTACTGATTATCCAGTCAACCCAAGGAAAATCAGAAATGTGACACTTGTATAGGAATTACTGCTCTTTGAGGTTCCTGTATCACTGAAATTTATACCTTTGGATGACTTCCTGCAACATAGAAAGATCACCATAATTTCACTTATATTTGAAAACAGAACCATAGATTTATTTATTTTTCATATAATGAACAATTTTTACCAAGAGACACTAACAATCTTGACTTTAACATACACATTTTCAATAAAATTCTGTATACAAATCATGGCTCTGATCCTGTAGTAGGATCCAGGCAGGTGCACCCTGTAGAGCTCCACTGACTCCCAGGGGATTTCCCAAGGGCAAGGGGCCATTCAGTGGAGTCCCATGGAAATCAGTAAGGCTCCAAGTGGGCACAAAGGTTTGCTCACCTCGATCCAACTGAAAGATCAGTGACTATATAAGCTGGAGATTTATTAGTCCGGAACAGCAAAATCTACTGCTGGTTAGTGTAATGTCGCTTTTATATTACTTAATTTATACTTTCCAATCCTCTCAAGCTCCATCATCAACAAAACTTTTCCATTTCTTATTTTCTAATATGAGCTAAGATTTTCAATAGGGCTGGTTGAGGATTTTCAATCAAAACTGATTTATACTAAAAATTAGGTTGTCGACTAAAATTTTTTTGCAAAATGTGACTGTTTTCTAAAGAAAAATTCAACTCTTTGTCAAAAAAGCAAACACATAAAAGCATGAAAAAAATCTGTTTTTGATTGAAAAACCAGAATATGTCAGCTGAAAAATGAAAAATGTTGATTCAGAATTCATGTGGCAATGCCTCATGAGAGCTGAAGTTTGGATGTGTTATTTCTCTGAGTTCTATGCTGAGTTCTCTAGCCAGACATCTCTCTTGGCTTACTCTGGCCAGATTCTCTCATGATGCATCACAGTGGCTCATCAAGATGGGAGACTGTGGTGCATCATGGGAGATGTAGTCTGACATCAGAGCTTGGCCTATAGAGGAGAATGGGGGCATGATGCACCTGAACTACACCTCACATGAGGCACTGAAGTGTCATTACCAAGTAGAAAGTTTTGGTTTTCAGCCAAAAATTATGGGCTGAAACTTTTTCAATTTTCAGCGGAAACTTTTCAGTTTATGATTTTTCGCCAAAAAGTTAAAATTTTCCATGGGAAAAAAACATTTTCTAACCAGCTCTAGCTGCCATATACTCATAACTTTCTAAGTTATCCTGTAATTTATATATTGATATTACATAAGGACCAGTTCTTTTGAATGTTGGAAAGAAGTGATGACACCACAGTTATCTCTACAATGATATTCTATGCAACAAAGAGAATAAATCCAGATCCTGAATTGTGGGAAAATTTTGTTTTGCACTCTGAGTATTTTCGATTTCATTACATTGTGACTACTGAATCCAGTTTCTGCATTATTAGTAGCATTTTACTGTCAGTCAGATCAAATGCTGAGGCCAATTCATATTTTGACACATCCAGTTAGAGCTGGTTGAAAAATTTCAAACAGAACAGAAAATGCTGATTTGATGAAAAATTATCAGACATTTTGTTTTGATAAGGTAGAAGAACCTCATTTCAACTGTAATGTTTAGACTTTTATATTATCTTAATATAATACATAAAACACTCAAAAAAGCACTTTGATACGATCATTTTGATATTTCTGAAACAATAATGTTCAGAATTTTCAGTTCACAGGAAATTTTGATTTTTTGTTCCAGTGAAAGGAAATTTTGAAATGACAGAAGTTTCCGTGGAATAGAAATTATGACATTAGACCAGTTCAGGTTCTCCACTAGAAAATGTTGATATGACAAAACAGAAATGTTTCATGGGAAAACAGCTGTATGGTAGACAGTTTCAATGGCAATTATCAAAATGTTTCATCTTTATCATTTTGAATATTATATCATTATGTAACATAAAAGCTGAAAAGAAACATTTTGAGGTTGAAATAAAATATTTTTGGAATGTTTTCATTTTCTACAAAATTCCAAGATTTTGACTTTTCAGCTCCAATCTGGGACAAAACCAAATTTCCAGATCTCATGCAGGATGGAAATTACACTTTTTGGTCAACTGTAGTTCAAGTTTGTGTTGGTCCCAATACATAAGAAAGAAGGCATCCGTGAATGCAGAAACTATCATGGTATAAAGTTACTGTCTCATCTATAAAGATACTGGAATACATAGAATCATAGAATATCAGGGTTGGAAGGGACCTCAGGAGGTCATCTAGTCCAATCCCCTGCTCAAAGCAAGACCAATCCCCAACTAAATCATCCCAGCCAGGGCTTTGTCAAGCCTGACCTTAAAAACTTCTAAGGAACGAGATTCCACCACCTCCCTAGGTAACGCATTCCAGTGCTTCACCACCCTCCTAGTGAAAAAGTTTTTCCTAATATCCAACCTAAACCTCCCCCATTGCAACTTGAGACCATTACTCCTTGTTCTGTCATCTGCTACCACTGAGAACAGTTTAGATCCATCCTCTTTGGAACCCCCTTTCAGGTAGTTGAAAGTAGCTATCAAATTCACTCTCATTCTTCTCTTCTGTAGACTAAATAATCCCAGTTCCCTCAGCCTCTCCTCATAAGTCATGTGTTCCAGTCCCCTAATCATTTTTGTTGCCCTCCGCTGGACGTTTTCCAATTTTTCCACATCCTTCTTGTAGTATGGGGCCCAAAACTGGACACAGTACTACAGATGAGGCCTCACCAATGCCAAATAGAGGGGAATGATCTTGGATTCTAGGATTAGGAGAATGGTGGAACCCCTTCTTGAACAAGAACAGTTCAGCTTTAGGAAAGGACGAGGAACCACAGATGCCAAGTTTGTAATTTGGCAAGTGATAGAGAAATGGTTAGAGTACCACTAGGATAAAAGTTTGTGAGCATTTATAGACCTAGAAAAGGCATATGATAAAGCTGACCGAAGGAGGCTCACACCAGTGCTGAGGCAATCTGGAGTGAGTGAGGATTTAATAACTATGGTGAATGCCCTGTATTGATCACTTAAAACAGTGATCCAAACATGCTTTGGAATAACAAGCCCCTTTGAAGTAAAAGTCGGACTGCATCAGGGGTTGGCCCCCAATCCACTTCTGTTTATCATATTGATAGACCAAATCAGCAGGAAGATCCCAATGGAAACAAAGTGAGAAGCTGCTATATGCAGATGACATAGCAGTAAGGGCATCCTCAAAAGAAGATGTAGAAGAAATAATAAATCAGTGGTATGACCAGCTAAACAGCCCTGGGATGACAATGAACATGACTTAGATTGAGGTCATGTGGGTCAGTAGAGGCACCACAGGGAAACTGGATATAGAGATTAATGGAGTATGACTAAACCAGACTGATCAATTCAAGCACTTTGGTGGCTGGGTTACAGAAGACAGAGACCTTGAGCATGAGATACAGTCCAGACTGGGGAGTGCTGGAAGAGTGCGAAATAATATCTCAGGCGTTGTGTATGGGAAAGCACGTGCTACTGAGACTGAAATCCCAACTATGGTGTGTCCCACCATGCTATATGGTACAGAAGCATGGAGAATAAAGAGACAGCAGCTGCATCACCTACAGGTAAGAGGTCTTCACTCAGTAAAGAGAGTTACACAAAGGGAAAGTCGAAGTCCATGATGTGGCTGACAAAATCCAGGAAGTGCGACTTCACTAGTTTAGACACACACAAAGGATGAATGAAGAAGACCTGGTGAAGCTAGCATGGCAGGAGAGGGTGGTAGGAAAGAGACTCAGAGAAAAGTTGAGGAAGAGATGGATAGACTGCATCAAAGAAGATGGTAAGCAGGTGGACCTTAGTGCTGCCTCAGGCAGACAAATATTGTGGATATTTGCAGGATGACTCAACCCCAGATGATGGGATGAAGGGAAGGAGAAGGTCATCTCTAGTACTATTGTTTAAAAATGCTTTTAATCCATTTACAGTTTTTTAAAAACCCTACTGCTGTGACCTACAGTGTGGGGCAGCAGGGAATGGCTGAAGTATAAATGCTTTTTATATCATAATGTAAGGACTTTCAAACTGTATTTTTACCTTTTTTCCTACTAATCTGTAATCTACTGTATTAACCAAAGAGTGCACTGCTATGCATAATAGTGAAGAACATGTGGATTCTATTGTTCTACTACAAGATATAAGACTAAGAATATTTTCACAATTATATGGTGCCTTTCCTCCAAGGAAGTTCAAGCTTTTACTTGATGTATGGTGCATGGTATTTTGGGGAAGTTCTGTGGCCTGGGCCATACAGGCGGTCAGACTAGATCAGTGGTTCTAGTCTAGTCTAATCCCTTGGCTCACGCCGCTTTCTGCAGCCTCCATTGGCCTGGAGCGGCGAACTGCGGCCAGTGGGAGCTGCAATCAGCCGAACGTGTGGACGTGGCAGGTAAACAAACCAGCTCGGCCCACCAGGGGCTTTCCCTGAACAAGCGGTGGACCAGAGTTGAGAACCACTGGACTAGATGATTACAAGGGTCCCTTCTGACCTTAGAATCTATTAATCTATATAGGACCAACTGGTCTATTGTGTCGTTTATTCTGGACACATCAGAGAGGAGGTGCTGTTAGACAGCCAATTATGGCTCCCTTATTCTCTGCCTGGCTCTTATCACGGGTGCGGATTAACTCAGCCTGAGGTGCTGTTCTAAACTCCAGCAGCTGACTATGGAAACCCTATGGACCATTTGCCAGGAGGGGACAGAGCACAGTGTGCTCCATTCACTCCCCTCGCCACCTCAACATGCCTACCCTGCACTAAGGTCTGCAGAGAGAGGGGAAAAAGAATCAGCCCATGTCTGCCAAGGGCTTCCCCAGCAGCAGAGTTACAAGAGTCTCTCCATTTGTAGCAAATGAGTGACCCTTTCATTGATTTCACTGAGTGCCAGCCCTAAAAAGACAGCCATCCCCAGAATCAGATTCTTCAGTTTTCTTTTCATTCTATAATAGAAGACAGGGCACAGCGATATACATTATGCCTACATAACATGATGTTTACATGGTATTGTAAATGTCACAAACTAAAACAATGGACTTTTTCAGAACTGTGTAGTGCAATCACAAAATGTGCGCTGACAGACTGCATCTGTTTTCTTTGTTGTAATTAAAAACTGGACACTCCAGCAGGCGTGCTGGAACCTCCCTTGCCCTGCCCCTTCCCCCCCCCCCCCCGAGGCCCTGCCTCTTTCCCCAAGGCTCCCCCCATCCACTTCTCTTCTCCTCTCCCCCCATTGCTTGCTGCTTTTCCCTTGCCACCCCTCCACCTGGGTCAGGAGGGACTCGCCTGCTTTGCTGGGGCTGGGAGCTGCAGCTGCCCGACGCAGGTAGAAGACAGCTCTGCTGAGTAGGGGCTGGTGCGGGTGATGACTCAGCGCCTCCCTATGTCCCCCGCCCACAGTAACCGGACTTTGGGTGTTCGGTCAGTAGAGCTGACTGGACACTGTCAAGTCCCTTTTTTGACCGGACTTTCCGGTAAAAAAATGGGCATCTGGCCACCCTAACATTGGTAGATTTTCTTACCAAATGTATTTTTCTCAGACGTCTCACATAAACTGAGTGTGATCCTTAACTTCTACTCTTTTAGGTTCTCTTGCAAGTTGTGTACTATCCAGTGAGGATTTTTATCCCTCAAAAAGTGTAAAACATGTAGCATTTGAGACACAGATCTCTTATACATGTAGAAGTTGATTTTATGATTAAGACTTCAGTGATGTTTTCTTATTCTGCCCCTATCTATTTATTATGTTGTTCACAAACACTACTACTGCCTGATATAGTAAAACCACTCCATATTCCATTATTAAGTGTTCTGATTTGAATTCGTTACGCGTAGGCCTGGAAAGAAGTACTTCATGGACATACAGTATTTCATTCCAGAGTAAGGTTTCTTAAAGTTGTCTCCTTCAGTTTTGTATTTCACAGGGTACTAGGAATAAGCTACCTGAACCCACCTAGTCCTAGCTATTTAAAAATAGCCTTGACTTCATGCAGCGGTTTCTCTTTACAACAAGAAAGCATCTCACATTTGAGTGGGCTGGGTAGAAGTAACAGATGCAAACACTCAGCATTGCCCACAAAAAGTATTCAGCTTATTGACTAAATATTTATTCCCCCCCAATAAGATGGCATAGAGCTTTCAGTTATACTTAGTCTCAAACATTTATGAAATGGGGTGTATGGTACTTGATGATCAAATGCATAGTTTAAACAGAAGTCAGCTAGTGAAAGTCTTTATACACATACACCTTGTCTTTGTAAGAGTTACACCTGATGAAGAGCTTCAGGGTATTGAGGCTCCAGTTGAATTGTTGCAGGAGAGTTGAAAGGGTGAGATAGTGCTTTACAACAGCACTTAGTTGCCAAGGCAACAAATATTTGAGTGAAAGCCATAGGAAAAATATCACCTGAACATAATGTACCGAGCAACCTCAGTAATTTAAACATAACACAGAGTTCACTGAATACATTTTGCCTTTAGAAGCCTTAAAAGTGTATGACACTCCATGTTGCATTATGTAAACTCAATGTGAGAAGAATTTATAATCTCATACTCATTTCAGGACATAGCAAAGGGCCAGATCCTGCTCCTCTTGTTCACACAAACCTTTACTGACTTCAGTGGAAGTTTAGAGTGAATAAGAGCAGCAGGATATAGCTTAAAGGCTGGTATAAATCTAGTCACATCAGGTAGATTTTCAAAATCATGCACATGCATAAGAGCCATTTGTACCTTTGAAAATCTACCACACTGAGTAAAACTGTTCATACTGAAAAATAATTTAAATAGATATAAGCTGGTTGAATTTACAGATATTACAAGATTGGGCCAAGATAGACTGCACCCAAGATTGACACTTTTCAATGCTTTCAAACATATAAAGATTATTTACATTTATTACTCACAACCATACCACAGGAAGTGGAGGTTATGGAAGGGAGGGTGGAGGAAGAAATAAGTAACTGAAATACAAAATTTCATTGCATTTAATTCAGACATGGTAGATTCAGCTGGCGGTTGTGGAGATTCCACAGAATGATTTTTGTTTCATGAACACGAACCCAGATTTTGGGCTTGATTCAAATCTCATTAACGTCAATGAATTTCTTTCAATTTACTTCAGTGGACTTTGGATCTGTCTCTTTCTGAGTAACTATTAGACGCATATAACTGGCATTTGCTTCATAAAACAGTGACAGGTGAATGGGTGCATAGAATTTTCAAGCCCCAAGGAAGATAATGAAAAGGTCAGTTTTTGTAACAGGTTTAAAGCTTGCTTTTTGGAAATCCCATAAACTAATGATCTGGATCCATCTTTTAAAGTTTCCCCCACGGTTGCATATATCTACAAAGAGCTCCTATCAGCATATGGAAATTGAATTAATTTAGGCTTTTTCATGCTATTTAAGCACAGCCCCAAACTGATGTGGTGTGGAGCTGCATAACCTTCGTGCAATTCTGCCTCAAGAATTCCTCCTGGAGTTCTCCAGAACACAGTGGTAGCACAGGCCTGATGCTATACCTTTCCGGGTTGCAACAAGCCTCCTCTGGTGCACTGGGCCAGCTCTTTTGGGTCAGTGCAGAAGGGGTAGAAGAATCATGGCCCACTAGTTCCCAGCTTAATATAGTGTGTTTCCTAGGGATGCTTGCAGGAAGCAGTCTCTGTGCTCCAGGAAGGACAGGGACTGCAATTATGTCCTTCTGCTGATCAGGCTCCTTGAGCCTTTCTCGGAACTATGCATCCATAAGCATGTGGGTCCTTATAAAAATGCCCCTTTCTAGAGCAGTGTTCCCTTATCCCTTGTTTGCTGATGCTTCTCCTCTTTCCCTCCAGCCTTGGTCTATTGTCCCTTCTCAGTATGTTATCTGTCAGAGTGTAAGCACTCGGAGCAGGCGTCTGGTCTTCCTACAGGGCTGCAAAGTGCTGCACGCAGCAATGTGGGGCTACAGAAATAATAAGCATGAGTAATTAAATCTATATCACTTGACCCTCATTGACCAGGCTGCTGACCAGTTTTGCCCTGCTTTGCAGAGGCTGTTCATTTATCACAATGAGCTCAGTCAGAAATAATTAATGAAGAACTTCTAATGGGTATCGATAGGTTGTCCACCAAACTCAGTTTTTTCCCACCCTCTTATACCACTATACTCAGCAACTTCATAATTAATAAACCTTAGACTCCTTAAATTCATCAGTTGATCCCTTTCCACGGGGTGAAGGAAGATAGAATTAACAGCAGATGCATTCTGAGGTCGTTAGGGGTGCCCTAGAACAGAAACTGTAAGAAGATCCCAGGAGCTACAATTACCAATGTTACACTACTGAGATATGCACCTGCTTGTATTTGTTAATTTTACAGCTGGATAAGAATTGCTTAACAGACACCAAGCATACTTTTCCACTCTTGTTTTACACAATGAACGGTTATTATAATGGAGCTAGAATAACTGCATCTGAAAGTTAATACATTTAGACTTCCATCCTCTTTATAGTTCTCTTGCTCTGCAGCACTCTTCTCACATGCTGGTGGGTCACTGCCCATGATAATCCAAAGCAATGACTAAAGTGGCTATAATTATAGCAATTTACATGAAAGGTCCTAAAGTGCACTTACTATATTTCCCCCTTCTATGCATATATGGTATCATAAGCTGCAGTTTCGTACAGAGAGTCAGCTGGGGCTGCAGAGCTCAGAGGTAATAGTTCATTGAACTCAGCTTGCTCCTCTAGCTCTGTTTTCTGCTTTGCAAACACAGTTCTCAAATAAATATAATTGCTAGCACTGGGATATGATTTTTCCCTGTCAAGGAGCAAGCGAACTTTATGATGGTTTAAAGATCTGACTGAAAGGTCAATTGGCATAATCAACAATTTAAGTAATAAATCTATTATCATTCTTTTAGTTTCATTACCTCAGCCATGACTCCTTCCCCGGGCTTAGAACTGGCATTTCAGTGCTAAGAGAACGACTTTTCCCAACAGTCTGAGCATGCATTACTACCAAGGTAATTTATAATAAAAAAACTCAAAAGGACACAATGGTTACTTTATACTCTGATCAGTCATGTATTTTTTAAAATTAGGAGCATATATACTAGAATACATTTATTAGGGGGATGGGGTAGATTCTGGATGTTTATATACCTGCACATCAGTTTCTGTAATATTAGTCAAAAATAAGAAAAACATTTTAACAAAGCTTTTGGAAATGCACAAAAATAGTGCCACAGTTTTGGGGGGAGATAAAGGCATATGACTTCACAGAATAAAATGACAGCAGCAGTTTTGGGGGAAATTCTCATCTTTGTTTTGCTGCTCTAAATCCAGAATAACTCCACTGAGGCCACTTTGTCCAACAGAGTTATTTCAGATGTACTCCAGAGTAGCTGAGATGAGATTCTGGCCCATTATTTTACAAATCAAATATGCTTTAGGGTGTAAAAGTTGCTTTTTTCCATGTTCTGCAATTGAGTTCTCTGCTCATAATTTGCTTTCCTTATTTGAGCATGGTCCATTATACAGTGTATATATATATATTAGTAATAGTATTTTGATATTATATAGGAATTTAAATTTGGTATCATTAAATCAATGTCAAATTGAAAACAAATGCAGAACTAGAAGCATAATTATGGTTAGCATAATTAAATACTTGACCTAACTAGGTAATACTAGGTGTCACCCAATTGCTTGAAACTATGTGTAATATCATCTAATTCTCAGTACTTATGGTGATGTGTAGAGCAGTGGTTCTCAAAGCTGGTCTGCCGCTTGTTCAGGGAAAGCCCCTGGCGCGCCGGACCGGTTTGTTTACCTGCCGTGTCCGCAGGTTCGGCCGATCGCGGTTCCCACTGGCCGCGGTTCGCCCCTCCAGGCCAATGGGGGCTGCAGGAAGTGGCGGCCAGCACGTTCCTTGGCCTGCGCCACTTCCCACAGCCCACATTGGTCTGGAGCGGCAAATCGTGGCCAGCGGGAGCCGCGATCGGCTGAATCTGCGGACACGGCAGGTAAACAAACCGGCCCGGCCCGCCAGGGGTTTTCCCTGAACAAGCGGCAGACCAGCTTTGAGAACAACTGGTGTAGAGTACATACACTCCACCCACCCCAGCACAGGTATAAATAGCAGTGTAGATGGTGAGGCACTGCTTAGGTGAGTAAAGACATGCCAACACCTTAGGGAATATATCCTACATGGCTCTCTGCATGCTGAAGCTGTGCCTCCCCCGTCTACATGGCTATTTTTAGTACTGTAGTGTCCTGCTGCATCCCCCCTGCCAGAGCCTTTCACTCCTGCAATTAGCTACACACTGGAGTATGGACACAGCTTGCTTTTTGCCACAGCGGGGAGCTGCATATACCTTACACGCCACCATCAGTGTAGACAAGGTCTAAGTGTAGCAAGGATCAGGCTGCTTCCTGGCCCTTTCCTCCTCAGAAGTCTTTTGGAATCTGGTGACCATTCTCCCCCTTCCCAAAGACTTCAGAAATGGGCCCACAAGGAGGCAGCTAGAAGAGGGAGGAGACACCAGAAGTGTCCCAGGTCTTGCAGGGAGGTGGTGGTGATAGGGAGAGAAATGAAAAAGTTGAGGGAAGCTGGCTGAGGGGAAGATGTCTGCAAATTTTCCTAATTGTGTGAAATTCCTAGCCATAAGGTTCACAAAATACAGAAGAACCTCAAACCCAAGCTCAGTTCAAGTAAGTTCGGGTTCACTATAAATTTTTTGCACAGCTTTATTCCAAAGTAGTTAGTAGCCACTCCCCGACAATACGGTTCAGATTGGACATGGACCTGTACAGGGGACACTACACAGGACTTGTTCCCACAGCCAGGGCCAAGCCAGAGCTTGCCAGATGCAGAGGCAGTGCTGCACCCTCTCCAAGAGTGGTATAGCAGCTGTACTTCTCCTGCACACCTCAAAGCTTAAGAGACATTATGACTTGTTGAGACACAATGTTTCTCAGAGATCCCACGGGCTACTAGGGGCTTGTCTCCACTTACTGAAGGACTGATGCGTGGCGATGGATGCATCGGTGGTCAATTTAGCGGGTCTAGTGAAGACCTGCTAAATCGACCACCAATTGCTCTCCCGTCGACTCCAATACTCCATCGGAATGAGAAGCATAACATAAGTTGACGGGAGAGTTTTGCCCATCGACCCAGCACTGTGTAGACACCTCAAAAGGTCGACCTAAGCTACGTCGACTCCAGCTACGTTATTCATGTAGCTGGCATTGCATAACGTAGGTTGATTGTGCCTCGTAGTGTAAACCTGCCCCTGCAGAGAAAGGCTGGTATAGCCTGCTAGCCGGGCTTATCTCAGTCTGATCCTATACATGAGTGTGCGCATGTAGGACAACCCCAACATGAGGAAGTTCCAGAATTCCTGAGACTAATGGGAAGCTGGCAGTTCAATAACGTCTGCTAGACCTGCTGAGACACTACAATGGATTTCTGCAAAAATAGCAGGCCTGTTTGGGTTGCAGGGTCAGAGAGGGAGATATTTACCTTAACTTTTACAGACAGAAAAGCATGTGAGTTTGGTTTGAGGTTTGGGAAATTTCTTACTCTTAGTATAATTTTTAGCAGTAATAGTTATTTATATTATGATAGCAACCAAAGGCCTGAACCTATTTTGCTGGGCCATGTACAAACACCGAAAGGAGAAAATCCCTGTCCTGGAGGGCTTGCAATTTAACAACACAAACAGATGAAGGATAGAGGAGGGGGATACACTCACCTCAAGTCTATGGAAAGGTGTGGTCACATCCCTAATTGAATGCGATATGACAATGCTATAATAAATTCATAGATTGGGTAAATACTAATAAAAATACAATATACCCTGTCTCTGGACAAGAATCATTGGTGTGATGCTCTCTGCAATCTAATTTGAAAGGTCGGACTAAGATAACTTTTGTGGTCTAATCAGAAGTCAAGGCTCCACTCTACAGCCATTTCTTGGTATTATGTAACAACCCACCTGTAAAACACAATACAAAAGGGATAAATTAATGCTCATTAGCAATTCCTATTTTATTCATAGTGATGTGCTCTAAAAGAGCAGCCAGCAAATTACTGGCCTTACATTAATCAAATGTATGTTATCCAACACTCATCCTGCGTATCAGGTGATATCATCTGTGTACTATTTCATAACACCATTAAAGTTTTAGCTCTGAAACTTTAAATACAAAGAGACAGTAAACTAAATATTTAAGAGAGGCTAGGATTAAATTCCTATGACCTTCAGGAACTCTTCCTAGTAATTTATAATAGATGAGCTTACTTACTACTTGAAAAATAAAAACACATACAAATCAGGGTTAATTAGTTTTACATTTGAGAATAAAACTATTTGTTAACCAACCATGATCCATATTTCATTAACCTACTAAGTTTGTTCTAAAAGAGAATTTCTACTCTGCTCCGAGCTAAATTTATCTGACATTTTATGATTATTTCTATGAATGTTGAATTGTTGGTTCAACCAGATTATAGCGTCATATATCACATAAGGCTTTATGGTACAAATTACATCCAATGACTCTGGATTTAAGGGATAGGATTTTCAGAGGGAATTTCTCTGCTAGCATTTCTCTGCTCCCATTACAGTCAGTGGGAGACTAAGAATGTACGAACAGACATACTGGGTCAGACCAAAGATCCATCTATCCCGGTATCCTGTCTTCCGACAGCGGCCAATGCCAGGTGCCCCAGAGGAAATGAACAGAACAGTCAATCATCAGGTGATCAAAACCTTGCCGCCCACTCCCAGCCTCTGGCAAACAGAGGCTAGGGACACCATCCCTGTCATCTTGAAAAATAGCTATTGATGGACCGATCCTCCATGAATTTATCTACTTCTTTTTTGAACCCTGTTATAGTGTTGGCCTTCAACAACATCCTCTAGCAAAGAGTTCCACAGGTTGACTGTGTGTTGTGTGAAGAAATACTTCCTTTTGTTTGTTTTAAACCTGCTGCCTATTAATTTCATTTGGTGACCCCTAGTCCTTGTGGTATGAGAAGAAGTAAATAACACTTCCTTATTTACTTTCTCCACACCAGTTATGATTTTATAGACTTCTATCATATCCCTCCTTAGTCGTCTCTTTTCCAAGCTGAAAAGTCTCAAACTTATTAATCTCTTCTCATGTGGAAGCTATTCCATACTCCTAATAATTTTTGTTGCCCTTTTCTGAACCTTTTCCAATTCCAATATATCTTTTTTGAGATGGGACGGCCACATCTGCACTCAGTATTCAAGATGTGGGCATACCATGGATTAATATAGAGGCAATATGATATTTTCTGTCTTATTCTTTATCCCTTTCTTAATGATTCCCAACATTCTGTTTGCTTTTTTGACTGCCACTGCACCTTCAGTGGACGTTTTCAGAGAACTATCCTCAATGACTCCAAGATCTCCTTCTTGAGTGGTAACAGCTAATTTAAACCCCATCATTTTATATGTATAAACCTCTACCCTGATATAATGAGGTCCGATATAACGTGAATACGGATATAGCACGGTAAAGCAGCACTCCGGGGAGTGGGGCTGCTTTACCTCGTTATATCCAAATTCGTGTTACCGCAAGCGGTTCTGCGCCCCCCCCATTTACTTGCTGCGGCCCTCCCCGCCCCGGCTCACCTCCGCTCCGCCTCCTCCCACGAGCGTGCTGCAGCTCCGGATTGGCATGGCAAGCCTGGGAGGGAGGAGAAGCAGAGCTGCGGTGCGCTCGTGGGAGGAGGCGGAGCAGAGGTGAGCTGGGGCGCGGGGGCCGCAGCAAGTAACCGGGTGGGGGGGAAAGAGGAACCGCTCCCAGCCCCAGCTCACCTCTGCTCGCTCCCCTGAGCGCGCCACCGCCACTCCGCTTTCCGCGCCCCCTTCCTTCCAGGCTTCCCGCCCCAAACAGCTGATTGGCGCAGCAAGCCTGGGAGGGAGAAGTGGAGCGGCGGCGGAGTGTTCAGGGAAGGAGGCAGAGGTGAGCTGGGGTAGGGAGCAGTTCCTCTCCCTACCCCGATATAACACGCTCTCACCTATAAGATGGTAAGATTTTTTGGTTCCCGAGGACCACGTTATATCGGGGTAGAGGTGTACTTGGGATTATGTTTTCCAATGTGCATTACTTTGCATTTATCAAAATTGAATTTCATCTGCTATTTTGTTGCCTAAACACCCAGTTTTGTGAGATCCCTTTGTGACTCTTCGCAGTCTGCTTTGGACTTAACTATCTTGAGTAGGTCTGTATTAGCTGCAAATTTTGCCACCTCACTATTTACCCTTTTTTCTAGATCATTTATCAATATGTTAAATAGGACTGGTCCCAGTACAGACCCTTGGGGGAAACCACTATTTACCTCTCTCCATTCTGAAAACTGACTATTTATTCCTACCCTTTATTTCCTGTCTTTTAACCAGTTACTGATCCATGAGAGGACCTTCCCTCTTATCCCATGACAGCTTACTTTGTTTAAGAGCCTTTGGTGAGGGACCTTGTCAAAGGCTTTCTGAAAATCTAAGTACATTATATCCCCTGGATCACCCTTGTCCACATGCTTGTTGAAAAATTCTAGTAGATTGGTGAGGCATGATTTCCCTTTACAAAAAACATGTTGCCTCTTCCCCAACAAATTATTTTCATCTATGTGTCTGATAATTTGAACTACTACAGGTTTGGATGGGAACAAATAGGTCAGCACTTCCCAGAATATGCAAAATACTGTACATGGTTTCATTGCAATGATTCAAAATAGGGAACTATGTCTGTGTCAAATACACATATATAATTCATGGTTTGTGTTAATGTAACACCGACAGATCCTGGTCGTCAGCAGGCAAGATTGGACTTGGGGCCTTTGGAGCTTAGTGCATGAACCTCTACTGTATGAGCTAAAAGTCATATGACTCTTAGCTAAGGCTGTACAGCAGACTCATCTCTCTCTCTTCGCCACTAGATGGGACAGAACATCACACTCAGGAGGCGTGTGGGTAACATTAATCTGTTACAAGTATTATTTTCTTAACATCTTTTAAAAAGTACTAGTGGGTCACAGGGAGAGGACAGTCTAGCGCAGGCTGTGGGAAATCAGGGCCCAAGGTAAGGTCATGGACTCTTAAACCACAATGTGATCATTAAATGAACAGAAATACCCAAACTAGACAGCATTATTACTATTATAAATCATTACAACATAATGCTTGAGGAAAACAAAAGTACTTTTTCCCTCTGTGGGGCAAGTGAGGTGGTCTTTGTGAAGAACCAGGAATTTCCATTAGTCAGATGGGGGCTGCTTTTATTTTCTGCTCTGCTTTCTACTTTTTTAAAAAAATGTAATTAAAATATTTTAATATTAAAAAATCATACTCTCCAAGAGGAGCTATTCTGCTGGTACTATATCATTTCAGGCCTTGTTTCCTTTGTGCTAGTAAATATACCAGCTTCCTGTTGACCACCCTCTCCTGGCTCCCTGGTCTCCCTTTCCCCACAATTTCTCCTTGTGAAGAGAGATATTAGGTTACACATATGGGAGTGGCCATGCTAGTGAGATGATGTAATGCTAGCATGGCTATGCTTGTGATGGGCCTCTGAGTACGTCCGCTATGGAATAGCTAATTCTAGAGGCCTGAGCAGACCCAGACTAATTCATCTCAAACTGATTGGTGCAGATCATAAAAGCGCTGTGCTTTTTTTCAAACAGCCTGATTTCTCAGTGGCTACACTCCCCTGATAAGCTTTACAGGTCCCAGAGAGGATGAAGTGAAAAAGCATACCAGTTTCCAGGCTTTCCAATCCCAAGCATTCAGATCGTGAGTCAGGCCTCAACAAGTCAGAAGCTTTAAAATAAACAAATAAATAAATTAAATAAATGTCATGTTCTTTTTTTTCCTTTCTGGTGTCTGAGCCTTTACGGTGCACCCAGGTCATGTTCCCCACAACCACGGGGGTTAGAAACTTCCTTGACCATCTTCTGTCTTCCTGCAGTGTGCTGATTCATCCCCAGGCACAGGGGTCCCATGGGAAAATAGTACACCATCATGTAATTAAAGACTATTATAATGCATACACACAAGGGGGCGGGGGAAAATTAAGGTTGCCCAGGCATACTTATGGGAGTTCCTAATTTTAGAGTATTTGGCTTTGCAACCTTAACATTCATTTAATGTAGTTTTTTTGTATGTAATTATTATGTATACAGCACCAATTATCCGAGGTACTTCCCAGGACGAATAGAACGGCAAGGTTCTTGTGCCTTGCCTTTCTATTTTTGTCCCGTGAACAGCTTCAGAAAAAACAGAGGAGCTCTACAGCGTGGGCAGCAGCAGCTCTTCTGAAGCCACTGCCCATCTGAAGAGGAAGAGCAAGCAGAACAGTAACCAGACCAAGACTCATTTCTTCTCCTTTATTGAGATGAGGAGGAAGAATGATAATAACTACAGCCACCACATTAAGGACATGAGACTGTCCAGGGGGAATGCAACTACTGTGCCACCATAATAATGCAGCATCCCCTCCCCTTGTTCCTGGCCAAATCAGCTTGTCAGGGGTGGGGAGAAAAAAGGATTCTGATCCTTTCCCTCTATGGAGAGGTGAACAGTGGCCACTCGACAATGTTCTTCAACTCCCTGACTGCTGAGACTCTCCTGGGTGGCCGTGCTTTGCACAGGGTGCATGTGGTAGGGAAAGAGACACATTTGCATCCTCTTCCTCTCTTGTGCACCAACAATCAGGGGACAATCATGATGATCTTGTCCTAAATGTCTTCTTCGAAAACACACTTTCATGAGCAGTTACGCAGTGAAGGTTCTGAGGTGAGGTTGAGGAGAAATTCTTCATTTCTACATGTTGACAACCTGATGCTTTTTTTTTTAAATCCGGAGTAGAAAGGAACAAACACTGAGCATGAAGATTTTGTCCTTAACTTTCCCTGTATCAGTAAAATGAAGTAGGGAAAGGGGTATACTTTTAACTTCATCCTCTTCCCAAACTTCAAAGAATAACTGCCAAGCATCTTTTTAAACCCATTAATTCCTTTGCCTGAACAGAGATTGAATATTCTTAACTGATAATTAATATGCCTTTTACCTTTTAATTAAAAAGTTAGCTGCCATGGGTAAGTGCCAGGTAATATTTGAATGCTGGATATTTTCAAATACTCTCTTCTGCAATAAGCAACCCGTCAGAGTGGAGACAAGGAAGCATTATTTATGCTTCTAAAGGTCCAGGGGATTTATAATGACTGAAGCTGGACATTGCTGAGGGACACACAGGTTATCAGAGAGGAGACATCTCCTCGTTACCGGCATCACTATTTTCTAGGCTGACCTAGAAACAGAGTTTTATATTTTGGGGGTTTTTTTTAGGAAGGAGAGATGATTCATATTACACAGTAAGCTCTATCCCACATGTCTCCTGATGTAAGACTGTCAATTTTTCTAAATTACGTCTGATTCTTTTGTGACATTGACAGCTGTGGGACTCTGCTGTAACCATTGACTCATTTCCCTTGCATGAGCCCAGAGGTTAAACTGCAACTAAGGACCCAAGTGATTAAAGTTTATTTTATATTTTAAACCATTCACGCCTTTGAAATTTGGTTTAGTTTTATATTTTTCATGTTTTAATTGAGTAAGCTACAAGGTAAGTGTGAATGACCAGTCTCAAATCATACAGTGATTGGGGATTTGTGTGTTAAACCTATCACTATTAAGGAATTAATTAAAGCCTATAATTATAGCATGCACAGGCTAATTAAGGCTGAGCTCCAAATTCCATTCTATACCCCTTCCCTTTTCTGAGATACATACCTTCGTCAAACAAAAGCCTTCCTGTCCGAAGTTCCCATGCTTGGTTTCAGCCCTAAAGTGATTTTTTTTTTTAAAGAAAGTTTGAGCAAAATTGGTTCAGCTGCTCTTGAGTTTATTTAGCAAGAAAGCATGAAAATGCAAAGAAGAAAGTTTTCTGCATATGTGCCAATCTGAAATATTGTGCTGGGTTTGGATAACTCTTCTGTCTTGTTTTTCAGTTACCATTAAAATACAGATCTATGCTGAAAAGTGACTATAAAAAACAGTACTTGGAATTTAATAGCTATTGTCTCTCAGTGACTTCCAGTTCAAATGCACTCAGTTACTAGCCCTGCAAATTCCTCCTGGGTTCTGAAAATCAATCAAGATTCCAGCCAACTTAGATATTATCACTAGTTATAAAAGTGCTGCAGACCAGGGAGCCCTTTAGTTACACATGTGCAACTCCTTGTCTTCCAATTAGCCCCTAGTGACAAGTGCATAATATAATTGTCTTCACACTGTTGCACAAGTGAAAGCCATTGGAAGTTAGTGAACTCTACTATTGATGATGGACAAAATGGAATAGAATCCAGCTCATGCTCTCTTAGCTGTGTTGGGCTTACAGGGTTAATGGGAATAAAAAGCAGTAAGGCCCAGAGCCACAAAAATATGTAGGCAACTAAGTCCCAGTTTTAGGCTCCACTGTGATCCACAAAACTCCCACTGAACCCTGTAGGTGCCCACATTCCCTCACTGCCTATATTTCTGCCTCTGAGCATGCACACTGCTGCCACATCCAGGTGCCTGCCTCCAAGCATGAGCCACAAACCGGGGGAAGATAGTTGTTTGGCTTGGCTGTCTAACAGGCATGTGGGGCCTGTCTGGTAGGAAGCCTCTGACCATGCCTACTGTAATCCAGTAGGCATGGTCAGAGGCTTCCTACCAGACAGGCCCCACATGCCTGTTAGGTTTCATTCAATGCCTGTTAGGTCCCCCACATGCCTGTTAGGTCCCATTCAAAATCTGACAGGAGGAGGATGTTCTGGTGATATCTAACTTACAGTATTTAGTCCAGTGGTTAGAGCACACTGGATAAATACTTAGAGAGTCATTGGGCCAGAAAGAGGGTGAGAATGGCTTGTGTAGCCTGGTGGTTAGGGCACTTATGTGAGAGACCCAATATCTAGCTCCCTGCTCCAATGACTTTTTAATTACTTATCCACAGTGGAAAAGTTTCAACAGGACAGCTTGTGGGAGCCCCACATCAGAATATCCCGTAGCTCAGTGGTTAGAGCACTTTCCTGAGAGCTGTAGGAGACTCCTCTTCAGATCCTTTCTCCTGCTCAGTCAGAGGGGGGAAACTGACCCTAGGTCTCCCACATCCCATATAAGTGTTCTTACCATTGGGCTATAAAAGTTGTAAGATGGGCACCACCACTAACCGCTTTGTGTGCAGTGAGGCAGGTGCCTAATTCATTCTTCCAAGAAACACACACAGAGAAGCTGGATATGTGCAGGAAGTATGAGATGGTAATGAATATATGCATATACAAATATGGGACAGCACAGACACTCTTGTTTTCAGGAATACTGATCTATAAACTGGTTTGCTGTCTCCTCGCTCCTTTTGTTACAGATGATATGTTTTTGAATATTTTCATTTGTCACTAGGTGAAATAGTTGCATCTTGCAATTCAAAGAAACATTTCACACTCACTATTTTTTCAGTTCTCATCACATATTTCCCCCTTATCAATGATCCTGAACTATGAATATTCCATTAGTTGGAACAACCCAACCTGGAGTTTGAATCTGCTTTTCAGTTTGTACCACTAGGTGGCCCTTTGTGCTCTCGGATGCATGCTGAGGAGTTCAGCAGGTGAATGCATCTTATTGGTTTATTAGCGGCATGATGCCACTGGGCAGCCCTTTTTAAGAGAAAAGCCAGGAACAGTGGAAAGAGCTTTTGTACAGTCTCCCTGTTGTGAGGAAGTGGAAATCTGTGAGCTGTCATTTCAAAACAAATATGAGTGAGGTGAGTGGATAAACCTATTATCTGGGGAGAGAGAGATGTAGGAATCTGAAGCAGGAATAACACCAGTAACAGGGGGAAATGCAGCTTAAGAAAAATGAGATGAGTTTTTTTTAAAGTCAATTTAAATCAACGATGGAATGAAAAGTTTGAGAAATGAAGACATTCATAATTGAGTACATTAATGAATACATGTAGTTAACAGGATTATATAATGCTTTGTTTGAATATGTAAAGCACCCA
Organism: Chelonia mydas; assembly: GCF_015237465.2. Lineage (NCBI taxonomy): Eukaryota > Metazoa > Chordata > Testudines > Cheloniidae > Chelonia > Chelonia mydas. The sequence goes on along the minus strand of NC_057849.1, from coordinate 157,158,743 downwards.
GAGCTAAAGATTATACTTACTCTTATAAATAAGATTGTTTGGAAATGACCAGGTAGTTCTTATTTTTTTACTTAATTAAAAATAGAATGAGATTACACAGTACCTTGTAGCATAGCCTGCAGACATATGAATTGTCTGATTTCTGGCGGTGAAATGTGAAACACATCAGTTTCTAACGACGACTATTATTAATTCTTGTTATCTATTACTAAGTATAGGTCCATAGGTGTGCATGGTACTTTGGAGATATAAAATAAGACAAGCTTTATCATCTTTTAAGGTTTCATTTTATGTTTTTGTTCAATGTAGAAGAAGTGAGCTGAGAGGTCAGTGGTGTAAAAGTTAGATATTAAAGTATAAACCTCATTTGAAAAATGCCTTGTTTGTAGTTTGCCAGTGCTACGAACTGGGTAGCTATTGTCCTGGGAAGGATTACATCTACACTTGTCCTTATAACCAGCAAAGGAAAAATGCAAATAACATCAAGCATGAAAGGACCTTTGTGTATTTCGAAAAAGAAAGCTGAAAATTCAGTCACTACACTTACTCTATTTGCAGTGAAAGTGTTTGGCAGTGACAAGCCAATATTTTTATTTTAAAAAGCATATTCATTCCAAATGTCGGGCAAGTTCAGCTAGTAGAAGCCTGATTTCTATAGTTCAGCTCTTTACCTCATCCCAAATCAATTGAGTTAGTTGTAATTACGTCTTACTTAGCACTTATTTTTGGAGGCTTCTTTTCTATCACTGTCTTTTTGACAGATGGGTGTTCCTTTCTTGGCAGCCAGGGTAAAATTAACAACCATACAAAGTATGTTTCTGCCTACGGCTATTGCTATGTTTTCCACCATATCTTAAATGACTGACTTGTGATATAAACACAATGAGGAGACATAAGGAGAGGTGTAGTATAGTGGTCTTTGCAAAAGGGTCACACGGCAGGCATATTTCCATTCACATTATGCATACCTGAACAGGCTAACAAATGGGGAATCCTCCTGATGTGTTCCTGCTATGTGTAATGTGCATAGAATCCTGAGATAAGGCATCAGTAACCCCACAGCCTTTCATCTGCTGATTGGATGTCTACATTTGAATAAACTGGATACCGTTCATATTGTAGCTTTTATATACAAAGTATCCCTTTGTCACATGCATTAACAGAAATACTTTGTCTGCTATGGCATCATTATTCTGGTAAAATGTTAACTTTTCCTAATGTAAAACGATGACAGGTTGATTATTATTGTCTACATCTGTATCATGCCAACACAGTTTTGTATTACATTGCCGTTTCAGCAGCTGTCCGTACAGAAGTTCACAGTACAATAGTTTACATTAAGTTCCCCTCTTTGACGTAACCTCTCCTTTCTGTAATCAATAAGCGAAGAGTTCCCATGAGCATCAAAGTCATCACATCTATACAACAACTGGGATCCCATATTTTTATTAATATACTTCCCTGTCCCACACAAAATAGCACTTCTAGCAAGTCCCCATCACAGAGGATACCGCTTTCCTTCCCAGTACATTTCTCAAGCCCCTGCCAAGTGTCTATTTAACAATTTTTAACTCTATCATTGATGCTTCGAGGGACAGAGCTGCTGTCATTGTCATACAGAAAATGGTAAGACTTGGAGAACTTATTTCACAAACTGCACTCAGGAAGAATGCCTTTAACTATTCTTTAGTTGATTATTACCCACTCAGGACAGAAAAACAAATGGAGCAGCCCAGGTTATCTTAATTAGAAGGGCTCTGGTTAAAAGAACCTAGGCAAAAAGAAAGACTGGCAGAAGACAATCACTTTAGTTGTCTGAGTGTGCAATGTTTAGACTCCTGATGTGGCTTCTGATGGATTTTGTCTGAACTGGAAATGTTTAAGATATATATTTGCACAGGATCCTTTGGTTATCCGCCATGAAATCAGAGGATAATATGACTGAAAAGCCAGACTCAAATATGGCTATCAAATATCCAGAAGTGGGAGAGGGAAAGCAGGGAGGATGGTGAGGATGGTCCAGCGATTGTATTTTTTATGCTAATCATTGTCACACTGTTACTGGAGCTTAGAGTGCAGGCTTAGAGACCCCTGAACTGAACAAAAACGAGACCCTTCAAACCCCATTTGCTGCACCTTGTTTTATTTTTCATATTACTGCTGCACAAAAGTCATCTGTTTTGTTTCCCCTTTCTGGCCACATGATTACAAATCAATTCCTGAAAAAAGCTGAAGAGCATAAAATAGTCATCAATATAATCATGCCATATTTAAATGTCTCTACATTTAACATGGTTTTTGGGGGAAGAGATAGAGTTTTTAAAGAAAAAAGCAACAAGACTTTACTGTGGAGTATTGACACCTGCAAATTTGTTTATGACACTAAGGGCTAGATCCACAAAAGTATTTAGGCACCTAAAGGTGCCTAAATGCAAAATTTAGATCCTCAACATGCCTGCACAGCTGCTGCCTAAATTTCCACCACTGAGCATGCACACAGCTGCCTATGTACTGAAGCCCGGTACCTAGCTCATGCCTAAGAACCAAAAGGATTCACAAACTAGGCCTTCCCCCACCTATCTTGCTTGCTCACAGGTCACCTTAGGCCGGGTATGTCTACACTGCAGTTAGACACCCACAGCTGGCCCGTGCCAGCTGACTCAGGCTTGTGGGGTTCAGGCTAAGGAGCTGTTTAATTGTTGTACAGACATTCATGCACAGGCTGGATCCCAGGCTCCAGGACCCTGCAAGGTGTGAGGTTCCCAGAACTTAGGCTGCAGCCTGAGCCCAAACGTCTACACTGCAATTAAACAGCCCCTTAGCCCAAGCCAGTGTAGTGTAGACATACCCTGTGAGTACATCTACTGGACTGGGCCCCACAAAAAACACAGGAAACAGTGGTTGTGCCCCCATTAATACTCATTGGTCATGACATTCACCCAGGATGTGTGAGACTGGGGTTCACAATCCCCACTCTGCCTGATGGGGAGCGGGGATTTGAATGGAGGTCTCCCACCTTCTAGAGCAGGGGTGGGCAAACTTTTTGGCCTGAGGACCACATCTGGGTATGGAAATTGTATGGCGGGCCATGAATGCTCATGAAATTCGGGGTTGGGGTGCGGGAGGGGGTGAGGGCTCTGGCTGGGGTTGCGGGTTCTGGGGTGGGGCTGGGGATGAGGGGTTGGGGGTGCAGGATGGTGCTCTGGGCTGGGATCGAGGGGTTTGGAGGGCGATCAGGGCTGGGGAAGGGGAATGGGGCGTGGGAGGTGGTCAGGGGTGCAGGCTCAAGGCGGCGCTTACCTCAAGCAGCTCCCAGAAGCAGCAGCCATGTCCCTCCTCTGGCTTCCATGCTGAGGCGCAGCCAGGCAACTCTGTGTGCTGCCCCGTCCACAGGCGCCACCCCTGTAGCTCCCATTGGCTGCAGTTCCCGGCCAATGGGAGCTGCTGGGGCGGCGCTTGGAGCGGGGGCAGCATGTGGAGCCCCCTGGCTGCCCCTACACGTATGAGCCGGAGGGAGGACATGCCGCTGTTTCTAGGAGCCACGCGGAGCAGGGCAAGCCCCAGACCCCGCACCCCACAGGAGCTTAAGGGCCAGATTAAAACATCTAGAGGGCTGGATGCGGCCCCCGATCCATAGTTTGCTCACCCCTGTCCTATAGGGAGAGTCCTAACCACTGGGTTCCAGGGCAGGGCTCTCTCAATCTTGCCTCTTGAAGCTGCTCCACTCTGTATGGAAATACTTATGTATAGAGCTGAGCAGAGACTGGAACCGGACTCCCCCATATGCCAGGGGCGTGTCTTAACCACTGGGATATGGAAACACTTGTGCTTGCTCTCTTTGGCCCAATGAATATTTAAGTGTCATCCAGAGTGGAACCACTTCACCAGGAGGGCTTGAGCTTGCCATAGGGCACTGTTTAGGGCACTCCTGTGGAAGACCTGGGTTCAAGTCCCTGCTCCATAGCGAGCAGGGTTGGGATTTAAACCCATCTCCCACAGCCTGGGTGCCTGCTCAAACCACTCGCACATAAAGGGGGCTCCAGTGCTGCCTCCTCAGGTTTTCTGTGTGCGTGAAAGGTCTGACCTGGCGTAAGCGACTAACTCCAAGAGCAGGTTCATAGCTGTGAATCCTAAGCAGCGATAGGCACCATCTCGTGGTGGGGCTTAGCCCACACACCAGTCAGAAGCATTTTTTATTGGCTAGCTTAGGCAGCTCCCTGCTCAGCTTTTGTGCATTTCTTCCGGAGGTGCCTAACTCTCCTCATACATTGTGTTGGGAGCCTGGACATCTAATTTGGGGCTTAGGATTCCACCAGGCAGCAGGGTGCCCAAAGTTTGGCATTGCGCTGCTGAGTCAAGTCCTTATTTGGGGGTCTATCTCTATGTGTGTATAGGGGGAAAAAATCTAGTTACTAGTCACACAGAGCCAGGTATTTAGATGCCTAAAGATACAGAGAGGTGCTGAGGTGGGGAGGACCAGATTTACACTTTGGGCACCCCTAGGCACAGGGGCTCGGAGCCCCACCACCCAGTGCCCCTCTTCCCTCAGACACCCCCACTGCTCAGTGCCCCCTGCACAGACCCCCGCCCACAACTTCCCAGTGGCCCACACAATCCCCCCACTGCCCAGCGTCCTCCACTCCCTCTGCACAGAACCCGCCCACAATTCCCCCCAGAGATCCATTCTCCCAAGTCTTGCCCGCCGGCGGCACTCACCAGCCCTCCTGGGAGGAGACGCTGTCAGCCAGGCTGAGCAAGGAGCCCTCCAGCAGGGCTGCGTGGGGCCGTCTGCCCCTCAGCCAGCCCCGCTCCCTGCCAGGACCCAGGAGCAACAAAATTTGGATTTGTAGGGCTCCTAGAATACCGGTGTCCCTAGGCACATGCCTAGTGTGCCTAATGGGAACTCCGGCCCTGGAGGTGGGATTTTTCAAAAGTACCTAAGCAGGATAAGTGTCTAAGCCCCATTGATTTCCATGGGAGTTCAGCACCTAACCTGCTTAGGCACTTTTGAGAATCCCACTGGGAACCTATTTGCATCTTTAGGCACCTAAATATCTTTGTAAATCTGTCCCAAAATAATTGTTCAATAAGGACCTGATCCTTGGATCAATGGGAGCTTGTCAGTTGTCTCCAATGGGTTTTTGGTCAGGCCCAAGAATTTCAGACTGATTTCCTTAGAGTTTTCTAGCTTCTTGCCATTAAATAGAGCTGGTCAACTAATGACAAAAAATTGTGAATAAATTATTCACAGAAAAAATGCCAAAATACATCAGATAAATTATTCGCACCTAAGAGTTCTGAACAGTTCTACCACTGAGCCTTTAGATTCAAATCTGGCATAAACTTGACACACATCAGTGGAATCACAGCATCTCATCACAGATATTTAATTATGTGACACTTCATGGGTGATGTCTGGTCATGCCGACATTTTCTTATGGTATGAGGGTTCACTGGAGACAGTTCATCACATGATTTTTACAACAGTCCTGGGCACATTTGTCTCCAGTATTAAATGTGAGGCTATTGTTAGGAATCTGAGATCCAGACCTAGGCATGAGCAGAAGTCTCCCATTAAAGGTCATGCAAGATGTTACAGTCCCCCAAAACATGAGCACTGTCATTCGGCCCTGCAGCTTTTTCTGTGATGAAGCGTTAGCTGAAATAGGTGTGGCAGCTTGGAAACAGCTTTCGCCAGGATTTGTCTTGATGATTTTTTAAAAAAGACATATAAAGGACTAGACTGAGGCTGGCCCTGTCCAGGTACAGAAGTTGAGATAGCTCAGGTACAAGGAGCCTTCTTCTCTGATACGCTTGCAACAGCATAGTTAGAGCTGGGTAAAATTTTTCAGCCAAAATGATTTTGGTGAAAAATGCAGATTTGGTCACAATAAAGTGTGTTGTGAATTTGTGTCTGTTTTGCCAAATTGTTTTGGTCAACCTCCTCCTTCTCCCCTTCACAACAACACACACACACAATCCAGAAAAAAAAAAAACACCATTTCATTTTGACATTTTCTAAACAAAATGTTTTGATTTTTTTTGGTTCAAAACAACTTTTTGTTTCAAAAAGTCCTTTAATTTTATTTTTTAAAAATTAAAAGCTTACGGTGATTAAAATCAAAACACAATGTTTAAATTTTGTTAAAAGAAAACGTTTAGTTTAACCCCAAATGATTTTTTTTTCAGTTAGATCTAAAATGATCCCCTCCCCCAGTTTTATGGCATTGCCAGCAAACTAAAAAAATCCATTATTTTCCCAGCTCCAAGCATAATCCAGGCATGGAATACAAACACTAGAGTGGAAACTAACCTCCCTGAAGGAACTGAAAGGGCAGGGCCATGATATCTTAACCCCTCCAAAATGCCTAGCAAAGCTGGGTGTACATGGGGAGAGGGAGTACATGCTGCACCCTTCCCTTTTAATGATTGAACTAGCTGCCTTGCACTGTGTGAAGATCCAGGAGGAAATCTGGCTGAGCAGCTAAAATTCTTTGGGGACTGCCTTCTGCAACTTATTCTTCATTTCTTCCGTCCCCCCCACATCTACCTCAGTGCAGCCAATTGTCTGTAGCCAAAATCAGGAGAAAATAAATATTTATGCAAACTGCAGCGATAATATAGGGCGGAATTCTGCAGCTTGCATAGATTGGGGATGCGGGGGAAGGAAAGCACAGGAAGATAACTTTTTAATTTTAATTTACACCTATTTATTAGCTGAATGGCAAACTGCAGCTCAAAAGGGGAGGGAAAAGGGAGAACGGTATGTGTTAGACCTGTCAGTTTGCCTACTTTCTTCTTCAGCATGGCATCAGAACATGCTCAGGCCACTCTTAAAATATCCCTTAAAAGTTAGAAAATTGGAAGTCAAGTTCTGCTTAAGTTTGAGAGACTGGTGACCATGTTGTTTAAAAAGAAAAGCATGAATCTTCCTGCCAGGTGTGTAATTTCTGCACATTTCAAAACCATATCAGTGTATTACTATTGACTACATTTCACTAATTAAAGATTTATTACTGGGTTTTATATCTTTCCATTTGCTTGTGAGAGAATAACTACAAACGGGTGCAACTCTAAAGGGAAAAAAAATAAACAGATTCCCTCCATGCCTGAGTCTGATGAGGGTTAGTAGGTTATAATGTTGGAAACTGATTAATTGTCATGAAGACACGTTATTTTGTAGTCAAGTTTCTGGAAAACAAGCATTCCATTTAGTAAAAGAAGTATGAGGTTTTGAAATTTTATGTTTGTTCTGCATTGGAGTGAAATGGAGACCTTTGAGAGCAAGCAACTAAGCACACAATAGCTCAGTAGTTAGGACCCTCACCTGGTATATAGGAAACCCAGCTTCCAGCCCCTATTTTGAATCAGGCAGAGCTTGGGCTCTCACCACCTGGGTGAGTCCCCTCCCCCATACTATCTTAGTATCTCTCACTTTCCTGTCAAATCCAGAAATTCTATCCTGGGCCTGAGAAACCTTCTAGATGACAACTTTGGTGACATTGATCTGTTTCCGCAAACAGTGTCAGTTTTGACTAACTGGCATTTTCTGATGGAAAAACATCTTATAAAAAAAATCCCAACCAGGTCTATTTACAAGAGCAGTTCTTTTTCTCCCAACAGTTTCTAAATCTTGGGCCTGATCCGGATCTCACAGAAACCTATGGCAAAAATCCCACTGACTTCAATGGGAACAGGGTCAGTCTTTTTATCATAGGGAAAAGTCACCAGTCATTTGCTTACTGATTTGAATAAAATGTATTTGGTTTCTGTACCACCATTTGCCTGGCTTTCTTGTTCCGCTATTATGATGGCCAGGAGAACAAGTGGACTCTAACTATGGTCTATAACTGTGAGCTCTAAAGCAGCGGTTCTCAACTGGGGGTCTGCGCCCCCTGGGGGGTTTATGAGCAGGTTTCAGGGAGATCTGTCAAGCAGGGCTGCTGTTAGGCTCTCTGGGGCCCAGGGCAGAAAGCCGAAGCCAGAGCCTCGCCACTGAAGCCCAAGTGCCAAGCTGCAGTGGGGCTGAGGCCCAGGCCCCACCGCAGCAAGGCTGAAGCCGGGGGGAGGGCCAGAAAACTGTTGTTGTGGCACAGATGGCCCAGGGAATTTTTATAGCATGTTGGGGGAGCCTCAGAAAGAAAAAGGTTAAGAACCCCTGCTCTAAAGAAGAACCTGTAATACCACTAGAACCAGAGTGGGTGACAAAAGATAGAGAATAGACCCAGGTCTGTAACACAGGAAAGGGAAGGGGGGCATTTTCCTTCCAGATGAGAAAACTGGGAGACAGAAGCATCCAACTGTGTATGTATGTGTGAGACTGTCTTTTTCTTTCTACTATCTTTGTTGCTACAGAGCTGTCACATCACTCTGAGCCCCCATAACCCTATTTCCTTATACTGGCTACAATGTCCAGGATGTTCTAATGAAGATGGAAAACCTGCAGCCCCTTATCTGACAGTATTCTACTGATCTTCCTCTCCACTTCTCTTGACGTTGATTGGCAATAAAATAAAAAAACATGCTAGTTAAGTTAAAACTCAAACAACATGTGTCCACACATTTGCTTGACATAGATGTTGAACCTTACCTAAAATTAACAGGAGTACTTGTGGCACCTTAGAGACTAACAGATTTATTAGAGCATGAGCTTTCGTGGGCTACAGCCCACTTCATCGGATGCATAGAATGGAACATATAGTAAGAAGATATATATATATATACATATACATACAGAGAAGGTGGAAGTTGCCATACAAACTGTAAGAGGCTAATTAATTAAGATGAACTATTACCAGCGGGAGAAAAAAACTTTTGCAGTGATAATCAAGATGGCCCATTTAGACAGTTGACAAGAAGGTGTGAGGATATTTAACATGGGGAAATAGATTCAATGTGTAATGACCCAGCCACTCCCAGTCTCTATTCAAACCCAAGTCAATGGTATCTAGTTTGCATATTAATTCAAGCTCCGCAGTTTCTCGTTGGAGTCTGTTTTTGAAGCTTTTCTGTTGCAGAATTGCCACCCTTAAGTCTTTTACTGAGTGGCCAGAGAGGCTGAAGTGTTCTCCTACCGGTTTTTGAATGTTATGATTCCTGATGTCAGATTTGTGTCCATTTATTCTTTTGCGTAGAGACTGTCTGGTTTGGCCAATGTACATGGCAGAGGGGCATTGCTGACATATGATGGCATATAGAGCATATTAGAGCTTATGCTCTAATAAATTTGTTAGTCTCTAAGGTGCCACAAGTACTCCTGTTCTTTTTGCGGATACAGACTAACATGGCTGCCACTCTGAAACGTACCTAAAATTGAGATCCAGTGTTGCTGACCCCACTTCCAATGCAAAATGACTTTCTGTTCTGATTTCTCTTTATCATAGAGATGGAAAAGACCTATTAGATCATGTAGCCCACCTCCCTGCTGAGGCAGGAAAATGGATGGCAGCATCTATGGAAAAGGCTCAAAGCTATGCAGCCACAGAACAGTTACAACTGCAAATGTTTTGTCTAATGACAGGATCTTGGATCACAACTCAGCTCCACACTTGATGTCTGTATGCTTCATAGATAACACTTGAAAATGGTTATCATATCTCCTCATAGTTCTGGTTTGGTCAAGCTATATGTATGGGCTAGATCCCCAGGTGGCGAAACATGACACAGCCAATTTACACCAGCTGAGGATCTGGGATATTTATTTCTTTTAATATTTTTCTCAAAAGTTAATTCTGTTAATCACAGGAATTAGAGCTAGAAAAACAAAATAAGTTAGCTAGTTCATACCCCTGCTGGTGCAGAATTGCTCCCTACAGTTTAGTTCCAGTGGTTTTTCCAGTCTAGGTTTAAATGTCTCAAGTAATGGGTCTTTAGCTACACCTCATGGGAAAAGTGTTCTACAATTTAATAGACCTCTAGACCCCCCGGGGGCTAAATCCTGCTTCGCGTTTAAGGCCTGGAGTGTTCTGGATGCAGAGTTTAACAAAGAAGCCTTACTGGTTGAAACTCTCCCACACTACAAACTTCATGCATGTGTGCACATGTAAGAGTGACTTTATTTTCTCATTGTTTGTTAGTCAAATAAAATCTTTAGTAAACTTAGATGCTGGGACTGGCTTATTGGATTTCAAGGCCATAACAGGGAGGAGGGAGGTGGAGGGAGAGAGAAGGAAAGTTGGAAAAGTATATACACAATAGAAAAACATGAGGGGAAGAGGGAGGAATGAGACACTAAGATATACAGTCAAGGAGAGAAAAGGAAGAGCAAATACATTGGATACATAGCACAACTTGAAATGCATATGCAGGAGTATGTGGGGGGAGGGATAGCTCAGTGGTTTGAGCATTGACCTGCTAAACCCAGGGTTGTGAGTTCAATCCTTGAGGGGGCCGTTTAGGGATCAGGGCAAAAATGGGGGATCGGTCCTGCTTTGAGCAGGGGGTTGGACTAGATGATCTCCTGAGGTCCCTTCCAACCCTGATATTCTATGAGTACACATGCTGCAGTTAAGCTAGGGCAGCCAAATGTCAGCCAATGTCCCTCCAATTCAATACTTGACTGTTTATTACTATTCTTCCTTTTGTTCATCCAATCAGCTTTGCAATCCAGGTGACAGTACTAATAGGCAAGCCAGTTTGAATTATCCTCTTCAGTAAGATTGTGTGAGGCACTCTACCATCATTTCACTGAGTTTGAGGGTTGAACATTTCTTTTTGTTTCATGTAAAAGTTCAGACATGTTTGAATCTTGAATATGGGCTTTTCAGCCAGATCCTCAGCTGGTGTAAACTGGTGTAGATGCACGGAAGACAATGGCGCAATGTCAGCTCGCATCAACTGAGGATCTGGGCTTAAAGATTCAAAATTATGCAAAAATAATGTATATTGAAAATAATATGCATTCTGGCAGTACCCTTTGGGGGTTTTCCATGTAGGCTTCCCCACTGCCAGCTGTCTACAAAATTTTAGAAATAGATGGAACAAAGAAGTGGATCTAAGTAACAAGAAATAGTGAACTTTCATCATACTTGGTTACTGTGCTTTCCTTGTGAAATTCTGAAATTGTGAAATTTTGCACATTCAAAGCAACAATGAACTTATTAAATATATACATTTATTTTTAAGGAGAAACATAATAGGACTGTTGTTTGGCTGCCTTTCACAATCAGCAGTCATTTTCACCTGTGCAGCGTAGGTATACAATGATATCATGACAATTTGGTAGCATTTTAAATCCACTTTGCACAGGTGCACATGACTACACTAGATACAAGCAGCAGAGAATGAGACCCAGTGAGTTTTGGGATCCAGAGGCACACAGAGAATGTAAGGTTTAATGCCTGGTACTAGTTTCTTGGCTTTTCTTCAGCTTTGTGTCTATGAATGAGAAAGAGCCGAGTGTGTGCAAATGCTTGACACTACTTCCTGGTAGTCACTGTAACCTTACATATCACCCTGTCTGTTTTCTTTCCAGTGCAGTAGGGTCATTTCCAATAGCTTGGCTTCAGTTTAGGCTCACAGAGCCAAACCAGACAACAGGGCTTTGCTCTGATTTGTACGTAACTTCAAGCTCTCCAAAGTCTTACCAGCTCAATTTCAATACATGTTTGAACAATAAGGGGCAGATTCTTTGTCCACTTATATCTGATTTGTGCCACTCCAGTGTCTCAAAGCAAATTTAAAGCTATCCAAGTGGGCAGTTGAAGATTCTCCTTGCATAGGGGAATCTTCCAGTGGCATAGAGACAGCAATAACAGCTCTGCGTCATCTCTCCATGCAGCTGCCAGCATAAGGATCATGGCCAAGGACAAGGGGTCTGCATGCAGTGCACTCACCCTCAATCCCCAGTTTGTGGAATAGCTCCTGTGAAGTCACTGCAGCTAGCATAATCTAGACAAGCCCTGAGGCTGCTCTAAATTGCTCCTTGGGACTGGACTGGCGTCCTGGACATCAAGAGTAGCCAAGATGAAATATAGCCACTTTTGCTGCTTCTCCTTGGAGCTGTACTGGATATTGAATAACTTGTCTTGTGGGTTTTGTCCTTCTATGAAAACAGGAAGCTGCATGGTATGACAATCTGAAACTTTCTTCAAATATCATCTGTTCAGACTTTGACTGGTCAGTTGCTAGTTGCTAATGCAATATATACCAAAAGTTATTGAAATGTACAGTAATGCCTTTTTGTTTTATTTCTGTCTCTATTGAAATATGTAGGGAGTCCAGGGAGAAAGAGAAGACAAATTTGTTTTTAGTGCGCAATTGAAAAAAACACTTTCACTCTTCAGGCGTGTGAAGGAGATAAGTCTGTCTTAATAACGTTAGGATCAATATGTTCCGATACGGCGCAATTTGTTGGTGCAAACTTCTGCCATTAATAACTGTGCTGTCCCTTGAAGACAGCCTTAAACTAAATTACAGCTGGGTTGGTTTCCTAGCAAATTAAATTCTTCTGGATTTCCTGGGGGTTTGGAAAATGAAATATGAAGCAAACATTTGTTACAAAAACCCACCAGTATTCATTCAGACTAGGCACGAGCAAAAAGTCTGATACTTATACTTGGATTAGGATATTATTCCAATTTGTGGGGCCTAATAGTTGGGTAATATCAGAACCTATAATCTGACTCCAAATATCAGCTTCTGCACGCTATCATCCAACAGCTTCAGGTCCCTGATCCACTCCACGCTGGACATTACAGTCAATACCATCAAAAGCTGAATAATCTTGTCTCCAGGCATTTAACAGAGGTGTGGTATTTTCCTATTGAAGAGCCTTCCCTCTAAAATGATCTTTCAATTGAAAATATAGTTTCTGCAAATCAAAAATTTCCACAGAATTTTTTATATTGCCCCTTGGGAAAACCAAAGCAGTTGCGTTGACGTGAATCAAAATGTTCTGGTTTGTTGGCTTGACTTGGGCGATGTAGTCTGGCCAGGGAGTCCAGCCCATAGGGAAGAATGGGCCATCAGACATCCAAACGACAACACCCTGAATCAATGTAGCACCCATAGGGAGATGCAGTTTAATGTTTAACTGACTCAAAATGAAATGTTTTGGTTCCATTCAACAAACTGAAATAACATATTTTGATTTTGGAGTATCACAAGGTTTAGTTTCAATCAAAAGTGCCAAAATGGAATGCTTTGCCATTTCTGAATCAAAATTTTTCAGACCCTGTCATTCTCCATAAAGTTTCAATATTTCAACTTTTTGTCCTGCTTCAAACATCAAAATATCAAATTTCTTACCGGACTGAAATTCCTATTTCCTCCTCAGCTCTGCTTCCTTTTCTTAGAAGCAGGTACACAGTCTTATTCCCATCGCTGTGGAGTAGCAGTGGTGAGTGCCCACTGTGCTGTACAGAGTTTTGATCTTTAGAAAATTACAAAAAGGAAGAAAAGCTGGTTGGTTTCATATCACACATTTGGCGTTTCTTGGTAGTCAGAAGTAGAGGGACTTAGCGTACTCAGTTTTTTCCTCAGCTCCTTGAGCCAAATTACTCAGTCCCCCCTAGAAGAAAACTCTCACTGAAGTCAGTGAGTGTATGCCTGAGTGATGACTGAATAAAAACTGAGTGCTAGATTACACCCCTGAGATCCAGCAATGGAAAGGCCCTCATCAGACAGATATTATCCCTTCTTTGTGTTTGGTTGGGCTTCAGCAGCCCATATGGCACTGTCCCTCTGCGTCCTGGGACACTAAAGAAGGCTTTCCCTGGAAGAAGAAAGTGTGAAGGAATGAGTGGAGATGTGTTCAGATATGACAAGGCAGAGGGCATCTAATCTCCCCACCAACTCAACAGATACTATTCAGAATAATGAATACAGCCAGGACATCCCTCTCCTCCAAACAGAGGTCCCTAGGGGCGTTTCGGTGCATAATCCTGACTTCTTAGAGAGTTGTTTAAGGGGAACTCCTTGTGGAGTTTCCTCTCTCCAGGGAAGACAGAAAGCTCTGGACCTGAATCCAGACTTCGGAATCTGGGCCAGTCTATGTACATTTTGCAGGTCAGGAGATATGTATTGATGGTCTTAAATCTAGGATAAGAAATAGTGGTAAGAGGAAGATACCCTTTTGTTTAAGAGGTTTGCCATTTTTTTTTCCATTTCTGTCAATCAGATTTATCAATTAAAAAATTTAGAGCATTTCTCTTGGGCCACCTGGACATCTTTTTTCAGCTTTAATTAGGTACAGGCTGTATTACTGTAGACTGGAGTGGAGGTAATTTTTTTTTTGGCAAGCAGTGTGGTGAGGCTTGTTCTTTGGCCAAATGAACAATGTTTGCCCTTTGCTAAACAAAATCTAATATGTTGCTTAAAGGAATTTCACATTAGCACACCAAGGGCTTGGTCCTACTTCTCTTACTCTTGCAAGTAATCTTATTAAAGTCAATACAATTGCGTGCCTGAGTAAAGGTTGCTACATAAATAAATCTTGCAGGATCAAACCCTCAGCCTCCACCAGAATAACGGACGATATCTTCTTAAGGACTGCACAGTAATTAACAGGATTTAGGGAAATACAGCACATTCTTGCAGCTGCTTTCAAAATAACTGCAAAGATTCCATTAATTCCTGCCCCCTCAGAAAAAATATGTGATTATAATGTCTTTGGAGAAATATCTGCTTAATAATGTTTTAATTCAAAATATGCTAATAAACCAAATATTAGACAGGATACAGTTTGTGATAATTATGTCGATTACATTTGCTGTTGGTGTAAATATTCTTTGTTGAGAAAATTACACTGAATTTGAATACAAAATTAGCAATTTCTAGCTGTGCTGGTTTGTAAATTCCAGGATTGCAATGGTAAAAGAGGATGAGAAAGAAAGCTTTTTCCCTCTGTACTTTTACAAAACTTAGAACATGACTATTATATTTCTCTTACCCTGAATAAAGCTGTTCTATACTTTATACAATTTGTGGAATTCTATTGCAAATCTTTGCCATTGTAAACTATTAAGAGACATAAGAACAGCCATACTGGGTCAGACCAAAGGCCCATCTAGCCAAGTATCGTGTCTTCTGACAGTGGCCAATGCCAGGTGCCCCAGAGGGAATGAACAGAACAGGTAATCATGAAGTGATCCATCTCCGTCGCCCATTCCCAGCTTCTGGCAAACAGAGGCTAGGGACACCATCCCTGCCCATCCAGGCTAATAGCCATTGATGGACCTATCCCCCATGCATTTATCTAGTTCTTTTTTGAATCCCGTTATACTCTTGGTCTTCACAGCATCCTCTGTCAAAGAGTTCCACAGGTTGACTGCTCATCCCATCTGAGATTCCAAAAATAGCTATTTCTCATTACACCATTGTAAAAATAAATTAAGAAGGACATATTTTCAGTGGCAATATGACCTAAACTGCCAATTTTTAAAAGCTATATCTGCCAGTTAATCAGTTAAGTATAGGGTCCATATTAACTTCATGGGCGTTTTGCTTGTTTGTAGACTAAAGTATTCAGCCTGTGGATGTTGGGTGGGCTATTTTTCCAATGAGGTTTAAGTGGCCTGTTTCCCCACTCCCATGCACCCTTTATAGACATGTACACTAGCGCAAAAAAGGTGTAAGAAGCTACCCTATGATTTGGTAATGTTTTAGACCCACTTTGCACTCATTGTACACAGGTGTAAGTGACTGCATAAGGTGCAGAATCAGGAGAAGAAGCAGGTCCACTGTATCTAGAAGGCAGGTCTGCTCTATGTCTCCCTGTCAGTTCTGTTGGTTATTGAAAAATATTGCATCTGTCATTGAAATCTCATCACGTGTGTATATGGTTGGTGGTTGTAGAAGTGCATACAAATCATTACCACTGGCAATGCAATTTTTCAGCCATTGCGGTTTGGGTCAGGTCAGTTCATTGTAGCCCACCTGCAGCACTCTCACTCATAAAGCTAATAGGAGATTCCCAATCAAAATGACTGTCCCAGCTTAGTACAATCAAGGGATGGTTAAATAGCATACTACATGACCATGTAGATACTGAGAGGAACTGCCAAAATGTCCAAAGCTCATTTTTATTTTGACAGATAGATGCTGTTCCCAAGGGCCAGATTCTGGCGTGCTATTTTACACTGCTCTAATAGCACCAAACGGGCAGCAAATTTGCTCCACTGGTTACTTGTGAATTCCCAGTGTGCCAGGGGATGGTGACAAGCTGGCATACATAGCTGACATAGGGGCCATTGCCCGGACAAAGGAGATCGTGGAGCAGTGATCAGCCAGGTATAAGTTAGAACAGCCTTTGCGCCTCTCCATCCTGTGTCAGAGACTGGAGTCATTTCTGGTTAGTCCCAGAATCTAGGAGCTACAAAGGTGGCATATGCCCGCTCCCCCCGAGTTGTGCTGAATACAGCTCAGACACATCTGTCTACCCAAGTAGCTGCATTTTCAAGTATTTCTCTTGCTGTAAGGTGCTCAGGCACCATTGCCTATGACTTTTTTTACATCCATATGTAAGACATCAATAATTGCATAGCTTGACTCACCTTGTATTTATATCCAGTGTTGGCTGTGGGGGCGTGGGGGGTCTGCATTTGATAAAATTATCCCCAAAAGATGGATGGGGACTGACAATTTTGTCTCATTAATATTCAGCACCACTTCCCTAGCATGGAAACAAGCAGAGAAACATGAAGAGGAGGTGAAAGTAGAGCAACGAGAAGAAGAAAGGTTTCTTAACTATGTTAGAGATTCTCTAAAGGATCCCTGACCTCCAGCTAATCCTAAAATAGTAACATAATACATGTTCTGCAGATGAGCTGATTTGCCAGACATACAGATGAGCTGATTTGGCTTGGAGGGATTTGATTTTGTATATGCCAGCTGGCCACATGGCAGCCAGGTTTTGGGGAGGCAACACCCTTGTTTTTTTCAGCAAGGGGTTTTCAGAGGAGAAAGGAGAGAAAGCACATAGGTGTGTGTTATCAGTTACCAACCTGTAATGGCTCTCTGTCTCCTAGTTCTGCCTCATCCTCTCTCTTACATGGTCCAGAAGCAGGTGTATTAAAATAAATTCAAGCGTCATCTTTTAAAAGTCAGGTGTTCCTTACTATCTTCATTAAGCAGCTGTCTGTAGCTGGGGCACCAGCATCAGTGTTCCCCTTCTTAAAAGAGTTTTTTTGTGGGGGAAGATAGTGGACATCATTATGATCTTCTAATAATCCTTGGAAAAGACAAAGATCTGGTTAGTAGAAGAAAAAATTAACAAACTTTCTACCTACATATGGAAGTACTGACTGCTACAATTACAGGTAAACTTCTGAACGTAGGCTAGCATGGCCAACCATAGAAAACAAGAACCCTGCATTCAGGAAAAATTTAATCTTCCAACTTTCATACACAAATGTACTTGACACCCTAAATTCTCTGGGATGTACCTGCTGGCTCCAACTCATAATTGCTTGGCTCTATCTCTCCCTAGTTGTATATTAGGTCTTTCTGTTTTTCCTGTCTGCTGGCTGTTTGAGTCCAATGGCTACTATTCCAACAAGATACTTGTGTTCTCTGGACTTACAGGCCATGGGTGAAATGCTGACCCCACTAAAATCAATGGCTAAACTCCCATTGAGTTCAATAGAGTCATTTTAAAATGGCACTTGAAAGGATTTTGATCTACCAATAAGATGCAATATTTTCTCCAGAAAAATTTAGAGTATTTAAAACTTTCCAGAGTCAGGGAGTGCAGGAGTGTGTGTGTATAGATTATATATGTAACAGAGAAGGAGGTCATGCTGAAGATCTGGATCCTGATTTTGGGGTCAGGGTAGTCAGATCTGGGTTTTTATTTCAGACTTCTCTCTTATACTTTACCATAAATACATTGTACACATTAAAGACAATGTAATAGAATGTGGGGCATTTTGATTACAGGATTTTAAAAAAGCACTATATTAAATTTATACTGTAGCATATGGTAGCAATAGTTATGTGCTAAATTGCATTTATCATGTACTTTGATCTTACCTGCCCAATTCCTAATCCACCTTCACCAAGGCTTATTCTAAATTCCAAACTTCTGAGCAGCTTCAAAAAGTCACCAATGTTTTCAAATCAGCTTGCAAGAGAAATACTTCATTTGCCACTTAAATGTAAAAATTTCCCTCCAAAATTACATTTTTCTGAGGAGCTGAACAAGAAATACTTAGTCCTGGACAGACAAGGGGAAAGTTTAAGGTCTGGTATCTCATGACCGTTCAGGAGTAGAAATGGGAAATCCCAAGCTTTCCTTGCTTGGAAGCCATGGAAGGTCCACAGATATTAGACTTTAAAGGAGTAACATTTTTATGTATGGAAAAGCTATTTTTATACAATTTTTAGAAGTTTTAAAAATGTATGAGTTATATATTGTCTCTTCCTCTTGGGTCTGTGCAGTTGGACACTAGGTAACCAAGGCAACTGGCTTTACAGGCAGAGAGATGAAAAATAGTAAATAGACAGAAGACATTTGTGCAATAGTTTTTCTGTAAAATCTGAGGTTGATACGGAATATATAATGGTGTGGTATAAAGGCTTTGTGGGTACCAATTTGGCACGACCTATATAACTCTCTCATGGTTTTGACCACTATAAAGAATGACATTCCAAACTCATGAGGCTATTGCCATTATGCCACATCACATCAGCATGCATTCTCTCGCTCTCAGTTCTGCTAACAAGGGTTAAGATAGCAATGAAGACATGGCAACTTGGCTTTTAAATGAGTGTGCAGCTCAATTTCAACCATAGGCTCCTATAGCTGCTAATCTGAGCAGTTAAGAGCTGAGCTGCTGTGTATTCACAAATATTTTAACCTATGTTAGCTAACAAGGATTAGCTAACACGAGTTAGCTTTTTTTTTTTGCACTGAAGGCATAGCCTATATTATTTGTGTATAACTTCTTTGCTGCTAGTGAAGCTTGTAATCTAGCAGTGAAATAGGGTTTAGATGAGACCTATGTGGTGCATAAACTTTGCTCTGCCTCTGTGCACATGGACAAATTTCACTGCACCTACTTACAACATTCTTATAACATATTTCCTCTTTATTAAGTGCCAATGAAATATGACTGTTTTTTGTCCTCAGTGCAATCAAATCTACTCCCATTGCTTCTGATTTTAATTTTGAAAACAAGAACAGTTTATTTTCTCTTCCTACCCTTTAAAAATCACAGCAGTTTACACATATCCAAAAATTGTTTTAAAAAATTGTGAAATTCCATCTATTTTATGTTTAATGTTCACAAATTTTGACCAGTTCTATAGTTGGTCAAAACACACAAGCATTTTCAATCCAATTTTTTTTTCAGGGTTTCTCATCAAAAATAGAATTTTGGACAAATAAAATGACCAAAAACTCAAAATTTGGAAGATGTTGACAGGGATGAATGGCCAATTATACACTATAAATGCCTGTATCACGCTTCCACTTGACCTGTTCTTTACCCACTGAACACTTCCTGTCCTTCACTTCTGCCTTTCTTCCCTTCCCTTTTTCCCCCCACTGGCAGCTCTTTCTTTGAAGCTGCATGCCCTCTTCCTTTGTCTAATTGCATAACAGTATGCCTGTCTACGAATCCAATAATCAGTTAAACAAACCAAAAAAACCCAACAAACTCACATATGGGGTCCCATTTTCAAACCTGTGTGCCTCAGATAGTGTTCCCAGTTCTGCAGTTAAGTACCCAAATACATATTTTAGGTGCCTAGGTACCAACTGGAGTACCCAAATGGAGATACTGGAAGCAAGGCTTAAAAACTGGATTTCTCTTGTAACGCACTGTAAAATCATAGAAATGTAGGGCTGGAGGGAACCTTAACAGGTTATCTAGTCCAGCCCTCTGCACTGGTGCATGACCAGTAAACCTACACCATCACTGACATGTTTTTGTCCATCCTGTTCTTAAAATCCTCCACAGTGGGGGATTCCACAACCTTCCTTGGAAGCCTTTTCCACAGCTTAACAACCCTTATAATTAGAAAGTTTTCCTAATAGCTAACCTACATTTCCTTTGCTGCAGAATAAGCCCATTACTTCTTGTCCTACATCCAGTGGCCTTGGAGAATAATTGATCCCCGTCTTCTTTATAACAGCCCTTAAAAAGTTTGAAAACTGTTAGCAGGTCCCAGTCAGTTTCTTTTAACCTTTCCTCATAGGTGAGGTTTTTTTCTAAACCTATTATCATTTTTATTACTCTTCTCTGGACTCTCTCCAATATGTTCACATCTTTCTTAAAGTGTGGTACCCCAAACCAGACAGAAAGTAATACCTTTAATTTGTTAAATATATATTAAACTCAAATAAGGGGAAATAATTTGACAAAATATTAAAAAAATGGTTTTCAGGCTGAGACTTCAATCAGCCAAATTTCAGCTCAAAGGAAATTTCTATGCCCCAGTGATTAAAAAAAGCCTTTCCCCCCCCCCACATGTTTATTAACACCTGACCACAATCCCTAACCATAGCAATGCCGAGTGGTACAGTATAATAGCAAAGGTTAGTAAAATACAAGATAGGAAAAGAATTTAAGATCAGAGGCAAAATTGAAGCCTTGAAGCTTTTTAGAGCTGAAGACTAAATTGAAAAGGTTCATGTTATAGTTTTAATTTAAGTCTCAAAAAAACCCCACTCCTGCCTGAAAATTCACTTCTGACCCTATTTTCTACATATAGGGGATTAAATTAGCACTGTTTTAAATGCCACATTAACTAGTATTTTGTGTATTGCACTGAGAATTCTGTAGAAAAATATCAGTGGCAGAAAAGTAAACCTGTTCCTATTTTATAATATTTGGCATATTCTGTAGCCCTTTTCCCTCCTCTTCAGACAAATGAGTAGTGACATTGATTTTGGAGACACATTTAATAATGTGCCTTTGATATTCTGCAGAACCACTGAGTTAAAAATTAATATGGCCCCAAGCATTCATAAACTATGTTTCCTCCTACGCATGCTAGCAACAAAACTGTTTATCCTATTTTACTGTATAATCATTATGGTTTTGCACTTATATTCATTTTATCATGAATATCTTATGTAATGCCTCTATCCTCTGATGATAACTGGTGTTTGCCTTAGAAAATCCTGGGGAAATTCCAGAAGTCATAAATAGTAAAACTGGCCAAAAGTGACATGTTGAATAGAAGAGTTTGCTTTTGTCTCTTAAAATATGGTCTACGGTTCAGGGCTTGTGTAGATATGAAAAGATAGTGTTGTGATCTCCAACATAATTTGTGATTCATTTATTTTGTTGATTTTATTGATTCTGCTGTGTACAGGGAGAATTTGTGCTATTACTCTCCCAGGGCTATGTTCTACTAATTTGTGACAATATCTACAATAACTACTTCCAGCTGTGTGTTCTTCCATACTTTGATCATGTTATTAAAAAGCTATCCCTTGTGTTGCACACCATGCTGGCATCATTAAAGAGTGTAGAAGAACACAAAGACTCCGAGAGTTAATAATAATACCAGCATGGTGAACATTTTTTTTAAAAGATAGGACCACTTTGACTGGACTAAATTAAGGCCGAATACTTTGCAGGGGGGTTGATGGCAGTGCCTACTGCTTGTTTACAAGAGTTTCAATGCCCCTGTTAAGGTAAGATTGATTTTTCCCTTTCCTCCTGAATCCACTGCCATTAGCTGGAAGACAATACACTTCCTTCAGCTCAAAGTATGCATATGACATAGAAGGCAAAGCTATCAAATGCATTTTGAAATGACTTTCACACATGGTCACTAGACTCTCATAGTCTCTGCTACTTTTGACTGAATTTAAACCAGAGGGAAATGTTCCGTCTCCATAGGGGATTAAACCAGGAAGGACAGGGGAGTCGTCCCTCCAAACATAGGTCCTTATTCTCCACTCCCTTGGACCTTGTGTGGTGATTTGCCTTTCTGCACAGCTGGTGTAAAACACACCCATCTGATTTTCATAGAATCATAGAATATCAGGGTTGGAAGGGACCTCAGGAGGTCATCTAGTCCAACCCCCTGCTCAAAGCAGGACCAATCCCCAACTAAATCATCCCAGCCAGGGCTTTGTCAAGCCTGACCTTAAAAACTTCTAAGGAAGGAGATTCCACCACCTCCCTAGGTAACGCATTCCAGTGTTTCATCATCCTCCTAGTGAAAAAGTTTTTCCTAATATCCAACCTAAACCTCCCCCACTGCAACTTGAGACCATTACTCCTTGTTCTGTCATCTGCTACCACTGAGAACAGTCTAGATCCAACCCCTTTCAGGTAGTTGAAAGCAGCTATCAAATCCCCCCTCATTCTTCTCTTCCGCAGACTAAACAATCCCAGTCCCCTCAGCCTCTCCTCATAAGTCATGTGTTCCAGTCCCCTAATCATTTTTGTTGCCCTCCGCTGGATGTTTTCCAATTCTTTTTTGTAGCATTTCAAATCCACTTTGCACTGGGGTGAATGACTTCACAAATGTAAGGCAGTCAAGGGGAACCAGGCTCTAATAGCAATTCAAATGGAAGACTGCAAACCCAGGGAATTCATATAATATCCTTTTTATTTCTCTCCCAGAGACAAGGTACTGGAGCAACAAATGGAAAAGACAAGACATCTGGTGAGAATGGTAAGCCTAGATTTTATTTCGTTTTGGAGAATATCAAGCCAAGTTGTTTTCTTGTATCAAAATGTTTCATTTACAGTATTGACATACATCAGCCTTTCCCTTTGCATCACTTTGAAAACTTGTCATTGCTGTCTTCATATTTATGTTTTTAGCATTTCAGTGTGAGCACCAGAGCCCTGATTTTGAACTTACAGCAGTGTCAAACAGGAGTAACTCTACTGAAGTCAATGGGTTATATGGGTATAAACTGGTACAAGTGAAAACAGAATCAAGTACCAAAATATTTGGCATCATGGACAAGGAAATTAGTGGTAATTCAATATTATGGACTGGGTCATCAGTGTCTGCTATATGTCTGAGCAAGGTGGGTAAAGACAAGCCAGCTGTGCCAGGGCTGCTCATATCAACAATAGTCTCTATGTGCCTTTATTTTGGGGGGCATGAGAACCCGCAATTACATGCTCCCCAAAATAAAGCATGTAATTGCGGGTTCTCATGCCCCTCTGGGGAGCTGGACACTGAAAAGGAGGCAAGAAGGGATGGGTTCGTGCCATTTGAATGCTGCTGTACAAGAGTTGACTCACTGCTGGCTTGCCCCCTTGTAGCAGGGCATTGCATAGTAAGCTTTCCTCATCTGTCACTCCCTGCCAACAGCCAGTCCAGCCCTGTGGCGGTCTGCCTTTTCTTGTGACTCAGTTCTCCAGGCAAGTCACTTATAGTCCCACCTTTCCCAGGATAACAGAGTCCAAGAAACAAAAATCCAATGTTTTTACATCAGGTCTTTAGGTCCTCTCTGGTCTTCATGTTTCTTATACCCTGTTGTCTCAGGGCTTTCAAAAGTCCTTATTCCCTTGTATCAAGGGGCTCCATGCCACTTTCCTGTGTGACTGGCAGGTGAGCCTAGGCCCTCTTTCCTCTGGGTTCCAACCTAGAGACTCAGTAGTGAGCAGGCAAGGTCTATTCAGACACACCCCCTGATATCTGTATGGGCTTCTTCCAGAGGCAGATTTAAGGGACAGAGCCTGGTCAGCAAATATGCAGCATGTGGCCCAATGGTTACGTGACATCATGTCACATGACCTGAAGATGAGCTGTGTGTAGTTTTGAAAGCTTGTCTCCCTCACCAACAGAAGTTGGTCCAATAAAAGCTATTATCTCACCCACCTTGCCACATCACTTTAGGCTTTTTTAAACATAAACAGTTTAAAAAAAACCCCATAAAACAAATCACAGGCCTGAACAAAAGTGGTATCTCACCCAACTTGTGTTGACTTACGTATTTCCAATTACTGGAACCTTGCACCCTGGCAATGCTTTTCCTTGGAAAATTCTACTATAATGCTGTCCAGCTCCAACCTTGTGTCTCGTCTTTCTCAATTGCAAGGAGAACAAGGTCAATAAGCCATGTCTGTGATAGTGTTGAACGCATGTAGTTTTTGACATGTCTTATTGTGCTCATTGCATGTTCAATACTGACCACTCCAGCTGGTGTAATGAGAGAGTCAATGCAACATTTCCATTACTGGTAAAACATCATCAAGAGAATTTGACACTATGATATTCAAGTTGCTCTGGACTCCAAGTGACAAACTGAACTCCCATCTTCTTTGTAAAATAATTCATAATCTCATGAACCAAGTCTAAAGAAAAATTAGTTTTCCCATGAGTTTAAGGACTTCCTCCTTTAACTCCTCTAAAGTTATATTTTGAAGTTGTCGGGAACGGAGGAAACCAAATGGAGTAGCTGTCAAATTCACCAACATCAAGATTTTAGTTCCCTGATCATATTGTTTAAGACCTCAAACTATTTCCTTTGCTTCTAACAGAATTGTACACAAATTCATTGTCTATGAGATATACATGTCTCTTCCTGTGGCTTGAATATTTTGCATTTTCAAAACACATTGTTTCCCGCCTGTTCTGAGATTCTTTTATAATTTCCTTCAGATCTGCATTTTCTGAGCTCATTCACTGTGCTTTCAAATGTCCAGAGGACATGGAACTTGTCAATTTTCTTTGACTGAAGGATTCCAGAGGCTGCAGCCTTGATAACTAAGATCCTATGCCACCAAAACTGATTGAGGTAGAACAGCCAATCCATGAAGGACAAGTTGCATTTGCTCCATATATGTTCTCATTACTCCTGTGTTAAGTGACAATTTCATCTTCTAGGCATTCAGTTGTACTCTGAAAATTTACTATCATTACCTCAGTGGCTTTCATTTGAGCTGCCCATTCAGTCTTGCAGAGTGCCTTTTAGATGTAAAGGTCTCTGTGACGGGGTTCCCTCAACCCTCGTGGTGCCTCCTCCTGGCTGTTCTGGGGATTAGCTCTGCCAGATGCTGTGCTCTCCTCAGCAATCTCTATATCCATCTTCTTCTATCTGTCTGCACTCTCAGAGCAGCAGCTTCCGGTTTGTGGCTTGGCTCTCCGGCTAGGTCACTAATTTCCTCCCCTTCTGGGGAAATTGCAGTCCTTCCAGACCTGCTGTCCAGCTGACATGCTGTCCAGTTCAACGCCCTGTGCCACTACCCAGTGGCTGGTAGGAGAACCCAGACTCACCCTCTCTACTGGGTTCCAGCCCCGGGACCCTATAATATGAAGCCAAGGCCGGTACTGTCTTAGCCCTTGCTGCTGTTTCCCTGGGTTTCTTCCTACACAACTGGCTCCCCACCCTTTTTGGGTTTGCCAGTGTGACATTACCCAGGGTACAATCTGGACTGCGGAATAGCTATGTCTTCTCAGTTCTCCAACCTTGGATGAGTTTTACACTGCTTTACTGGTGAACAGCCACTCTTGGCCAGTTAATACACATCCTCTAGCATGCAAAATCACTCCCAGATATGTTACATGAATGTTTTGCCAGCATTACCTACAGGGTGAGACCAGCAAAATCCCAGTCCCAGTCTTGTCCCCAAGAAATGTGTGTCTTGTACTGCCCAGCACACAACTGAACAATGCAAGCTCACATAAAGCTTGTCATTTCATCAATGCACCAGCCTTGTTACCCCAAATGGAGTTTCCCCCACACTGGTTAAGATAAAACAATAAGTTTATTAACTACAGAAAGATAGATTTTAAGTGATTACAAGTAATGATGCATAAAAGTCAGGACTGGTTACAAAAGAAATAAAAGAGTAAAATGCAAGCTAATACCTAACTTGACAAGCTAAGTGAACTTGAAAGCAAAAAGGCCTTGTTTCACCATATGTTTTACAGCAGTCTGTACTGGCTGAAAAGCCTTAGAGCTAGTTCAATGATGCTTTCTTTGTCTTTCAAGCATTGTGGCTGCCATGAGTAGAGATGAGGGGAGAGCAAGGTGAATTGGAGGCTACTGTCTCTCATTCTCATACCACTCTCCCTTCTTTGAGGATTACCTCCAGCTGGGGATGTAGGCAACAAACAGGCTCTTGTGGACGTGATGTCTGAACCATCCTTCTGATGGTATGTAGATTTCTTATTCACACCTTCCCCCGTCAGAGAATGGCCTCATAAGCAAATGACAGTCTTTTAACACCTGGCTTGGTGTCAGTCTGTGCTTTGTTTCTGTGAAACTGGTTTGGGCCTACTTTTCTTAAACTTGGAGCATGTCACAGCAATGATACATAATGGAATCTTATAACTTCACATACAGTGTTGATACACATTTTAGCAGGACAATAATGTCGAGCATGTTATGACTTTTCAAATGATACCTCACACGGTATACTTAGTACAAAATGTATCATGGTCTTGTAAAAATGGTGAATGTAATGATCTAGACTGTCACACAGCCCACTCTCCCTCCACTCAGGGAATGACTGCAGACTCCTTCCCTGCAGCTCCCCCCTCTTTGCTACTTGCAGCTCCTGGGCTTTATACAGGCCCTCCTGTTCCTGCCCAGTTGACTCTGCTTCTAATTAGTGGCCTTCTTGTAGCCTACATCTCTCCCCTACTTGCTGTTTAATTACGCCTACCTGGCCTGATTTACCCTCTTAGGGCCAGTGTGGGGAATACACCCCATCACAGCCTCCTTCACTCTTCAGAAGCCTGTTCAATTTCATCTGCTGCATCAATGCTGTCAAGTTCTTCAAGGGTCTAAAATGCATCATCAAGTTCCTCTTCTCTTTGAAAAACTGCTCTCTTGAGCAAGAATTTGAAGATAAAAATTATTTTTAGATTTAAGCATTAGTTTTTCCCACTGACAGGAAGATTTTGCAAAATATTTATATATTTCCTGCAAAGTTGAAAAGACAACCTTCCAGTCCAAACTAGCCTTATCTTCATCAGCATGCACCAAAACTAGGTTAAACTGATGTGGTGGGCAATGGATGTATGTTGCAGGGCTGGCTCTAGGCACCAGCAAACCAAGCACAGGCTGGGGGCGGCAGATTTCAAGGGGCAGCATTCCGGCCACCCTTGTTTTTTTCTTCTTCCTTGGGCAGTTGCACTCTCGGAGCTTGGGGCAGCAAAAAACCTAGAGCTGGGCCTGGTATGTTGCATACACTTTGTCTCCCTTTCCTGAAAGAAACTCTCTCATTTTTGTTTGGAATCCTCCACAAGCTCCGGTTCATTGTACTGGCCCCATCGTAACCCTGTCCAGGCAGGTATTTGGAGTCTAATCCAAACTTCCAGAATAAAACATTACTTAACTAGTCAAACAAGGATGCAGTGCCTGTCTCACTTACTGCCCGAAAGCTTAGAAAATGCTCTTTTATATCTACTTTTTTCCTTCGATATAAACAATACTAACAAAGTGAAGCTAAATGGACATTTGATCAACATAGCTAATATCCAGGGTTGCATCTAGAATGACAGTGAAAAACAGCTGATTTGCAGCTATTAAGTATGTGCCTCCTGGCTTTTGATGTTAAAAGAGTTAAGTTCATCAGTAATTGTTGTGTTCAAGTATTTGATTCTCTTGGTGTCACTAATATGTTGGGAAAAAAGTTGTATTACATCTGGGGAGTAAATACCACAATTATTACACTCCAGCACTTCACTGTGGCTGTGGAAGGGGAGACCTAAAATAGCTAAAGCTTTGATTGTGTCAAGCAATATTTTTAGTACATACCATTTCCTGATATTTTCATATGCTTCTTTATCAAAACATGCATTGATACTATGACCCTTCATGAGCTGTAGAGCTATCACAGGTGACTGAGTATGTTGCCTGGTCCTCCATGAACAGACATTGAATTTAGTGTATTCTTCCAATAGTTAAAACCTGTCATCTAAGTAGATTTTTGAGTTTCTGGATCCTCGAACACTCGACACAGGGACAGTATGCAGAATCTGAAATAAGAAATTCTGTTCACTCCAGCATTTACAATCATTTTTAAACAAGTTGAACATGGTTTTCTGGAAAAATAAAGACCACAGTTTTTAAACCTTGATCCATGTTTAATCATGCTAGCCACTTGATATGCAAATCTTCATGCATTGCATTTTTCATTCTGTAAAATGAAAAGGAAAATGGTGGGTTGTAGGAAAAAAAATTAAACTGTTCATTTGGCATATCACTGTTAGTGGGGTGTCAAGGACCAGTCCATATCAGCGTACACAGTTGCTCAGTTGATAAAACTGATTCTTGAACATGACTTTTATCAGACTTTTATCCTGTTTCATCAGGAAGATTGCTTTGATCTGATCACCTACAGGGTCTTTGGGTTTTTGTTTTAAGATCATCTGTGGGATCTTTTGCTTAGTTGGTTTGTGGCTTATCTTCAGGGTCTTCAGCTGTTCTGGTTTCAAGCAAAGTTTCTCTGGAAATATCATCAGCTACTACTACAGGTAAAATTTCAGTGGTACTGCACTAATAGTTTTCCTGACTTAATCATGACACAACAACAGATTCATGCTTGCTGAACTGAGATGCAGTTCTTGGCTTTCTACTTCAGACTGCAGGGGTTGATCAGGAGGTTTACAACATAATAGTTTTGGGGATCTCGGGAGGCAGTTTGCAACAACAAAATCTCTTTTTCTTTTCATTTTCTAAAACCAGACTTGTATTTGTGTTTGTTTTTCATTTCCAGGTATCTTCCAGGATGAGAATAACTAAGTTGGAAGTATAGGCCTAAATAAAATGTCTTTTTGTGCTGCTTAATTTAGCCTTCAGTTGTGGAGGTAATCTTAAAAAATGTTGATTTTTCTCTACAGACTCTCCCCGGGCCTTTTCTTTCAGCCATCCAGTCTCTCCATTCTCTAGTGCTACAAGCAGGACTGCAGAATTCTGTCCTGTCTCTCCTTGCAGTCCCGTCCTACTCTGGGCTTCCTCTCTTTATAGTAACCACCCAGCTCCTCATCCAGCTAAGACTCCTATTTAATTGGGCCTGGTCCCCACTCCAGCTGCACTAATTGAATATCCAGCTCTCCTTACCCCTTTCAGTGCCAAAAAGGGATTTACACCCCATCACAAGCACAAAGCTGCTATAAGTAGAGGTGGTTGGGAAATGTTCTTCTTTTTTTCCTGTGGAAAACTTGACTTTTCATAAAACAAAACAAACAAACAAACACCCCACCAACCAAACAACCCCCTGAAAGTTTATGGCTGAAAACTCAATTTTCTGCAGAAAGCAAAAATTTTGCTTATTTAAAACCCCAACTATCCATCAATAAACACTTTTGAAGATTTTTTTTAACCAAGCCTTGCTTTAATGCAGCTAAGAAATGGGGCCACTGTCAGCTTGTGGATAATTCATGAACAAGAAAAGGACTAAACTTACCAAATAAATTGTTCATTTCAATTTCGTTGCCTAATTAAAAGAGCAACTGTTCCTGCAGCTCTGTGTAAGCTCAAAAGCGTGTCTCTTTCACCAACAGAAGTTGGTCCAATAAAAGATATTACCTCACCCACTTTGTGGACTAACTGAAGGAAGGAAGAATTGAAAAAAAGGTATGAACAAGCCTGTTCTCACAAGATTTCAAGCCCATTTTTCCCCAGTGTTGAGAGATTTGGATTGTTCAGATAAGGTTTGGATATGCCTATCAATTTTGTTATTCTGAAGTGAACCTCTGCACCTCTTGAGATTAACTCATCCTGAGACGTTATTTCTGTTCTACTTTGCTATTAAAGATAGATGACTTTCCCATCAGTGTTGTTTATATAAAGTTATAGTGAAATGAAATCAGTACCCTAGGTTCCAAATATTCTAAAACTATGCAGTTAAACAAAAATTAAAGAAGAAAGAGAAATACATATTTTGCTAGGGTTTTTTAACACGTTGACTCATTAGGCACAGATTTTGTTTCATTGCCCAAGTTTGCACACACAGCAAAGTCATTCATGTCCTCAAGTTAACTAAAAGGACGTCAGAGAAAATATTTTAGTTATTGGTAAGGTTATTGGAGAGGTCTTTTTCTCTACCGTTTCAGCACATTGTGAACTGAGATTGTTTTCTTTGTGTTTCATCATGAATAAAACTGTCCAATCTCCTAAACTAATACAGACTCAGAGACTCAAATCCTGCTGTCCTTTGATTCAACAGGAATTTTGTCTGAATAAGGACTGCAGGGTTTGTTCAAAAGTAAAAAAGATCTTTAGTTAAACGAGACATTTTTATGTGTGGTGTTGACTATATATTATGTACAATGTAAGCAAATTTGGTGTCAGTTACATTTTTTATGTAATGTAATGATAACAAAGAGTGTCCTATCTATGAAACAAAGTTCAGGGATTCCTGGGGAGATGGGTGAAGGTCCTTTGTGCCATCTCAACCCCACACACTTGCATGAGGGTCAGGGACAATCTGATTTCCCATTTGGAATTTTAAACAAAACATGAGGCAGCAAATGTATGAAAAGGAAAGTTGGACCCCAACTTTAGATCTTGTTCCATAAACTATGTCTTGCAGGTACTCCTAGTTAATTAAGCAAATGTGAATTATTCCTTTGGAAGCTGTGTGTATATTGTACACGTACCTAGACACGCTATACAGCCTCCTTAATGTATTTCGGCTGGAAGTCTGGAAAATGTCAACATCCTAAGCATGTTTCCATTGCTGGTGCTGCCACCCAGTATCTCTGCTGATGCTCTCCCGAGTGTCGACATGATGCTTTCCATTTTAAAGGAAGAAACCCCTTCTCTTTATCGAAGGCTGCCCAGCTGCGGAGTCGTGCTAAGAAAACAGCTCAAAAAGTGGCATTTAAACACCAGTCATTGCCAACGTTCCCGCTAATTTTTCCCATGCATGTGCGGAATGAATTTTGATATGTGCACTAATATGGAGGTGATGTGTGGTGGGGTTGGGGCCGAGGGGTTCAGGAGGTGACTCAGCGCTGGGGCAGAGGGTTGGGGTGTTGGGGGGGGGGGCGGGAGGGGGCTCTGGCTGGGGGTGCGGGCTCTGGGGTGGGGCCGGGGATGAGGATTTTGGGGTGCAGGCAGGTTGCCCTGGGGCTGGGGCCAGAGGACTCCCCCCAGCCCTCTCTCTGCCGGCAGCAGCTCCGGGGAAGAGGTGCTTCTTCCGGGCAGCAGGAGCTCTGGGGCCGGGGGAGAGGCCCACGGCAGCCCTGCATGCCCCAGCTTGCTCCCCTCCTCACCCACCCCTCTACTTCTCTCCTCTCCAGCCCTCTGTGGCTGCGTGCCTGCACTGCCCTTTATAGCTTGCTGCACGGCTGCGCAACTTAGAGGCAACTTAGGTTGTTGCCCTTCTTCCTCCACCAGCCAATGATCTAACTGTTAAGAGGATCAGGAACAGCTACTGGAGACTAGCACTGGGTGAACCATAGAAATAATTACTTTCAAGCATTCTGATGAATTAGAAGTGGAATTTTGATTCATGTTCAGATCCCTGTTTGCAGACACTGGTGCGGATGAAGTGTTGTTCATGCAGGGTTTGTGGGAAATGAATTTTGGGCCCATAGCAGAAATATACAACAATATGCATGTTGTTGCTGTTCTATTTGCTGATGTGTCATATGCTTAGAAAGGTTTATATGAAACAGGTGTGCCTCCTTGTGGCTAAGGACTGTGAATTAGCTCGTGCCCCATCTGGTGCCCCCTTTTGTTGGTTACTCTCACTGAGTCTGTGACCCTTCTCTCTCTCTGTGACATCGGGTGCGCTCTCTTTGTTACTTGGCCCTCTGGTCAGGTCACTATATAGTTCCACCCCTCTCCTTCTGGGATAACAAAGGTCCCACCAGACAAGCTGTCCATATGCCACCTCAGGCAGTCTTCTGTTCCAAATCCAGATCCTGTACCACTTTGCATTGAGTTGCAGCCCAGGGACCCTATAACTGGCAGCCCAAGATCTACATAAGCTCACTCCTTGCTGCTGTTTCCCTGGGCTTCCTCCACTTAACTTCTCTGGGTTGACCCTTCCTTCAGACCTAGAATCCCAGGGTTTATTCTCCACCCTGGGTGTTCTCCTCACCACCTCTCTGTTCCCAGAGAGTGACTCCAGACTCCTTCCCTGCAGCCCTCTTTTGCTCTCAACTTCCTGGCTTTATACTAACCAGCCTACTCCTGCCTTGCTGGGCTTCATGATCAGTGAAGCCTGCCTCTCCCTCCAGAGGTAGCCAGGTAACATAACTGGCCTCTCAGGCCCACATTAACCCCTTTACTCCCCATCACAGTTTCCAATAAAGAAAGGGCATTTTGTGGGACAAATAAGCCCATTTCTTTGCTCTGCTTTCCTTTCATTTTCTTATTCTTCATACTTTACATACTGATTGCAGTGGCATGGTGATGGGACAAGATTTAGTTTGGTTCTAGCTGCTCTTTTTGAAGGTTAATTTATTCGATTAGCAAACACCTTTTTTGAGTTCTACGCAAGTTTGATTTTCTTAGAGGTATTTTTATTGGATCCACAGGTACTAAGTGTGATGTCCTGTCCCTTTAAATGTTTGAGCACTACCCCCATCCCCAGCGTAAAGCCTCATTTTCCTGTTGTTTGCAGCCAGAAAGCTACGACCAAAGCAGAGAGCTTTGTTTCTAACAGCTTCCTCTATCTATCCATTTCCTTTTTTTTCTACTGGTAGAAATACAATACTAAGTCTGGAGGTATTTCAGGCCCCTCTGGTCTCTTACTGCAAGCTCATGCATCCCTACCGACCAACTTTTTATAAGCAAAGCTACTGGGACAGTTGCAGTCCTATTAACTTCATTTTGTACAAACGTATAACACTCGTGCAACACATCACTCCGGCACTGGAACAACAGACTTTGCTTCTATGTTCAATCACAAGGAGCTCATTTGTCAATGAACGGAAACTGTGCAAAACTCTACAACAACCATAAGAACCATTGTATTTTCATTCTCTCTCCTTGAAGACACGTGTGGCATTGCTCTCAGCACAACTCAGACAATGAAATGAAATCTGTGTTAAAGACTCCTTTTTATAGTAGTGGACATCTTGGTAAATACTCATGATAATATGTTCTTGTTTGATCTCCACTAGATGGCAACCCTATCTTGGTAGCAACATCTAATTTTGACTTCCACAGCTGAGACTTCTCATGTTCCAATCTCCCAGTGGGAAGACTCCTTTATCATCTGAGCAATATAGTTACAGCCCCAAATTCACTCATCTGGGCCTGCTTTGTGGTGGCCCTGTTGCTTGGTTCCTGAAGAAGAGCAACAGCAGAAAGTGGGCTTCAGAAAAGGCAGTAGATCCCCTCCCAGCACCTAACCCTGGCGTGAGCTGTATAGATTTGGGGATGGATGGAGTGGAGCAGTGCGGACTAATTCCAAGAACTATTTTGACAGTGCAGAGTAGGATGGCTCGTAGCAGAGGGAGAGCATGTGCACAAATCATATTCCTAACAAACTGGGGACCTGACTAGACCCCTGTGGGATCATGGTGCACTAGCAGGACTCCCCTTCTGCTGCTCTCTTTAGTGCTCTATCACGCTGCTCTGTGGGTTCAGCGGGGAAGGGTGTGGAGAAAAAGGCCTCTTCTCCCAGGCTACCTGTGCAAAACAGGACAGGATTTCTCTGCAGAACATTTCAAGATGGCAATTCTCTGTATAACATACAACACCGTGTCCTCCTCTTGCGTATGTACAGCAGTTAACACAATGGGCCCCCGACCTAGTTTGGGGCCTCTGAATCCTACTACAATAGAAATATTAAATAATAATACCACCTAGCTGGAGCTCAACGACAAAAGTCACACGGACCTCAGTGGCAGCAGAATTAGATCCTTAAAGACATTTATCTCACCTGACAATTGTAAATAGCCATGGCCTGGCTTAGTGTTCTCCTACAGGTTATGATCAAGTCATGCTGAAGACTGACATTTTACCATTGTGATACCATCATGGCCTGATCCAAAGCCCATGGAAAGACTCACATTGACTTCAGTGGTCTCTAGACAAGGCCCCAGGAGCCTTTTTGGCCAATATTTACAATAGTGCTATTAAGAAGCTACAGTATGTCAGCTTGTTAGCCAAGAGTGGGGAAGAATAAAATTATTATTAGGAAAATGACAGAATAAATTAATGTTCTTAGGAGACAAGGTTGCTTGTGCTATTTACACAGAAAATTGAAAAAAATCATTTCTGTTTTACTGATATTTTGTCATTAGTAATCTTTTCAAATATAGATTCCTAAAGCTAGTCTTTTAAATCCTATCGGCACCTAAATAAAAATGGCCAGGTTTGCACAGGCGTGGAAAGCAGATGCATCTCCCCACAGATTTCAGAGAGAGTTGGTAGCGCTCAGCATCTCCGCAAACCAGGCCACATTAGTTTAGATGCCTAAATATGAATTTAAGGACCTAAAAAGGTATTCACTCATGTTTGAAATTTTTGCCCTAAATGTATATCTGTCTTCATTGCAGGACTTGAACTAGCATATTATCTTAAACACAGCTCCCTGTGAATTCAGCATGTTTGATGTCCTCATTATTCAGCACATCTGCCACTGTTTGAACAAGGGCCCCAGTCTGCCCATAGAAAGAGGGAAACAAGAGATGATAAACTGAGGACACCAGCAAGAAAGCAGTGTTTAACTGGACTGTGGCACTGCTCTCTGAGGCATCAGACAGATTAAGCTTTGGTTTACACCAGCTTCAATTGTTGTAAACTCATGCATACACCCCCAGCAGTGGGAAGGTTCAAAGCAGCCCAAACTACTAGCTTCAACTGGAACATGTACAGAGGGCCAGGCACAGCCCAGTCAGTGGGAGGCACTGGCTAAGAAAGGAGCATTGCCACAGTTGGCAGGAGATTTACTGATTCATGGTATCCCTTCAGCAGTCTCTACTAGCAGAGCTGCTACGGCACCCCTGCCATAACATAAAGCTGCTCCCCCATGGTGGAAGACAGAAACGCTATCACCACTTGCCCTCTCATGGTATGAATCTGACCTGAGCACATGGAGCCAGTCTAGTGCAGGGAGGTGTAAGTTACATTTTGTTTACCAACGTCGGTGAATCTGGTCTAGTGTGTTTTTAAGTGTCCTTTCTATTCTAGTGGAAAATAGTAGCCAAAGAAGTACTACTTACTTCCGATCCATTCCAGGTGCATGGCCTTCTTGTGCTTACTAGTCTTGTGATGTCACAAAGAGGTTTTCCATATCTCAGCACTTGTCGCTGCTCACCTAATTTCACATCATCCTACATTCTTCTTACATAATTTACAAGCTGCCACCATACAAACAGCTCTTTACAACCTAGCACATTCTGCAGGGGAATAATTGCATCAGAACCAGTGGGCTCTGTCTTTAATTTGGAAACATCCTTTTTTGCTATTAATAGAGCCCCTCCTTATCTTCTGAAAGTGCATGAGGTACACAACTGTTATTTCTGTGTGATTGAAAATTCCTTTCTTCGTATGTCAACTCTACCATCAAACATTATGAATAACTACAATTACAAATTGTATGTATTTTCATGTGACGATTATGACAGCTTTCTGAGGCTTCTGAGTCAAGAGAAAAGTCGGACAGTTTTGCATTAACTCTTTTGGCAGGTAGAGTCGACCCATCCTGCGGGGCTAGGGTGATCATTTAACAAATGCCATTCTTCTTTCCAACTTTCTGTTCCTGTCTCAAGTACCTACTCATTTGATGTATGGTCTCTGCTTCAGAGTGTGTCCATAGAGATGCTAGTGGAACTGTGGTCTGGATCTCATAGTCCCCAAGGGTTACGATATGCCATGGCCACAACTGAAGTTTTGCTTAATGAACTCAAGGTATGGGTTATTTTGCATTCCATCACTTCTGTTTCAGTCTTTATCTATATTTCTTCTTTCACATCTGAAATAACACAGTTTGAACTCACTGAAATATGCATGCTTGTATGCCGTATTTACAAAACATGCAAAGAAGTCATCATGCTGTGCTTCTCATCATTGTGTGAATTATTAATAGGCATGGAGATATCCATCATAACTCTCCAACCAGCTATTCTCATGCACTGTAGTCAACAGTCCATTCTGTAACAGCTTTGTCCAAACAAGGACTTAGGGAGATCTTGCACAACATAGGAGAGCTTGAGAACCAGAGACAACTATAGAATTGCTGTGTCCAGAAGACTAATCAATCATGTTTGCATTCACTTGTGTGCAATGCAGAGCACAATGGCACCAGAATCCCTGGCTGGGGCCCGTAGGCATTAATGGGGTAAATACTTGTGTTTAGGAACTCAAAATTCACTTCCCATGAACATTTTCCAATATACACTCACCATTTATTATTTCTGGGTGCAGTCCTGCAAGTAACCTTGTTATTTGTGGAAAATGAACTCAAAAGGGAAGGGAACACCTCTGAAGCTAATTTGTTTACATATTCAAATTGAATATTCATGGAATATGTTTTGTAGTATCTGCTTAGCTATAGCTGTCATATCCTTTTGTCACAAAGGAGGTTAGTGACTGAGCTATCACACTGCATTATATACTACAGCATTGTTTATTTTGACCTTCTCTCTAATGCTGCTCATGTGAAAAAAGGTCTGGCAGGCATTTGCTGAATCAATGTAAAAAAATCCTTTCCAGACTGAGGCTATCTCTGGTATTTTACCCCCATGGCACCAGTAATGAGTTAGGTAAGGTGGCAGTGTCTGAAACTAGTTAATATTGAACTTCCTGGGTTATAGGTAGAGTGGCAGGGGGAAGTGTCCATGCAGTACAAATGTCCTCAACTGTTTTCATCATTGTATTTTACCAGTGTCCTCTCCTTAGAAGTGGTGTTTTCCAGAATGTGATGTCCAAATCAGTAACACATACCTTCCTCTTCCTTTCCACTTCCGATCCACAGATTCCAGCAGTCAAACTCTGCACCACCTTACACCCTTTACAGCCCAGCTGATGTCAGTTGGGATGCATGACGTGTCAGTCAGCGCAGAACTTGGCCTCATGTCCAAGCCCCACCTCTTAAAATTGCAAAAATACCCCTCTCAAGAACATTCATAGGCACACGGACATCAGTTACAATAATACACCTTAACTAAGTGTACATAAAAAAGTATCTAAATCCCTGCCATAGTCAACTTAACCATACATTTCGTATATCATTCCTAACAGTCGCACATTGAGAGTACAGGTGGGCCCTGCACCATGCTCCAATGGTTAACAAACTCAGTCTCTTTCAGACCAATGTGGGAAGCAAGATCCAAAGTTGAGGGCCCTATACTGAGCCACCATATTCATATCTAGGGATGGTAGAAACAACACTCCAGGTGACTTATCTGCTGAGACAGCATTTAGGAGGAGAGCCAGTCATGCAGGTAACCAGGTGCCAAACCAAACAGGTCTTTATAGATTTATGTCCTCCCCATGACTGTTACTCCTTTAGTCATCAGATCTGATCCCCCAACTTGAATGTTCCATGTCTCCCACTGTCTTCCTCCTTCCTATCTCCTCACCTCAGCCAGCATATCTTAGGTATAGCCAATCTTGTCCTTTATACTAGGACTCTTAGGCTGTTCTCACATCTTCCATGTGTGAGGGGGTTACACATGCATTGCATTTCCTCTCCTAGGTGAGTTTCCACTTCTGAGGCTCAAGGCTAGGTACAGTTTCTGATCAGAGGAGCACTGTGTGCTTAGTTACCCAGAGGGAGAAATCAGCAGTCAAGAATCTTCTCCAAAACTTTCAAACCAAAAACAATTGCGTATATATTGTTTATTTAGTATTAAGACAACTTTTGCCGTGTGCATGAAATACAATTCACACCTTCTGAAATTACACACACATATACAAAATGATTATGTGGGTTTTTTTGGAGAGGACTGTCTGAGGGAATATTAAGAAAAAATATGAAAAAAATCTATGATTTAAAAAATTGATGTAGCATCTGGGAGAGAAGCTACTGCTCTTGTTTCTTTCTTCTTTGATGTGTCTAGTGTCGTTTTGCTTTTTATTGCTACGTTGCAGCTGAATATTTCATCAAATAATAAAGAGAACTCTCAATTCCACATGTTTTCTTAACCAGTACCTTATTAAAAGTTGCATCAAGAAAATCAGCACAGCACTGACTGTATAGTCTGGTCAGAGTTCTCTCTCTGCACAGGAAGTTTTCAGTTCTAGTATCATTTATCATGGATTGCAGTGACTCCACCAAATAAATACATCCCCTAACACTAAGAATACAGCATTGTATATAAAGTGTGTGTGGGTTTATCTGATGTGACTTTTAATGACACTGTTTAAAAAAAACCTCAAGAACCCCAAACCTGACACACTGGAACAGAAAGATTCCTTTTTCATCTGATGAAATGTTCCCAGACAAGCACACCAAACTCAGAAGTCCCCAAGGGAATAAAAAACATACAAGAACAACTTCAACTCCCCAGACTCTACTTGAAATTTTAAACCTTTTGAAATAAATTTCTACCATTCTTCCTTTAAAGGCCCCCTCAGATACCCTTAGCAGAAAGCCAGCTAGCTGGAACATATGGGACAGAAAAAAATCCTCACGCCTGATGCTCCTGCAGCAAATCTATCTGTGTAGGTACTTATATGGCCCTCAACATCATAGTCTCTGAGTGCCTTCCAAGTGTTTAAAAATAGAGATAACAATAACTGTCTCTGTCTCTCTCTTTTTTTCCAGCCTGCAGGAGCAATGACTTGATTAGTTTGTACAGATTTTTGTGTTTGTTTCCTTGTGCTTGTGTGTATGGATATATTTGGAAGAGATCTAAAATGGGGCACAGAGGAGCAGATAAGTCCACATTTTCAAAAAAATTAGCCACACTTTGGGGAGCTCAACACTGAAGGCACGCGTGCAAGTTGGAGATTTGAATGCATACATACCTATGTGCATGTGACTCTGTAAATGCTTACTGGCCATTGCACACTTGCAAGTCAGGCACACGCAAAAGTCCAAGTACATTTCTGAAAATGAGGGTCATAAAAAGCACTTTCCATGGGAAATCCTGGCTCATTGTTATGGAATGAGAAAATCAGAACTGCAGTGGCTGTACGAGTGGGAGGCAGCCTACAGAAAGATCAAGGATAGCTTCATTAATTATTATTACTTATAACTGTACTATGGTAGTGTCTAGTGCAATGGAGCCCCATTGTGCTCGATGGCATACCTACACAGAGTAAAAGAGTCTCTGCTCCCCCCGCCCCCAGAAAAAAAATAGAGAAGACAGGCAAAGGATAGGTGGAGAAACAGAGGTGAAATCACTCAGCAGGTCAGCATAGAGCCAAGAATAGAATCCAGGTCACCCAACTTCCAGTTGAGTGCCCTATCCATTAGACCTCACTGCTTCTCAAATACTGTTTTTTCTCACACACCCTCGTATTTCAGAAATTAGAGCAGAAAGTGCCTCTCTCTCAATCTCTCCTCTGTCACACTCTGGTTTTGCATTGCGCTCTTTGCCTCTTAGCTTTCACCACTAATTCGTGGTGGCTGAATCTGTTCTGGGTGAGAGTCTGTCTTAGTTTGTTTGTACTTTTAATTATGTCAGTCACTTAGGCCCAGATTTTAAAGGTATTTAGGCATTGCTATTCACAACATTGCAGTGCCTAACTGACTTAGGAGCCTAAGTCCCATTGCCTTTCACTGAGACTTAGACATGTAAGTGCCTAAATCCCGTTGAAAATGAGACTTAGGCTGCTAAGTCAGTTGGGCACTGCAAGGTTAAAAAGGTTAAAAGGGTGGGTATTTTTTCCCCAGGAGTTATACATTGAAATAAAGAAAACTTTGGACATGTCATCAGTTTTTGCTGCTTAGAGCACTCAGAAATGCATTTACGTTCCTGTCAGATGTTAGCGAGGAAGGGCGTCACTGAAATTATGCCCTTGACAAGTACCACAGTTCTTTTTGAAGTTGGCTTATAATGATCCGTGTGCTTCTTCACCACACACCAGAAGCAATGAGACCGCTTCTTGTGATTGGCACATACCAGACACCTACTGACTTGCTCCTTTCAAATGACAGCGTTAACATTTAAAAACCTTCCTACCACACACACACACTGTTGGGATTCTGTCTTGCTGCTGACACGGGAGTATGAGCCAAATTCATCCCAGTGAAGTCAATGGCATTACATCGGAGATGAATGTGGCCCAGTTATCTTCCAGGACTCTATGGGAGTGTCTATGCAGAGTCAGGGCCAGATTCATAGCTAGTGTAAATCAACCTAGCTCCATTGAAGTCAATGGAGTTAGGTTGATTTACACTAGCAAATGATGTCATTCTCAGTGTTTAAAACCCCTAACAGCACATGTCTAAAAAGCCTGATAAAAGTGGAGCAGCTCAGCAGCTCTAATTTAGTGGACGTGAAAAATGAGGAAGGAAAGAAATCAGTGCACCACACTAGTTACCAGTACATTCTAAAGCAGCAAGATGACTCTCATTCTCACTACATAAACTAATTCATAGCACTGTTCTTTCCCCCCAGAAGGCTTGCTTTTGGAAATGAAAAATGCCTCCCCATTTATATAGTTCTTCTGTTAATAATTTGATAATCTATTAATCAGCTTCCAAAGGTTTTTATGATTCTAACATATAGCGCATCGCTGCCATAATGCATTTAGCCTGATGCTCTACAATCACTGTGTAATTTGGTATAATTGGAAGTCCCTGCTCAAGGGAGTGCCAGCATTCCAAATGGCAGGAGCGCTGCAGGTTCGGACTGAAATCAAGGCTATTTCCAGTTGAACTGGTGTCCTGGACAGAGAAGAGAGTCAGTGTTCCAATCCACCCCATGTTTGGTCCTGTCGTCCATTATTCCCTCTTGACTCAGTGACCTTCCAGCTTCTTACCTGTGTTTTTTTCTCCTTCTCTCTCCCCCTCTCAGTCATTGAGTGATCATGTTTAGTTCCAGATGTACCCCAAAATCCTTTCCAATGTTTACCATGTTCCGTTACAGGAGGTACTAGAGTGACCAGCACAAAAGATACTAAGTTTGCATCTGAGTCCCAAAGCCAATAGTTGCACTCAGCTAAGTGGGAAACTGCATATTTCCAGCTGCTGACATAGGTTCAGAGGGCAGCTTGGCTTGTGTTTAGCACCCCTTTACATTAATCCCAAACTGCACAGAATGGGAAAGAGAGAAGCTTTAGTGAGGCTGCTACAGCCCTTGCCCTGGTGCAACTGGACAGAGCCTTGGCTGCATCACTCCTCTCACCACGCTGACTAGCGCAGCTACTCAGAGTCACTAGCTGCCTTCTGGTCTGGTCCAGGGACAGGGCAACCATGGATTGTCCTTTGCTTGGCGCTCATGGCAAAACAGTGACTGAGTCCATTATAATGCACGTGAATCTTTATATACAAAAGTAGAAAAAGGCGAACTGCAGGGTTGTGACTTAAACTGTAATGTATGAGAACAGAAAGCTGCAGAAGGAGTAGGCTGGAAGGTGCTGGGAGTATAAGTGTGTGGTTGAAGGAGAATGGGCAAGCACATGCTGGAAGACATCATGCCAAGGGATTGCTGCCAGTGATTGGAGGATTCACAGGCTTAGAGAGCCAGCCGAAGGGAGGACTGGCCAGGGTGAGCCCTGTGTATTGATGCAGCTGAAGGATTGAAGTGGGACAGAGAAGGTAGTTAGAAGATGGCATCACCGTGGCAGTGAGAAGAGTGGCTGTCCTTAATGGATGTGGCACCTTTCACAGTGGTCTACCCATAATACTGCCTTTCACATGTGGTGGGAAGTTTGTACATGAAAAATTTGTTCCCACACTATGCTGGTCTCTGTCCAATATATTCATGTCTTCATTTTCATAAACACCAGATTACCCACCACCACCACCCTGGTGCTATTTTTATTACTGTTGTTGTTAATTTAACAAAGTGAGATTGGTGAGCTTACTATTTCTGGCCCCGATCCTGCACGCACACAAAGCACGTGAATAACTTTCCACATATGAGTAATTCCACTGAACTCAACGGGTCCACTCATATGTAAACGTTTGCAGGACAGGGGCCGGTGCTCAACATAATGCAATAAGAGAAGGTTCTGAGGCTATTAGCTTTTGTGCATTATTTCCAATTTTATTTTACTTGAGTCAGATTTTAGAGCAATGGAGTGGGAATAGGAAGGATTGTGGAAACAACATGGTTTTCAAGTAGAATTTTCAGAAGAGGAGGAAACTTGGCTACATACAGAATCAGGGAGGACATTGCAGGTGTAAAAGGCACCATGAGAGGGGAACAGAGGTGCTTGTGTGAGGAGATAGCGGGCTTACTAAAGTGTGGAACTGGGAGTTCAGAACTTCCAGCAATTGTGCGCAACGATACTATTATTTAATAGTAATAATTAATAATAAATTACATACTTGAGTTCTGTTTCTGCACTTTGAATTCCATCAGCCTTATATTTGTCTTAATAATCCATATGGTCCCATAGAATACTGATCAGCTCTGTGTATGGAAACTATTAATTCTTGATTAGTTATTAGTGAAACAACTGATACGCCACAGTAGACACTTGAGAAAACCCTTTATTAGTAACACAGTAAATATGGGGCAATGTAAATAAACAGCCATGTTTGAATTTCAAACATATTAAAAGCTGGGCTCATATCCAGGGATACAATGTGTTTATACATGATTTTGGAATTTATTCCTTGTCTATTCTAGTCAGTCCAAAAGCAATTGAGGTTCTAATCTAAATTAAAGATCTCAAATTGCTAACCAGTTAATGGCAGAGTGTTAGCCTTTATAATCATGAATGGACAATTTCTTCCAGATAGTTTCTACTTTCACAAATCTCCCCCTAGCCCTCATATTTGAGAATGTATTGGAACAAGTGCCTCTCTCTATCACACAAAATCTAGGTCAGAGACTCTTTCACCTGCACATCTTCAGTTATACTGCGCATTAATGGTGCATTAACTCCCTAAGCATCATGACCTTTGTCTTTTGTAGTCTGAAGTTCAGGCTAGCTTTGCTTTGTTGTAATAGTTCTTGATGGGATTTTTCTGAGTAAAAGATCATCATTGCTCCTGTACTTATGAAATATTTTCTACAAAGAAGCTGCAATTCACTGTATATTCAAACCATATTAATTCATTATAATTTTATCTTGCTAGGCACAAAAAAATTTCATTTTTATAAGAGTAACTGTATGCTGATATTTTACTTGCAAATTTTTTCATACTGAGCTGTAGTTTACGCATATCAGTGTTTCATTTAGTTGTTATAAATATTTACATGGCACCGCAGTATCTGCATGCACTGTGTATGGCTTGGTTAAAAGCAAAAACCATTCTTCTATGTATAGTATGAGAAGCTATCACTCCTTGACCCAGCTCAGCAACAAAATTTTCAATGGGATGACACTGCCACTAGACCAAACAACAGAGGAAATGGAACTAGTACTTATCAATAAGCCCAGAGAAAGAGGTGTGTCTTACAATGCTTTGTGAAGGTGGTCAGGTGGAACTTGGGGAATCTCTGACAGTGACAAATACAAGGGAGCTTTAAGCCACCTTTGCTATCTTTTGATCCTGGGGTAATTTCTATGGGATGGACTCCCAATACAAATCTGAACAGTCAGAAAAATAAGTTAACTTACACTGGCTGCTTATGTCCCCAAGGTTCCACTGTAGCAGCCAAGGATGGCGAGGACATTGGGATGTCCTGGTCATACCTGTTTTCCTTGAACACACCCCTGGTGCCTGTGACAGGCAGAGAGTGTGGAGTAGGAGCTGCAGGAGGAATCACATGTGACTGGGCTATCTCAGCTGGAATTACAACTTTAGGGCTACCTCAGCTGGAATATACTGGAAGGTCAGGGCTTCTGCCTCCAGTTTCCTTCAGCCTTTTTTTTTTTTTTTTTTTTGAACCATTATCTTAAACTTTCCATACAAGCACAGGATATGCGGCAGTTCAGAACTGGGGAGATGATCTCTGAGCTAGCTGGAGTCCAGGTCATTTTGGGTTTTGAGGTAGCCAGGACATGGCATATCAGCCAGAAGACTACTTACT
Source organism: Chelonia mydas (assembly GCF_015237465.2). Taxonomy (NCBI): domain Eukaryota; kingdom Metazoa; phylum Chordata; order Testudines; family Cheloniidae; genus Chelonia; species Chelonia mydas. Next base: position 157,114,859 of record NC_057849.1, on the reverse strand, counting down.
AGTAGTTACTGCAGAGCGCTAGAGCCATATACATTCACCAGGCTACTTTGCTTAGAAAGCAGGCAGGTATTTTTCACTAGCTGAAATTTCTGGGAGACCTTTGCTGTTAGTCTACTAGTAACAGAAGCACGGAGGGCCATTGCGAGGTCTGTCTCGGAGAGGAAAGGTCAGGCTCCTGCCCCGCAGAAGATGGAAACAGGTGTTTCTGGCCTCAGTGTGACCCTAAGAGCATTCTAGTGGCAGAGGCCAAGAAGGGGCTCACTGACATCAGGTGGTGAGTTTCAGCTGGCCTGACCAATTCAGTGTACCTGGGCTGCTTCCGGGTCTCTGCTACCTAATCCAGCTGGGGTGATTTCAGCTTTAATTGGTGGGTAGGGAGTCCTGCAACAGAGTCCCTGAAGCGGGCTGTCGCTCTCTCTGTGGCTTCAATCTAAGTGGTCTAGTTCTGCCACTGCTCCACATCGTCCGTCCCCTCGAAGGTGCTGCCACTGGTCTGAGCCGCCTGTCACTTTGAAACTACTGTCAGTGCCATGGTGCACTGTCCATAGCCTCGGAGCTGCCACCAGTCGGCAGTGTCCACTGTTTAACAATCCCAGCCAAGTTCTCAGGTAGGGATCAGTGGTGTCGAAGACCATTAACAAAGTGCTTAGCAGCAGGGAGGCAGCTCTAGCAGAAGCCAAGAACGTTTTCTCTCTTTCACTCTCCCTTATCCAGTGCTGTCCAGGCTCCCTTACCCAGCTGTGCCTGACAGCACTCTCGGTCAGGGTGATCCCAGGCACATTCGATGTCGCTGTCTTGTGCTTGTATCTCCCAGTAAATTCAACTGCAAATTTATTGCCTCCCAAATGCAAAACTTAACCGAATTTTAAACAATTTTGTCCCAAACGGCCACATAAAATGGAACTAAAACCAGGCCTGGTTCATTTGGACAACTCCCCTTGCTCTCCAACAGATGCCAGCAGAGAGCACCCTCACTAGTGGAGCCCCTGACCATCGCCAGCTCTTAACAGCTCTGGCTGCTCTTCTCCTATTTCACCAACAGGTGACAGCCGTGAGCTCTGTTCTCCCTAAGGTTTCAGGCCACATGGCTTACATAAGGAAATGACACCTTTTCCCTCCTTCCCCAAGAAAGAAAACAGTATTCAAAATGACAGGTTTCAGAGTAGCAGCCATGTTAGTCTGTATTCGCAAAAAGAAAAGGAGGACTTGTGGCACCTTAGAGACTAACCAATTTATTTGAGCATAAGCTTTCGTGAGCTACAGCTCACTTCATCGATTTGTTAGTCTCTAAGGTGCCACAAGTACTCCTTTTCTTTCTGAGTATTCAAAATAGCACTCAGGAGGTTTCCTTCTTAGATTTCTTGCTCTTTCCCACACAACCTGCTCCCCATGCTTTCACGGACTGGTGACTTGGCCTGCAAAAGCAGGGCAGGCAATGTGTAACCTGTCTACCCACAGGGGCCATGACCGTAAAGCAGGTTCGGTAAGTCTTTTCCAGGGGACGCTCACGCTTCTAGTGTCTCAGCTAGAGATGGAAAAACACAGAAGGGGCAGGAGGTTGGGGGCTTTGTGATACCAAAACTGGGAGTGGTTATAATCGCAGGGCTCATTTCATTGGAATCCCTAAAGCTCAGGAGTGCAGGCATGTAGGAATTAGCCCTATCTACTGCTGCTATTATTCATTCAGCAAGATGGCCACTCCCAGCATTATGTTCAGAAATGATAAATGTTATTTTTAAGATGTTTTAAAATATGTTTCCAAATTTATTTCTGATCACTTTATCTGGTGGCCTGGATAAAATCAGACCAGTTTTAGTGTAGGGTTTGTCTCCATTGGAGCGGGAGGTGTAATTGCCAGCTCAAGGAGACATAACCATTGTAGAGCCAGCATGCTAAAAATAGAAGCGTAGCTGTGCAGATGTAAGTGGCGGGAGGGTTAGCCACCCCAAGCATGAGCCCGTCCACACATGCTTGTGCAGAAAGATGCTTGTGCCATCTTAGCTACGCTTCTATTTATTTTTTATCATGGTAACTTGATCAGAGCTAGCATAGATACATCCACGTGAGCTGGAAATTATATTGCCAGCTTCAGTGTGAATTTACCCTGAGATATACGTACACACACCCCTCTCCACAGCAACCCTACCTGCTGGTCATACAGGCTGAAATTTTCACAGGGGCTTTTGGGAGTTAAGTGCCAATCTGCTGTTGATTTTCATAATCTTGTATCATCCTTCTATGAGTACAGTTATTCTGTGGATGATAACCTGATTTGGAACCCAACCAATGGCTGGTTAAGAACTAAAAGAAAATCTAAGAAGAATTATTCTTCAAAATATAAAGCATTGCTATAAATGAGAACACAGAACATAAGAATTGCCATACTGGGTCAGACCTGAGATCCATCTGGTCCAGTATCCTACCTCTGACAGTGCCCAGTACCGGATTCTTCAGAGAAAGATAGAAGAGCCCTGCAGTAGGCAGAGGAGCGATAATCTGCCCCTCATGGAGGTCTTATCCTAATTACTAATAGTTATAGTCTGGTTTAAACCATGAAGCATGAAGTTTTGTTTTCTTTCCACACTTTTTGTTAGCGTTACTTATTATAATTCTGATACCCTTGTGTAACCCTTCTGGCAGTCAGAGTCGGCAGCAACAAGGGCGGGTTCAATATCTAGGGGTTCCTTTTCAACAATACTACACAGAACCGGCTTGAGCCCCCACCCAGTAACCTGGGACCACCCCCTGGGTTCCTGTAAGAGGCAATACTTCCCCTCTCGCAAGCACAGAGTCCGAGTGTAGAAAAGAAATTTTTAATAGAAAGGGCGAATGTAACCCAGCATTAATTTGGGAAAATGTTGCAAGCAGGGTTCATAAGCATAAACCCATGAGCCAAACTCCCGCCCCAGAGTTCGTTGGGCAGTGTCTTTTTGCCTCAGGTTCTTAAGTCCAGCAACCAAAGGTTCCTTTAACATGCCTATCCCTTCATCACACCCCACTCTCAGTTGTTGTCCTTGGTCAGTGAAGACCCAGAGTTCAGAGGTTCCCTTGTGTGAGTTCACCTCCCACCCTGGAGGGTGGGCACCTTACTTGCTCCACTGCCCAGGCACTTGCTCCAGTATCAGGTCCACTCCACCAGCCGCCCTGCTGGCTGCTCACAGCTCTGTTCTACTGGCTGCCCTGATAGCTGCTCGCTGCCTGCCTGCTCTGCCCCTCTGGGATATCTTGAAGTCCCACCACTTAACACAGCTCTCAGGGGGCCACACCACCAGGTACAAGTACCCACACTCTCTCAACTCACTGGGCTTTGGCACCCATGTCCACTGCCTGGCGAGTGAAGTTTAGTTGAGGGTGAGTCCCTGAATCAAGGTATGTCAAGCACAGTTCTGCTGCCCTTGATTCACACAACAAGGATAACAACCTTTTAGAACCCCTGCCCCCAATAACAAAGTGACTTCTGATTCAACACCAGCCAAAAATGATCATTTGGGTAAAGCAGCCACATCATCACCTAGGCACCCATGCACACAAGGTTGGCTCCTGAAGTCCTCTTCCCAGCTCATCACTAGAGGTCAGGTGAGAGCTCATTCAGACTCTGCTTACCTTTGCTATCCATGTAAATATCCAGTCCCCCTTTGAATATTGCTAAATTCCTGGCTTCAGTGATGTTCTGTGGCAATGACAGTCTAATGACACATTGTCTGAAACAGTATTTTATTTTATCAGTTTTGAATTTTCCACCTTCCAATTTAGTTGAATGTCCCCTTGATCTTGTGTTATGAGGCGGAGAGAATAGAAACTCCCAATCCACCTTCTCCACCCCATTCTTATTTTATATACTTTTAGCATGTCCCCTTTTATTAACCTCCTCTGTGAAGTAAACAATCCCAGTCTTTTAAGTCTCCCTTCAGGAGAGTTTTTCTATGCCCCTAGTCATTCTTGCTGCCCTTCAATGACCCTCTTTAATTCTGCAAGATCCTTTTTGAGATGAGGCCAACATGCCCTGTACTACATGTACTAATTCAGGTCAGGATGCATGTTGATTTATACGGTGGCAATGTAATATTTTCCATAGTATTCTTCACTCCAGTCCTCATTCCTCCTACCATCTTGTTGGCCTTTTTAAGCACTGTTTTAATCAGAGGTTTTCATTGAGCTGTCCACAATGACACCTAGGTCCCTTTTTTGAGTCAATCCAGTTAATTTACAACCCCAAAAGGTATCTGAATAGTTGAAAAATTTCCCTCCAACCAGACCAGTGGGAGTTTTGACTGAGTAAAGAGTACTTGTTTTAGACTCAAGGTTTTAAAATACTGTTTGGAGGACAAGTGGGCTTTCAGTTCATTCTCTCTATTTCTCCTCCATTTAAGATGACAAAGAAAGGGCGCAAGGGTTGGGCTCTTGAGGGAAAGAGAAGAAAAATAAAAATTCTGAGGTTGTTCAATCTGTGTTCAATTCTAAGGTTTGAGCAGTTTTTGGAATTAGCTGGTCTTTATATAGCACAATTGTAGCTGGTCCTGGGATGTACTGTACACTGCCTATCCTCAATATGCCAGTGCTCACTATGTCATTTGGAGGTTTTGATCCTAATTGAAATCCTTTATTACACTAGCCCAACTTGTGTTTTGGTGGGTGGAGGAAAGACATAAAATTTCCAGTCCTTCATCTAGATACCAGCCTCGTAAACTCAGAGGGCTTGTAATCCTTAGCTACAAGGAAGCGAAAAATGAGTTTGTATGGATTAGAGGAATATGGTCTGGAGCAATAAACAGCTCGCCAACTGAGTGTGTCAATGGAGATAGTGTGGCTAATAAGCTTTATTGACAATTTGACATGTCTGTAAATCCAAGCAGAACTCAAAAAGTGTCTATCGAAGCTTAAATTCACACATGGGAAAATATTTTCAGAGATGTTTAAAATTAAGAGCAAAGCTAAGCAAGAGAGAAGTTCTAGAAAATAGAATTCTTAAGGGAAATCACTGATTATCTTTTGTCTTTTATTTGATTGTTTTAAAGCAGACTCTGCTGCTAGTAAGCACTGACGTTGAAAGCTTTGAGAAATCACTGGTACAAATAAAACACCAGCACTAGAATGTGCACATTCTTTTTAAACCTTCTTTAGAGATAGTCCATCTATTCCTAACTTTTATTTCGATTTCATTTGTTCTGGGTTCTCTCTTTCACTTTAAATTAAGCTGTTAACTTCTTTTTTATTATAGGCAGGATTGGTAACACACCTCTTAAGGCTACCTGGCACTTCCCAGTATAAGACCCCTTTTCAATTGCTTATAACTTTGTCAATCTTTAACCATTAGGGGCTGACATTTTCTACTCTGGAAAGTTTCACCCAAAATGGGTCAGCTGTTTCCAAGAATGTGGCTAATGAAACAATGTTAAAAAGAAATCTGACCTCCTCGTCTTTGAGAAGTAGCCCTTGTGTCAGGGATTTGTCTTTTGCCATCCCTGTGAAAAATCTACTCACATTTGGCCAAGTTATAAGCTTTTGAAAAATCACATTGTGCACATGCTCAGTAGAGATTTATTAGAGTTTAGTAGTTAAAAGATTCCATCCTCCTGGAGCATGCTGTATCTTCTCACAGCTGCTAGGGCTGCTGACCAAACTGCACAGATGTCATTGCCACAGAGCAACTGAGGCCAGTCCTCCAGTCCAGGGCTACAGTGGCAAAGCTGAACTTTTCCTGTAATTGTAGTTCCTGCCTGCTCTGGGCTGGGCACCAGAACTGAGAGCAGGGAGCCTGACTCTCCTATGCTCGCAATGACCCATGTCTTGCCCCCTTTCCCCTCCCGCCCCCAGCACGAAGGAGGAATCTGCCTGACTCAAATACACAGGGGACAACAGCTAGACTGAAGGAAAGGAAAGGAGTAGATTGGAACAAGGAGCCAGGTGAGACTTGTATGGGAGTCATGGGGCAGACCGGTACTGGTCGGCCAAGGAGACTGGGACTAGGACTGGGAGGTGGAAATGGGGGGAGAAGGGGCACAGATCAGACAAGGAGCTCGGGGGTAGGCGGGAGAATAAGACAGACTGGACAAGGAGACTAGGAAACAGTAGGAAGAACCCACTAGCGAAGTGTGGCTTTATCCTGCTCTTGTGGTGGTCCAAATAGAGGATGACAACCTACTATTGCTTTCCGTGAGCTCAAATGACAGAGGTCAGGGTGGTGGATCCAAATGTTCCAACTTTGCTTATGACCTGGATGAATGTCAAAATGGTTCCACATGATAGAATTTGTTTGATTTTAAAAAAACCTAGGAAATAGCACATGTGCACACACACACACACACACACACACACACACACACACACACACACACACACACACACACACACATTTTGTTAAAAGAACATTAAGGTTGCCACGTAAAAAGTTAGGAAAAGCCAGAATTAAGGTTGCCCATGCAACCCTAATTCAGCACCCCTATGTATATGCGTCATGATACAGTCTTTAATTAAATGATCACATACTGTTTTTCCCTGTCTCATTCAGCTCAGGGGATGAAGCAGGGTCATGCAAGGAGGGTGGCTGCTGTTTGCAAGACGCCCTGCCTTATTTGTTATATAAGTTGGAAGGTTTTTAGTGAATGAGGTAGGGCACTGCAGGAAGAGAAAGAGGGTCTCATTGGTAAGACATGACTGTTGCCCTGGAGATGTGGAATTTACTCTCTTAATTTGCCACAGAGTTCCTGTGTGATGCCAGGTAGTCACTAAGCGTCTGTTCCTCATTTTCTGAGGGCCTGACTAGAAATCCTGGCTTGGAGAAGTTCTTAGTACTCACAACTGCAACTGAAGTTAATAGGAGCTGTGCTTTGAGCATAGGTAATGCTAAGAACACTAGGGGGAAAAAAAAGGCCCTAGAAGTCTCAGATTGGGCATCCAAAATTAGCAGACACTTTTGACTGTGCCTTAGCTCCCTCTCTGTAAAATGAGGATAATACCATCCCCTCACCTTACCCAATTTTTGCAAAGATTAAACAAACACTCTATAGTGATGAGTGCCACAGAAAAGCCCAGGAGGAAATTAATACTTCTGTCTTCAGAGCAGGGTTTGAACTGTGTGCAGTCAATAAGGCCTGGAACCACACATTGAACAATGAAGATTAAAACAAAATATTGAACACTTGTTCATTAATTGAGCACCATCCATCCTGTCCACTTTATGAGTTTATGATCACGTGATTAAAGATAACCACAACGCACATGCACAAGAGAGCTGAATTAAAGTTGCCCAGGCATCCTTAATTCTGGTATTTCTTAACTTCTGAGTACTTAACTTTGCAACCTTAATATTCTTAACTTTTTTTTTGGTGTATTTGCTCACCATACACGCACACAAACACCACTTAGTCGAGGGGAAAGCCTTTATTTCTTGGATTCAATTAGGCTCATACTGAGTTTAATATATTTCTAATTGTGATTGCAAGTTCTTTGTTAAATCAATGCCCACTCTTCCCTAATAAAATAGATTTTAAATTGGAGTTTTGAAAAAAAGGCACCAAGTCAAAACTAAGTGAAAAGAAATAGACAAAAACTCACAACTACCACAATCTTCTTTGTTTTCCTATCACCCTCACACTGGAACCTTTTCCATTTTCCTCATTGCAAAGGTTTTAATTGGAAAATAGACAATTTTTTCACCTTTTGAATATCACAGAAATATTGTGAATCCACAAGAATCTAAAATAGTGGACATTTTTTTTTCTAAGAAATACCTTTCTAAGCATTACCATTCATACTTCATAGCATTTCTCTGCCGGAAGGTGATTTTTTTGAGGTTCAAGCAAAATCCATCCTCCTTTTTTGAGGTATGGAACAATACATTTTTCCATTATAAACTAATAAAAGCCATAAGGCCACTTCTGGTCATGCTCAGTGGGCATTTGCTAAATTTTCAGCAAAGCTTAACAAAGTCTTTCCCCCTTTGTGACATCACTGTATATTCTCCTTTCTGGTGCCTGGGCAAGGAGTAAAGACTGCAGGTAAAAGCTAATCGGGGACATACTCCATAAAGCAGGTGATCATGGTATCACCCTTAATGTTCTGTTACTGCAGTTTATTTGCCTGTACATAGTCTAAGGGTAGATTATGTCTTGAAGGTAGACCCTACACAGGGGCAGTTTGGTATCTCTCCATCCAAAGGGGAACACAGGAAGGCATTGTGTTTTGAACAGTCACAGTCCTTCCCTAAGTCCCTGGGGCACCACACTTTCTTTTCAAAAATCTCAAGTTCAAAAGAAGATGCTGGTTCAATGTCCCTTATGTAAAAGAAAAGTTGAAATTCTATTTTTCATTAGATGGAAAAAAGAAATGGTTGAAGAAAGTGCTGTCTAGTGCCTTTGGTGCCTGACCTTGCTCATTAGTCTCCCTTGCTTAAAAAAAAGACTTGGAAAATTGCATTACCCTATACCATCAACCCTCACTCAGTACAGACACAAAAGGCCAGAGAGAGAAATCTCACAGAGCTCTAGTATTGACTTGTTAGAATTCCAAGCGTCTGCCAGCAACATAGTAACTCTCTATAAGTAATGAACAAGCATCTGAGAAGGACACCGTGTCCTTTTTAATTCATGTTCTAGTCTTTTAGGGAATCTATTAATTGTCATTGTTTTTCCCCTGCACTTAACAATAAATTGTCCTGCATGCCAATAGGAGTTCTCTGCTACTTCTATGGGAGGAAATTTACCTTTTGCCCTGGTGGATTCTTTGTACAGCATGTTCCTCAAGATCCCAGTTGGAAATGCATGTATTAGAGCTCAGACTGGGAAGAAATACATTTGAATCTTCTTAAGAACTCCTAATGTTAGTGTTTTATGTGGAGCAGTGACACTTTTCACATTCTCTCTCATGGCCACTAATAATTCTCTCTTTTGTGTGAATTTCTAATGTAAAAAAAGGGGCATGTGACATTTGTGCAAGTGTACCAATAGTTAACACTGACTCAATGATTTACCTATTCTGGGCTTTTAAAAACTAAGATAAATATTTATATCATTTTCATGGGAAACTTGTATAGCAACTATCAAGCAATGTTCCATGCATAACTCAGTGGGTGCCCATGCACAGCAGGGAGGATGGATGAGTTCCAGTAGGGAGGGGGAGAAGATTCCCTGCTTGGACAGCAGTGCTTGGAGGTACTCACCCTGCCTTTGCACATGGGCAATATGGGGCTTATCTAAAGGCCACACGAGGCTCTTGATTCAATAGGCATCGAATCAGGCCCATGGTGAGAAGCATCCTTTGCTGTACCTTTAAAAAGGCAGAGGCACTGCCTTTGAGTTCTCGGAGGGTGCTTGACCCCCACTCCGCCCCTGGCCCTGCCCCCACTCCATCCCTTTCCCCAAGCTCCCACGCCCACTCTTTCTGCCCCCACTCCACCCCTCCCCCCACTTCTTCTTGCCCCCGCTCCTCCTCCTTTGCCCCAGTGCCTCATGGGAGTGCAGGAGGTGCTGGGAGGGAGGGAAAGAGCTGATTGGCAGGGCTGCTGGTGGGTGCTGAGCATCCACTATATTTTTTCCGTGGGTGCTCCAGCCCCAGAGCACCCATGGAGTTGGCACCTATGTAACAGGGTGCTAGCCAGGATCCCCCTACCCAGCATGTCCACTCTAGTGAGCAAATAGGCTGTGCTGGGTCCCACTAGACACACCCACTCAGTCGTCTCTGTCTTGCTGTCCTCAAACCTGCAGCCAGTCATGGCTGCCTTTCACATATGTGTGCTAGACAGAAGAAAATTCCCCCAGAGCAATGTTCCCTCTAATTTTTGACAGAACCTGTGTGCAAAAAATTTCTTCTATGCAAATTGTTGTGCTTCTGTGCAAATTTTTGTGCGTGTGGTGTTTCGCCGTGTGTGTGGGGTTTAGGATCTGTGTGCGCATGCACACACACACACACACACACAGAGCTTAGGAGGAACAGTGCCCCAGAGTCCTCTCCACCCTACAGTTCATAAGCATAAGAGAAGCCATAATTTGGCCCAATGTTAGCAGAATAGTATAGCGGATTTTGTGTTCACCACATGCAGTCAATTCCATGATTGTTTCCACAGCAAGTGTCACTTGGGTCCTTGTTCGCATGAAGTATTTTCTCTTACTTACTATGCTGTTAACTTTAGTCCCCTGTTACAGAAGCATGAGAAACATTGCCAAGTTAACTTCAAAATTTTCAGCATAACTTTTGCTCATGAAAATACTCAACCTATGTCCTATCAGCAGATTTAACATTTCATATCCTTGCTCTAAATTGAAAGGAGAATAAAAGGCGCTGATGTATTTGACTGCTCAACTGCAAAAAAGGCAGCAAAACATGCCAACCAATCAGTAAGTGTGAAAGAACTTCATAAAAAGTCACCCCCATAATTGACACCCTTACTGTCAATATGCTGAGCTATGCTGAGGTATTCTTAGAGAAATATGGAAGTCATAACTTGAAGGAGGCTGTATCAGTGTTGAGGATGAATACTTCTTTTGCTTTGTTGTTCATCAAGGCCTTGAGTGCCATTGGTCATTGCAATTAATCATTTGTTTGAAGTCATTTTAATTAAATTTGTTAGATGTCCAATCTTCCAAAGGACTCAATATTCTACTTTTGAATAAGGACTAAGGTCTTGCTTTTAAACTTTACATTCTGAAATATTCGTGTACTTCATAAAAATTTTAAGCTCTTTGGGGCAGAGACTTATTCTGTGTTTGCATAGCACCTAACACATTGGGGTCCCAGTTCATGACTAGTGCTCCTAGGCACTACTACTATAGAAATAATATATGATCTGTTTCACAACAGACACACAGTGAAGTTAGATAACATACAATACTCTTGCTGGAATGTTGCAACATAACTCTACTTTATTTCTTATAATTCACAACAATAGCACACAAGAACCCAAAACTAAGAGAAACAAAGCAGGCTGCTCTCCAAGACAGAGGAGCAACTCAACCCACCTTACTCTCTGTACTATGATCAATGGAACCAGAGTCAGAGAGCCCATGTTCCCTGGCGGGACTGCTATTGCCAGGACACCTGGAAAGAACACAGGAAGTTATGCTGGAAGCCACTCAGGCACATGGACAGAGCAGAGCACAAATGTTTATGAAGTTCCGCTTGTTCAACTTGCAGATGTTATCCTCACTGTAGGAAAGGCAGCAATGATACAGATGCTGAACAAGACTGTGACAGAAGACTATAAACTTTTCTACAGTGATACGGGGACAAGAGCATAAAACTCAACCTAGAAAAAAACGTGACAGTGAAGGTGAATATATTGGATGTTTGCTCACAGCAGAGGGACTGAAAGCAGATCCCAACAAGATCAAAGCAGTCAGAGACATGCCAGCTCCAGTGCATGTTTATGGCGCTCCAGTCTGTAGACCGGAGCGACCATAAACATCTGCATTACAAATGAAGTCAGTCCACATTGTGCCCAATATACGACATTGGCATTTTGTGTGGAAAGTCTCCAGCTTTGCCCAGTGTAAGCGGCATAGTGTCCACTATGGATGCTAGTGGGGGTCTGGGTGTCGATAATTTATTTTTAGTGTTTCTGTAAAATTTTTTGTAAAATTAGGAAACGTATCATGATCAATGGAACTGAAGCCAGAGAGCCCACGTTCCCTGGAGGGACTTCTTGATGGGATGCCAGGAAAACTGGAACATGGGGAGTTAGGCTGGCAGACACTCAGCCACATGTATAGAGCAGTGCTCTTGTTCAACTTAATCTGCATTCAGCCTCACTCTTTGCTAATGAAACATTACATGCTGGCTTTCTGCAGACAGAGTGTTGCTAGGCCCAGACTGCATACTTCCCTACATGCATAAAGGATCATGAAACCTCTTGCATTTAAAGTGATAGCTTGTAATTTTAATGCAGTTTACAATACACCAGAGTAGGGTGAGAGGGAGGTTCACTTCACACATTATTTAAATGCAGTCAGTTCTGTGGTAGGACAGTGTAGCTGTTCATTTATACACAGCAATACTGTACAACAGCTTCAACAGAAAGTATAATACAGGGAATTTAATAAGGCAGCATGAAAATTCCTAGTTCAAACTTGTCCAGTACATTGGGCTAATGCTCATATTCCTGCAAAGAGTCTCACAGGACCGTGAGCTGACTAAAAGTGGTCAGGAGGACCTTGGTTTTTCATATAATCATAAGTATAACACCTTCAACAGCATAGTACCTGCTGGCCAGAAATTGGTTCAGTAGTGATTCAGAAGGAAGAGGAAGTGCTGTCCGGTGGCCATCAACATCACTTCCTGTGGCTTCCTGAGTTTTCCCTGTGTGCTAGCCACTTGAGGACTGATCAAGCACAACCTTAGTGAATAAGATCTGATGACATTAGAAGCTTGAGGTGGTCATTACAATTGGCATGTTCTATGTGGTCATCATTGCATGAAGCAGAATCCCTGTATTGGTATTTTAATTATGCATATAACTTTACACCCACAATCGCTCCAAGATCCCAGTTAGCACAAGCTCATATTTTTTTAGCCTTTTTAAAAGTCTATAATTGGGGCATCAATATAATTATTTCTAAAGAAAGGAATGACTTGAAATATTAATGTTTCAGTACAAACAATATTTGTCACCATGTTAACTGTTGAAGAAAATCATCTTTAGCAGGCTAGATATTAGTTTAAAATAGAATTTTGTAAATTTATCTTTATGACTGTTCCATTCTGTCTTATTATATTTTATCTGATTATACATAATTTTCAGCCCTTACATTTCTCTTGTGTCAAAAGTAATATTGCTGCTCTCTATAACATTTTTAGAACTGGAAAAATATCAGACACTTCAAAGGCCTCATGCTGAAAAACACATTTTTAAACTCATAAAAGAACCACCGTCTTTGCCCTACATCAAAACTAATTTTTCCACATTTGAGATAAAAACACTGCATTACCAAAGTAAAGGTCAATCTGAGGAAAAAACGGATTCTGGCTGACTAATAAATAAAGTCATCTTTATACCAAACGATAATTTACAGTTTTAACAGAAAGATGTTAATTCCTTTCCCTTCTTGTTTCTAGTGATATTAAAGGAGTTGCTTGCTGCTGGTCAGATAATTAGCTGTAGAGTTAACCTGATCACTAGTCACAACCTTTATTTCTCTCTGCTGTCATACTAGAGATGCAGGTTCTAGGGTTTGCTGTCCAGGGTTAGGTGGTGATTACTGCGGGGAAGTTATACCATCCAGGCACCTGTTTCCTTCAAAATAACCAACCACTGCAAAAGAAATAAAACAAAACCCAGTCTCACACTCTCAAACAGAATGGGTTGCCTTAGAGATTTGGAAGTGGTACTTGAAAACGTAAAGTTGTTAATACCATAAGTTAAGGAAATCAGAACCAATATATTTACCTGCAGAGAAAACTCCATCTCACCAAGTAGAATGGTTACAACAAAGTTATATCTGTGTAGATACTACCCTGTAGAATTTTAAATGCATAGATAGGAAAGCTCTTCTGTAATCCCTGAGCTTGTTAGTAGGAATGTCCTTTTAAAATAACGAAATTTATGTGTTGATTCACATCTTCAGAATTAGATTCTGATATGCCATTGTACAAGGGTTGGGGGAGGGAGCTTCATTCCTCCCCCCCCCACACCCCAAATCTGTTTACTGACCTATCACTGCAGGGGTGTGAAGGCATAGCACCCCTGCTGTGTCCTCAAAGTTGGTAAGGAGTAGAGAGGGCCACGCTCCTCTCACAAAAAGAAAAGGAGTACTAGGGGCACCTTAGAGACTAACCAATTTATTTGAGCTACAGCTCATTTCATCAGATGCATTCAGTGGAAAATACAGTGAGGAGATTTATATACACACAGAACATGAAAAAATGGGTGTTATCAAACACATTGTAAGGAGAGTGATCACTTAAGATGAGCTATTACCAGCAGGAGAGCGAGGGGGGGGACCTTTTGTAGTGATAATCAAGGTGGGCCATTTCCAGCAGTTAACAGGAATGTCCGAGGAGCAGTGTGGGGGGTGGGGGAAATAAACATGGGGAAATAGTTTTACTTAGTGTAATGGCTCCTCTCACACAGGCAGTAACTTCACAAAGGCCTATGCCTTGGAATTATACCAGCAAGCTAGGCAAGATCTGAGCCAGAATGGGACTCTGGTCTTTCACATAAGTCCAACAAGTTGGAGAAGATCAGCCAGGAATCTCACAGAGGGCTGTCTCTTTACATCAACCCAGCAAGCTGTAGTTGAGCCATGGAGCTTACAGAACTTTGTGTCTTGACATTAGATCAGCCAACCAGTGGTGCGAGGTCTGTGCCTAGATATCAACCGAGGAGGTTAAAAGCTGGCCAGACATACCAAACCCACAAACAAAATGCAGAAGTTGGTCTTGGTTATGGCTTAATTGGCTAGGTTTTGGCTTGTTGCTTCTTTTTTTTTTTTATCAGCTCCTGGCAAGCAGGGTCAAGCAGAGGAGAGAATCAGGGGTGCACAGCGGGCCCACCAGAGTCCCAGACTGCACGCCGGGGGCGGGGGGTCACAAAGTGTTGGGGTTCTAAGTGATTGGCTTGTTTTGAAATGAGATTAGCTTGATTTTTGGCTTATTGTGAAAGTCGGGGTGCTTATTTACTGTGTGAAAGTTGGCAACTGTGGAGCTGACCCAGAGAACTGATAGAAGATAAGGCCAGCCCAATAAGGTGGTGGTAGTAAGGCAGTAACCACACAAAAACCTGGTCTCTGACCAGGCAAACAAGCAAGATTGGTGGTAACCCGTAGTATCACAGATATTTTCCTTGACTCACTAAAGCTACTGAGCTGGTGAGTTCACAGAGGCCTGAGCCTTGACATCAACTCACCAAACTAGAAGTATGGAAGTTTCTGAGAGCATCTCAGAAAGTAGTGCCTTGAAATTACCCCAGCAAGCTAGAGGTGCTGAGCCGGTGAGATCACAGAAGCATGTGCTTTGATATCAATCAAGTTCAGAGGAGCCTAACATCACCGAGAACAGCAAGGTAGAATTGCTGAGTCAGTGAGCTCTGTGGTATCTTTTAGTGAGTGATGCTGAGCAGGGGTTAAGAAGAAGGGGGAGCATGTTGGAACAGAGCTTGACTCTGTTAACACTAGAAACAGTGTTATTCCTGGGCGTGGAAGAGCTCAGCTCCTTGAAGTTTCCCTCCTGCCTGTTCACTGTCTGGTAAAATGAGGACGTCAGGTAGAAGTATCTACAGTCCTGCATCAGAAGAGCAGGAGGTGCTGTCCCTGGCTGGGGAGTTTTTGGGCTCTAACCCTTCCTGACAGTGGGTGGATCAGCACCAGCATTTGATGGGAGAAAAACTGTCTGAGCTGAGACCCCTATCTGCCTCCTTTCTTCAGCTGCAAGATCTGTCCTTCTGCTGGCTCCCTCTCCCATCCAGGGGGACAGAGAAGGAAAGAAGCAGTCTGCCACCTCCAGCTCTCCCTCTGTTCCAGGGACAGATGGAAGCTCTGGCTTTCCTCCTCTAGCCTGAATCCAGGGGAAACAGAATGGTGTTGTCAGTTCTCTCAGCTCTCCTGGCCCTATATAGTGGAGAGGCTCTTTGGGAAGACCATGATTTGCCTATTGTGTTTCTCCACACTCTGCACACATCCACACTCTCTGGCAGGTTATGAGCCTTCATGGGAACTGTTGTGAAATTTGGTCAGGTAGTCTCTTGTCCTGTCACACAAGATGATGCACCATCACTTTACCACATGGCTGTAACATCCATGGGACCAGAAATGAGGAGCTCCCCAATTCAGTGTTGGTCTGGTTTAACCATGGCCTGTACTGGCTGGCTTAACAGGCTGGGGTCAGGGAAGCATAAAGCATGGTGCAGCCTGTGTAGTCCCCCTGAGCACTGGGCCACTTGAGGAGGTATTGACCCTATGGGAGGCAAAGTGCCTACATGAGCTAACTTTCTGTGGGGTGCTGAAATTCTTCCCCATCCCTCAGTTGCGCCAGTTGCTAAATACTGCAATTCAGTCCTTGAAAACAATGCATTCTTTGGGGTATATTCTACCCACGTTTCTGTAACTCCTGTTGATCCTTACTGGGACAAGGAGAGCATGTGGTACTTAAGATCTGAAGTGTCATTACTATTTATAGTTTTCAGCCCATGCTCCAGTACAGTTTCATTCCAAATGTTGTTAGAAGAAATGAAAAAAACAATCTTTGCTTCATTTATGGCAACATGAAGCTATTCTAGAGCAAAGAGTGAACTGAAACTCTTAAGTTTAACTCTCTAATTTTCTAACATCGTTTGAAACGTATATTTCCCTATACCTCGTTGCTTTAATGCCTCATAGGGCTGTTTTGCATTCATGGCTCTGGAGGGAAATGTAATGTTTTTCCATTTTCCTGTGCTGTCATCATTCATTTTGGTACAGACTTGAGAAGTAAAGCAAGAAGTTAGCCAAAGGCATTTGTGAGTAATTACATTTGCACCAC
This sequence comes from Chelonia mydas, assembly GCF_015237465.2. Lineage (NCBI taxonomy): Eukaryota > Metazoa > Chordata > Testudines > Cheloniidae > Chelonia > Chelonia mydas. The sequence goes on along the minus strand of NC_057849.1, from coordinate 157,098,416 downwards.
ATTTCTCAGGAGTTAGCTGGGAAGCTTCAGCGTGTACAAGGATTGTTCGCCTCTTTACAGGAAGAGTCTGACAAAGTTTCATTATCCATCTAGTATTTGTTATCGATTATAACTTTCTGAAGCACAAAAGAAGGTTAACATTCTAGTGTTTGTTCGGGAAATGGAATAGATAGTTCTGTAATACTCACTTATAGAATTAGAGATTTATTGGACACTACAAGTTCCAGTGCCAACTCCAGCACACACAGGCAGGAAGACTGAACTTGCTAACCACCCCAGATCAGAACAACAAAAACATAACATACAAGACAACTGCTTAATGCTAAGATAAGGACATAGCACCATCTACTGATGGAGGTGCTGTCTAAACTGGCCAATACAGATCATATAGTATTGCAGCTGGCAGATATTTCATTATGTTAAGTCATTTTGAGGGGTGTTATCATTGGGAGACTCAGCTTAACTTGCCCATATAAAATAAAAAGAGTGGGGATGAGGGATAACCTTTGGACAGAGGAGGGGAATCCTGTTGCTTGTGTATCGGTACCAGCATTTGAGCATGTTAGCAGTGGACAAGTCTTAACCTGGGAGCCTGGTTTGTGAATATTGTGTTTCATTTTAGATTGGACATAATGCTCTGTGGAGAGTCTAATGTTCCTGACAGCCATAGAACACCCGTAGAATGTGTCTTCACTGGGAAAAAAGGTGTGATATTAACTCAAGTTAGCCAACTTGCAGTAAAATCCTACAAGAGACAGTCCAGTTTGTAGTTTTCACAGAAGGTTGCTGGTCATGTTAACGATTTTACCTTGAGTTAGTTCAACTAAGTTAGCCAACTCAAGTTAAGAACACCTTTTTTTCCCTTGTGAAAACAAGACCACGTGTATCCATCTGACTCATTCTACATAGGGACATACCAGATCGGTCTGGTGTCTGACAGTGGCCAACTGATGCTTCAGAGGGAGCTTCTAGAAACCCCACAATGGATAATTATGGAATAACCTTCCCAATTGGGAAATTTCTTCTTAACCTTCTTCAGTTAGTGGTTGGTTAATGCCTGGAATCGTGAGGGTTTATAACCATTTAAAAACAAAACATATATGTTATCATAGATGCATCATGCCAGAGCACCGCCACATGGTGAAACCTGGCTTTGCAACCCCTCTGCCCTCACCCTTCTCTGGACTTCAGTGCTCTGTGCAGTGGGCTTGGCCCTCCAACCAAGTCACATGAAGAGTCCCACACATTCCAGGGTAACAACACCCCAGTTGAAAGGGGCATACACTCTTCCATCCTTTTCAGAATCTATTCTCCACAAACTTCCTGACTCTATTACAGACCACTGCCGCCCAGGGCTTTCTCCATGGATGCCTGGCTTCCCCAGTGACCCTCAGTGCTTTTTCTCTGGAGTCACTTCTTCCAGGCCTGCTTTAGGAGTCTTCTCCTCAGCTACCTTTTCCCTTCAGAAATAGTCCCAGGGTACAAGCTCCTTCCTACAGGCGCCTCTATTGTTCCTTTGCCAGCAAGCAGAAAAGATTCCTAGATCTCTCCTGCCCTGTAGTCTTTCCTTTATAAGAAACCCCCAGCCTGCATTTCCTCAGCAGAATCTAATCCATAATTACAGGTCTCCTCTCAGGGTGCCAAAGCATGAGCTCCCTGGGCTCCCTGTAACTCTGTCACTGCTGTTGTGGGGTTTATACACCCCATCACAATATCTATATCTATCTTCTGTCTAATATAACTAATATACCCACATACATGGCTAATCCTTTTCTGAATCTTATCAATTTCTAAATCTAAGAGTCTAAATGAGGCTTGTCTCTATATCATCAGATCATTCACATGTTTCAATACTACAGCGAGAGGAATTGCACTACTGATTTCAACAGGAACAAAAATGGTTCCAAAAATACAAAGGGTGGAACCAGCTCTTCAGTGGGTATAAATTAGTGTAGTGCAATTGACTTCAATGGAGCTAGGCTGATGTACACCAGTTGGGGATTATTTGGTTCAGAGAGCCCAAAGAAAATGTATCACAGTTGGTGGACTTTATAATCTTAGGTTTCAGAGTAGCAGCCGTGTTAGTCTGTGTTCGCAAAAAGAACAGGAGGACTTGTGGCACCTTAGAGACTAACCAATTTATTTGAGCATAAGCTTTCGTGAGCTACAGCTCACTTCATCGGAAGCTTATGCTCAAATAAATTGGTTAGTCTCTAAGGTGCCACAAGTCCTCCTGTTCTTTTTATAATCTTATACATACAAGAAAGAACTCCAGAACTTCATGTCAGCACAGCAAGCAAATCTTTGCCACAACAGGGAATGATTCAGTCCAGCTGAGAGTTCATACTACAGTGGTGTGAAAGTAGCTAACTTCTTCTATTCAAATTACGACGTGAAGGTGTCGTCAGTGTCTTCCCCTTGTGCAAACTCTAAATGAAGCTTGAGCTGCAACTGTTTATTTTTGTTTTTAAATGCTAAGTCTCTCAATTATGATGACAATGAGAAGCCGAGCACTAGCCAAAAGCTTGCCATGGTACGGTAGAAGTGGAAAACGTTCCACAGACTGCCAAAAGTAGTGTATCAACGTCAGAGCAGATTAAATGCTTCCCTTTAGAATTCCCAATAAACATTTTGATAAAATAAGAACATTGCTCACTTCTGTATATTCCACTCCTCCTGGAAGAGTTTTATTGTAATATTTTAATGGCGAGCTTCTCTGACCTGTAATCTCTCTCTCTCCTTAGTACTTCTTCGTAGCCACAATCTGGTTACTAGTAGAACTGGTCAGAACACCAGCATTTTTTTCCTCTGGGACATTTCAAATGAATAATCTTCATTTGAAATATTTTGGTTGAAGAATGTCAGTTCTCTTTCAGTAAATCTGAACCAAAACGAAAGGAGTTGGTTTAAATGTAAAATGTCGTTTCAGGGGTTTTTGTTTGTTTGTTTGAAAAAAAAATGAAACAAAATCACACTAAGACTCAATGAAAATTTTCATTTCATTTTGACATTTTCTGTGAGAAAACCATATTTCTCCAGAATTGATATATTCCTCCCCAGAAAAACAAAACACAACAAACCCAAAACCAACAGTTTTGTCAAAAAACTATATTTTACAGTGGGAAATTTTTTTGTTCCAGCTCTAGTTACCAGTCTGCCAGTCAGACCCAGGTCCACAAAGGGACTTAAGCATCTAACATCCAGATCTGGGTGCCATTGTGATCCACAAAAGCCCTGTTCAGCTGTCACTTAACTGTGTAGGCACTTAAACTCACTTGGAGTTTAACTTTTCTCTGGCTTGGTCTACACTAGAAAGTTAGGTTGTTTTAATGATGTCAGTCAGGGGTGTAAAAAATCCACAGCCCGGAGTGGAGTTGTTACGCTGTCCTAAGTCCTGGTGTAGGCAGCACTAGGTCCACGGAAAAGGATTACTTGCACCAACGGGAGAACCCCTCCTGTCAGTGTAGGTAGGGTCTACGGCCAGGTCTACACTACAGACCTGTATTGGTATCACTGTGTCACTCAGGGGTGTGAAATATCCATACCCCTGAGAGATGCAGTTATACTGACCTAGCTCCCCCTGTAGACGGCACTATGCTGACAGGAGAGCTTCTCTGGGAGAGGCAGATTGCCATCGGTGTAGTTAGACACTCTCCCATCGGTGCAGAAGTGTCTTCACTAAAGTGCTCCCGCAGAGCAGTTGCACCGGTGCAGCTGTGCCGCTGTAGTGCTGGTCGTGAAGACAAGACCTACCCTGAAGTGCTGCAGCTGTAGCATTTGAAGTGTAGATCTAGCCTTTGTTAAAAGACCCTAGGTGCTTAAATTTCTCCCTCTGGGCATGCTCACTGCTTCCGCTCTCTGGCCCAGTGCATATTTATACATGGTGGGACAGCTTCAACAGGACAAGACAGAGAGAGACCCATGTCTGACTATCCCATGGCTCAGTGATCAGGGCACTCACGTGAGAGGTGGGAAACCCCTGTTCAAATCCTCTCTCATCAGGCAGCACGGGGAGTTGGATCAGGGTTTCTCACATCTAAGTGAGTCCCCTAATCACTGGACTAAATTTATAAGGTGGAGCCCTCCCTTCTCCACACTATGTGCCACCACTGTTCTTGTAAGTGACAGATTAGGTACCTGACTGCAGGTGGTTCCCCAGCGGACATAGGTACCTAACTCAGCCCAGATACAGGTGCCTAACTCCCTGAGATGGGCAGGACTTCGGAAACATGCTCCTTGTCAGCCCCTGCTCTTGGCTAACTCAGGCAGGCTTTTGTGGATCCCGTTTTCAGGTGCTTATTTCTGCACATGCATTGTAAAGGGAGCCTAGGCATGTAACCCAGGCTTTGTGGATTCTACTAAGTGGCTAGCAGCCTAAAGGTTAGGGTGAGCATTGCAACACCTAAGTCCCTTTGTGCATAGGCGCCGAGTCCCTGAGCACTCCGGAGCTTGAGCTCCCACGGAAAAAAAATAGTGGTGTTCAGCACCCACCAGCCACAGCTGTTTGGAGGCTCAGGAAGGACTGGGGAGGGCAGAGGGCGGCAGGTGGGCAGGGGCCTCACGGGAGGTGTTGGGGCTGGGGCGGGAAGAGGCAGAGTGAGGGTGGGGCCTTGGGGTGGAGCATCCCTGGGGAAAAATAAAAGTCAGTGCCTAAGCTTTGTGGATCTGGGCCTTGGCATCGAAACTCATATTTCTGTAATGGGGAGCAAGTATGTCTTAGGGTATGTCTACATCACGAAAAAAAAAACGGTGGCCTGACTGTGGGTGGCCCAGTTCAGTTGACTCAAGCTCAGGCTGGGGGTCTAGCAGTGTAGATGTTCGGGCTTGGGTTGGAGCCTGGGCTTAGAGGCCATGTGATTAGGGAAGATCTCAGAGCCTGGGCTCCAGCCCAAGCCCAGATGTCTACACTGTAACTTTATAGTCTCATAGCCCAAGTCTAAGCCAGCTGACCTGGGCTCTGAGACTCAGCACCGTGTGTTTTTTAATCACGGCGCAGGCATACCTTTAGAGGTTATGAGAGCTGGGCTCTGTTCCTGGTTCTCCTACTGACACATTGTGTTAGTCTGTGCAAATTCCTGCCTCAGTTTCCTCATGTATAACATGGAGATTATGTTTCTGTATCCCGTAGGGTCAATGAATGAATGTTTGCAAAGAGCTTTGAGTTTCTTGGATGGAACGGTTATAGAAGTGCAAAGTAATATTAATGGGATTAAGTTTTCCACCAAGGAGCCTTAATTTAATTAACCTTTTGATTGCACTATGCAACCAAAATTACTGTATGATCCTAAACACGCCATCATGATGATGGAGGGGCCAAACTTGAGCAATGCTGCAAGCCAGTTCTCCAAGTCAAAATGCCACTCACTGAAGTTTGGCTCACCTGCCCCCCTCATGACAGAGAGTTGGGTGGGCCAAACCTGAGTGGTGCTGTGACTCTGCATGCCAGGTTACAATATATAGAGTAGGGCACCAACTCTATCCCCACAGGACAAAAGGAACGGCTACTGCAGAGTGAGTCATGGACACACACACACACAAAAAGTCACGAGTAAATGGACAAACACTATCTATGACTTTTTTCCACACCATGACAAGCCTACAGCCTTAATAATGATACAAAATTTCAAGCCTGCAGGGGCTCTCTAAATTGCATGGGCCCCTGTGCACTTGCACCCTCTACTCCTCGGCCAGTGTTCCCAGGCCACATCCTGCCTCCCAGTCCCTTGCGCTGCCTCCCCACAGCCTATGTTTAACACAGCCTCTCCTCTGGTTCCCAGGCTTCTCCTTAGGTCCTCTCTGCTCCTTCTTTCCCTGTCAGAACACCAGCCTCTCAGGACTGGCTCTCAATGCCTTGCCCCATTTCCAGGATCTCCTCAAGAATTAATTCCATCCCTGTGGGCTTCTCCAGTCTGCCTTTCCCAGATCCTTTCCAGAGGCAGGGAATTTCCTACCTCCTCTCTCCTGAATTTCTCACTCTTGGGCCTCTCTCCTGGACCTTCTCGGTAGCTTCCACTTCATTCCTTTATGAAGACGACCCAGGTCCTCCCCAGCTGGGTCTAATAACAAATCAAGCCCGTTATAATCTCCAGATGCAACAAAGTGGACTAACTAAGCTCTGACTCCTATTAACCTGTTCACCTGTGTGGGGTAGAGGCCCCATCACAGATGGGGTAACAAGAAAAGATAGATAAAGAGCTCTTGAAATTTAAATAATTTATTTCAGAATTTGTGTTATAAAACTATTATATTTTTCTTAAAAAATAAAAACAAAATAATGTCAACATATTTGTTTATTAATAATAATCATTATTTATAGAAGACCTATTTGCATCATCCTTACTCATGAGGAAGAATATCTTGCTCTGAGTAGTTCTACTGAAATCAATACGATAGTTTTGGATTAAGGTTCTACTCAGCGTAAGAATGACTGAGTTGGAGTTCATAGTGTCTAAACTGTGGTAGGCATTTCAGTAAGCAGTTGAAAAGACATGCAGTATTTCCACCCCCAAGTATTCAAAAATTTTAGATGCCTCCAGAACAATGAGCTTTTTAATACAATCATGAGATTTCAAGAATAAAACATTTGGCATTCCTTTTTATTTGGTCTGTAACTTTTGCACCTTTAGGATTCATATTTTAAAAATTTATCTCTGCTACTGTGAGGGCTAGCTATTTCCTTATTCTTTTCAATTAAAGCTGAATTTCTGGTGTAGCCCCATGAGTCCAGGATGTAGGGCTGTAAGAAACACCTTAAATATTGCAAAACTTGTGATAAAATTACAAGATATAGAGACACTAGAAATGGTCTCTGCCCTAAATATACCATAGATTACAATCCGAGGCAAGACAAGGCAAGTTGTTCTGAATGATTGGACCTCTGGATCTGGACAGAGCCCCATTAATGCCATTGGGGCTCCATGCAGGCATAGATGTGTCCTGGCATGCAGTTCATTGTAGGACTAGGTGCTAAATTTGGCCATAACATTTTATAAGTAGAGCAGGATGAAAATTTTTGGATGAAGCTTCCCCTCCCCACTTACCTCCCAAGAATGCAGGTTGAAACTCTTTGCATGTTCATGTTGAATTCGCCACATTTTCAGTCAGAACGCCCAAACCTTTGGAAACAAAAATTCCAAAGAAGTCAAATTAACTTTGACATTTTCAAAAGGAAACATTTTGACTTCTCAAGTTAACGACTTTTCATTTCAAATCTTATGTCAGTTTTATTACAAATACTTTTAAAGATTAAAATAACCTTGAAAACAAAAACAAAAAAAAACCAAAACTTTTTTGGTTCAGACACCAAATAAATAGATCTTATTTATAATGAGAGCTCTGCTATAATTAGAGCACCAATTAGAGCATTGCAGTTTCCCCAGAATGTTAGTTCAGCTGCTGGGGCTCAGCACTCTGTCACAGTTGCCTTTTAGTTCTCAAATAGCTTTTGTGGCTTCATAGACAGACTATGTGAGAGACAGACTATGTGAGAGACATGCGGGGGGGGGGGGGGGTGCCATCTCATGGTGCAGTTGGTTATCATATTCTCAAATTAATATTAATTTGTTTTTCATTTTCTCGGGACAGATGGACAGAAGAAAGTTCAAGAGGACTTTGACATAGACATGGATGCACCAGAGACAGAACGGGCTGCCGTGGCGATACAGTCTCAGTTCAGAAAATTCCAGAAGAAAAAGGCAGGATCCCAGTCTTAGTAGCTACCTCATAGTTTAAAGTGGTAGTTCTGAGGTGATCTGTCCGGAAATTAATAAATAAAACTAAGATGCATGTACAGAATATTTAAAACCCTATTGGCAGGTATATAACAATGAGCTTGTGTGTGGCTTCATCCTTGTGATTATCTCCAGTCCCTTTTCTTCTGTAACTCACCATTCTACTTGATGTTGTAATAAAAAGTTAGGATGAAGTAATTAAAGTGTCTTCTTGCATCTGTCTTTAGATTAATCCAGCAAGCACAGTGTTACAGACAAATCCAGCCCAGCCTGTTTTCCTCTTCACTTACAGCTTTGAGACATAATGTAGCACCATATGTTATGAGATTTTTGCTGAGGGAAGAGAGAACATGTCTGAGCCCGGCTTACCTCATTTGGAGAATTTCAGCTGCCAGTCAATTGTGACAATAAAATGATTTTTCCTGTAATGAGGTGAAAGTGAAAAATCACAGACAGGAGGTGGTATGGAGGAGGCAGGGGAGCCATTTATTTTTGTCTCACAATTCGGACAATAAAATGGTTTAGGTGAGGAAATCACTACCCACAGTGGGTCCCAAGATCAAAAACAGAGAACACAATACATCCCCATTTGGATTCTACTGGTCAGAATTACACAGTTTATGCCAGATGTCAACAGTTCTAGAAATAACCCTCCCCTTTCATCCCCCGCCAACACCATACATATTCAGAGATTTGATGGAGAGGGAGATTTTCCCCTCTAAACTCTTTCTTTCCTGGTTATAACAGTTCATTACCTATCCAAACAATTAATGTATTTTTCCTGGCCCTCTATATTTTCCCATGGTTTGCTAAGTAAACCACAACATATGCTTTGCCTCCCGCTACAGTTTTCTCTTTCTCTAGGTACTTTATGTGATGACCCTTCCCCACCCTTCACTGAAGTATCTAGTTTTTCATTACTACATTTAGCCTTACAGCACCCTTGTAAGATAGGGAAGCACTATTTTTCAGACAAAAGTAAGTAAGAGCCAAGATTAAATTCAGATTTTCTGAATCCTAGTTCAGAGCCTCAATCACAAGACCATATTTTGTCTCTAGCTTTGATGCCTTTCTGTTGCTTACCTCCTTTAGAAATTTCACAAATAACTTGCCAATATGAGCCTAGTAATCTCAGGATATGGAATGTAGAGAACACAGACTTTCCATTTATCTTTCAAAAGCTACACCACACCATATAATAAGAGCCTCAGGATGAGAATTTTAAAATTGTAATAGGTTTTGGGTTGTGGTAATACCATTTTGTTTAGGCCAATAAGTCTTTATAAAATAAAATAAATAATAAAGGATTGTATTAACCTTGTGTGCTATGTTATCTGAAATAGCATAAAACTTTGTAATAGTTCCTTAATTGGATAAAAGCTATGGGCAAAGCAATAGGCTTTTATTCTTTATCTGACTCCCCTTGGAGTAATTTAACTCACATGGTTAAATCATATGGTTGGGGCAGAATGAAAGCCATTTCATTGTTGAGACACAGCGGCTAGGGCTATTGGTAAATGGATTACTGGCCTTTCAGCACCAGGACTATTTTTCAGCTTCAAGATCAGAGTGCAACTCACAAATAAAGTCTGCACACAGAATGGAACAATCAAGAAGGCGTGAGAGAATGACATTTGGATTAATTGCTACAGACTTTGATGCAGACAATTCTTTTATAGCAGAGTATTTTTATACCACAGCTTCACTGCAGATTCCCATCCATGTGGGCAACATTCTCACACCTAACTCTTAATTTTCATTGGTTTTTTTCTCTCATGTTCAAGGCAGAACGGTTTTGAACAAGGTTTTCCTTGTCACAAACCTGTACCACCAATAGGCAAATATGGCTGTTTTTGGGTTGTGGGAGGGGTTTGCAGACATAGGCATACTTTTCTGAAGCACATGACCTATATTCAGCCAGTAACTTGCCCTGTACTTGGGGCTATGCTTATACTTTTCATTTGTATCTCATTTTTGCTTCCAAACACCAAGTGGGCACTCTAATTCACTTGCCCTGGGAGTTTCCTAGATGAGAAAGGTTAATATCTCAATTATGTTTATGTTGCTACTGAAACATCCAGGTCCCAAAAGGTAATCTGAAACAGTGCTCCACAACAGATGATTTGAGAGAATAGAAGGTCATCAGCCCCCAAAAATACCTATCAGAAATGGGTCAAAGATAATGTAATATTAGACAGTGGGTTGAGTGGATCTAGACCCTTGCCATGTGTGGGACTATAACTGTGAATTCAATGGATAAAACCTCCAGACAATCACGAGGTGGAAAATGATAAAGATACAATCTTTCCATAAGCAGCTCCAGAGACTGCAACACTAATGATTCCTGTGAGATGGCGCCACTAAATGGTTAACCCTCACCCTCATCAGTGAATGAGCAGCAATGCCATGGAGACAGAGATCAAATGCTTAAGTCATTTAAAAAAAAACAAACCAGCAGCTTATTTTTATAATTATAGCTGCATACATGCCCGGTTAAGTGTCGTTAGGACAAAGCAAAAATGTTTTATTGTTAGCCTATAATTCAATGGGGGAAGGCCTGTACAATAGTCAGCTACTCATTCCATGGTTGTTTATTTCAGATCAGAATTTAGGTAGATCCTGTGCGGTAATACTGCCTATCGTCCTGTGTCTGTGAGCTAGACAGCCAGGGAACTGCAGTGTCTGCGTAGGCCCAGCAGCCTCAATAAAGGAACTGCCTTCTGTTTACTACACCTGTCTCTTCCCTGTTATGAGGGATCTGGCAAGTACTCTAGATTTTCAAAGTGCTCTTCACATTATTAATTTTCTTCCTGGATTGCTTGCACATGTCCATTCTCAGGCCCGTGGTACATTTTCTTCTGCCTTATGGGACCCTGGTGAGCTGCCACCCCTGGGTGCCTCACTTGCATTATGACCAATGTTTTTTCTGCTCCAGTTATCTACCTGTTATCCCACAAAGTAGCCTGCAGCCCATGTGTGGTTGTGGTAGTGTTCCTGAATATCCTGTCCAGGCCCCAGTTCTGGCATACAAATAAGATATTTATAGGTGTCTTGTTTGTGCTTAGTTCACTCCATGTGCTAATAGTTAATAATGCCATGTTGTTCTGGATGCAGCAGTAAGAAATATGCCTGTCTCCCTTTGTATTTGTACATCTTATATAATGCAGATCACCACAAGCCTTGCTAGACTATGCAAATTGCACCTTAGTTTTGACATTCACCTTCTTGAGTATAAAGTGACCCATTTTTGAATCAGTCAGGGAATCAAGCCCAGTGAATGTAAAAGTGCAATGTTAAGAGACTGAGTAACTGGAAAGATAGTTTCAAGTATATATATATTATACACACACACACACAGTACATAGGCAGTAACAAATACTCTTTTGGATTGCTTGCAGAGCAGACTTTTCATCAGATCTGTTTAGTGAAGTGTATTTCAGCAGCTACTATATAATCTAGTTCAGCCAGAAATACATCAGTTTGCAGCACATTTGAAATTGATCCAAAATATCTTGGCTGAATATAGCAGTGTAAATATGTCAGGAAAGATATTTACAGAAGTATGAATTTGGGAGGAGGGTGGTAGACAGCAGAGGAGGTTGGCTGAATAAAAAGAAAATAAATGTAGTAAATAAGGGGTGTGGGTGAAAGTTCACAGAATCATTTGAATGGGAACGCTAATTTGTTAAAAGCCATTCTTACCTTTTTTGTGGGGGGTCTGCAAAGCAAGTTTTTCTTCAGTCTCCAAAAATGCCCAACTGCTGTCTACTATGATCATACCCTTATGCTTCGGGCTGGCTTGAGGATTTGGGGAGATTAGTTAGATGATTCCTTGGGATACAACCAAACCCAGCTGATTTATTTTAAATAAAAATTTGTGTGTGTTTTGTGTGTGTTGAGAGGGCATCTTCAGATCTCCCAGTTTCCTATTACAGAAGTGTTGTCCATGTGCTAGGATCCATGTGTAGTTGCCAATATTTGATAAAGTTTTTTCCCTTCAGGGTAAATTATTCAAACAAACAAGGGGACTGGGGGCTCCTACTGCCAGAGGGATTGGGTGCATTCTGGTGAATTTTAACACTAAGCACTTTACAGACATTTGGAACCTGGTCCAAAACCTGCTGAGGTCAGTGGAAAGACTCTCATTGACTCCAGTGGGCTTTGGATCGGGTCCTCTCTCATTAATCAGCACAACATGGCTGTGAGGTAACAATAAGTAAGAATTGCTATCCTCATTTTACAGGGAGGCAAACTAAGGCAGAGAGATTACATGACTTGATTAAGACCCCAGTGAGAGTCTTTGTCAGAGCTGGGATTGAAATGCTGGAGTCCCCTGGTCTCAGTACTGTGTTTAGTCCTTTAAATAAAGTTGTCTCTCATGGCTAGAGGTTACAGGCAGTGGCTGGGGGACAGTTTTTATCAGCTTTAAGATCTGTTATTGCCAGAGTGGGTGACACTGAGCTGGGATCCTCTCAAATATTGCAAAACCTTTAGCCATGGCTGTCACAGACACCAAAGTTGATTACTGGAAAGCTGTAGGAGCGGTCATTACTTGTGATTCTAATGGATATGTGTACACGTTTTAGTCGTATTTTAACACGCATTAACTAACCTGATTGTAAATTCTAGTGTAGAAACTCTACAGATGTTGGATCCAGGACAGGTGTGTGTGTGCGTTCTTGTACACTACAAATTATAATCATGTTTGTTAATTAATGTGTGTTAAAAACACAAGCAAAAATTCAAATGGAAACATACCCAAAGTAAAATCAATTTAGTATTTCGGCTTAGTGACTGGGTTGCATTAGTTTATATCTTCACAATGAAAAGGTCTAGAAACTCAACTAAAAAAAGAAAACCGAGATTAACTGTGACATTTCTAGTGCTCATAGTCCAGCTCTGAGTTGGTTATTTAGTCCATCTCTTATAATGTGGCACTGCTGTTTTCATTACTGTTCATCTGTCCCTGACAGATGGGCTCCTACCCTTCAATACCTCTAGTCATGGTGAATCTGAAACCTTCTTTGGCTGCTTGTTCCACTCTGAACTTTTCTTAAAGTTATAGCGATTTCTTCATTTTTTCCCTGTGCCACTTATACTCATTTGCTGTAGACCAAATATGCCCAGTTCCCTTAACCTTCCTCACAGGTCTCATATTCCAAAACTTATAATTTTTGTTGCTGGCCTGTGAACTCTGCCAGTTTATCTACGTGCCTGAAACTAAATGCAGCCATTCAGCTGAAACATAACCAATGCCAAGCACAGCAAAATAATTACCTTGATTATTCTATATGCGATACTCCCCTTGCCACAGATCTATATGGTTTCTGGCATTTTCATGACTGTGTCACTTTGTTGGCTCATATTCACTATCATTTCCATTAAGTCTCAGATCCGTTCTGTGTTCCCACTGTCTAGTCAATATTTTCCCATTCTCTACACAGTTGTCTTCATTTTTAAAGAATGTATTGGCTGTTAAGTACCTCTCCTATCTTTCTAACTCATCTACAACTTTGTAATTCTGTAACAGTTCAGGAATCCAGGAAAATAGCCTTTATCCACAGCTCTTTACCCTGTAAACTGGGCAGGAATTTTAATTAGATCACACTTGTGTGTATTTTCTAGTACTTAATTATTTCAGCCAGGTGCAGAAGCACTAATGAACGTTTTTGAACTTAAGAAAAGGTTTGGATCACTTATTTTATTCAGAAGAGTTGGCTGGTCTCTCCTTGCAATGATGAATTATTGTGGGAAAAGTCTGAATATGCTTATCTAAAAATAACCATAAAATAAGCCTGAGGACTGCTACCTGCTTTCAGTGTGGTATGACTTAATGCTGTTGTACAATGGCCAGACCGTGATACTATTCTTTACAGTGAACAGTAGTTTATAACATAAATAGCCTTACTGAAGTCAATAGGTCTATTTTTAAAGTAAGATACCCTTAATCATGTGAAATAGTATTATGATCTGGCCCCCCCCAAAACTACATAAAATAGGTAAATTTAGTTTAGAGTTGAGGCAAAATGATATTGCTATTTTTCTTTAATCACCAACATTTCAGTAGGGATTCAAGTCTAGTTCACTTAAAATGCTTCACTATATAAATATGAATAGTGATAAAATACTGATAATAGAACAAAAACAAAGCCAAAATCTTAAATTGTGGTAGCACTTCCAAAGACAGAAAAAAATACTGTCCCAACCCCAAAAGTGTACAGACTGGTATTGAAAAAACATATGTCACTTGAAGTGAACAAAATGCATTTTTATTGAAACTGGGATTGTTATTTTTTTCAGTGCAATATATTTGTCAGACAATCAATTGTAGTTTATCTTCACTTTCTTTGGGCCAGTTTCTGGATCCAGCCACATGCAGCTGCCACAGAAGCATAAGGGGGAGTGGGCCACAACCCCACACACACACACCCCATGCCCATGTTAATATCCCTCCATCCCTGCTTCCAGCAGTAGCAGGGGGAAGAGAGCCTAGGTACCCAATATTTTCCCTGTCTTATGCAGGTGGACAAGGAATGGTCCGAACGCATCATGGAAATAGGCAGAGTCTTGAATCTTCCACACAACATATCAGGCACCATAGCTGAGCTGATAGTCCAATAGAAAATCATTACCCCACCCCCTGAGTGCAAGAGAGAGGGGACAGAGAAGGAATTCTGTGTTATGTGCTTATTAAAATGGTCCTTATTAAAGATGGGCCAGAGATGCAAAATTTGGAATTTTTCAGTCTTAATTTTCCCAAAGTTGTAGTTGTGTGTTTTTAGAGGCAGGGTTTTGGTTCAGCCAACTATGGTGACTGGAACTAGTAAGAACATTGGGATCCAGATTCAAACTTCCCCACTGTTCAGATAGTTCAGTTTGGGGGTTCAGTTTGAGGACATTTCTAAAGTTTGATTTATATTAAGGTCAAATTCTCCTCTTTGATCTGCACAGTAAATCCTGATGCCAATATTCTGCTCTCTTCATGTGTGGGACTCCCATGGCAAAGTGGGCAGAATATTAGTGTTAAAATCTGTTGTGAGAAGAAGTTTGTTTTGAATGTTTTACATTCACTAATTGTTTAGATTTCTCTTCACAATGGAGGCCCCACATCTAGTTTCTGATGTAACATTTGAAGTCTGTTTATGTATTTGTATTTATAGATACAAAAAGGCACCTCTCCAGTGCTCTGGGTGCCCTTGACACCAAGTTAAAAATACATAATTAAATAAAACCAGCAGCCAATACACCACCATAGAACTCATACCCACACAACTCCCCTGCCCCCACAAACACAGGGCCTCCAAACCCCAAGGAAATGGATAAACCTTGCAGCATGCACAGAAGGTCAATAATGTCTGGCTGTTTTGGACTGAAGATTAGAGAGGAACCAGTGTGCTCTTCAGTTGATTAATTCCCACAGAATAAACTCTACCACCAGCCTGTTGCTTTAAATCAAGGGGAAAACACAATTTGAGCATCTCTGTTGGTCATAACTGTGGCAACATGACATAAGGAGAGAGGCAGTGTCTCAAGCAGGCTTTAGATCTCATGAAAAACTACTGAAGCTGAACAGCTAATTTAGGGTTAGAGGAGGAAAGTTGGAAAAAGTTTCTAGCTCATACGTTTTGGGATGCATAAAAAGAAAACTTTTTAAAAGTATTAACTTGTAAAGAGTTTGGCCTCAGTTTTTGATTTTGGATACCTCAATTTTTGGTTGCCCATCCTGACACATCTTGAGGGGACCTGATTTTCAGAAGATAGGTGGTGCTCATCACTGTCTGAAAAAGTCAGGTCCCTTTATGGTATCTCAAGTTGGGCACTCAGAAAATTAAGAAACCCAAGACTGCCAGTCACTTTGGAAAGTTTTGGCCAAAATCCAGACAAAAACCTTGCCACCATGTAGAAAGGAATAGTTCTGCTAAACTGAGGGAGCTCCTTTGTTTTCTCATGATTTCAAAGTAACACATCCTGAACAAACCGCTCCACTGTGTTCATTGGCTGAGTCACTGACTGCTTATTTGTAAGAACCCTTCACAAGCAAAATGACAGAAACCAAGAGTATATCTAAATCCAGTGTACTAAAAATGCTGTAGATTATCTACAGTAGGTCATAAAACAGCAAAAGATAGGAAGGAAAAGCTATTAGTACTAAATATGTCATTTAGTTATACAAGATAAGACTGCTCTATAATCACAGACTGGATGACAAGAACAAAGACATTTGAATCAGCTACGCCTCCAGCACACGAAGATAAGATAAGGAAAACTGAACTGGGTATCAAGGGTACAGATTTGTTCATTGTTAGTTTTAACATATATGCATTATATTATGAAGTGCCAGTAAGGAATGGGATGGGGCTCAGGCAATTGGTAGTAGGATATGAAAACTGTCACCCATTGCTTATTGGTTCAGATTTGTCCATGGATCTCGACATATGTAATTGGGGTTATTATAGGCTCTGTTTTTTCTTTTCTGGGAGATCTCAGAGGGCAGTTCTAGGTAATTGCTTATCCACCCTCAAGGGCGGTCTTGTAGGGGATCCTGCAAGGTCACAGTCTATGTTGTATGTGAGAGACTGCCAGATGAGAAAGTGTAGCATTTTGGGCTATAGTGCCATTATGATGTGCCAGAGCCTCAGCTTGTATAAATCAGTGTAATTGCACTGAAGTTAATTGATTTAAACCAATTTACACCAGCTTGCCCCCTAAGTCAGGGACTGCAAGTGGGGAGTGCAGCACTGAGTCATTATGGCAGCCGTATGTTGCTTACTGAACCCCCTTATGCCAGGGATATTCCACAGGGACTATTTCTGTTGGCCGCTCATGCCACTACAGTGATGTTTAAGAGCTGGATCATGATGGAGAATCTGTCTCAGCACATCTTCACACAGGATAAGTGGTTCAGCCATATTCTCAAGAGTCTTTCATTCCTCAGATGTTCTTAGGGTTAAGATCAGTTGCC
Organism: Chelonia mydas; assembly: GCF_015237465.2. NCBI lineage: Eukaryota > Metazoa > Chordata > Testudines > Cheloniidae > Chelonia > Chelonia mydas. Next base: position 157,081,724 of record NC_057849.1, on the reverse strand, counting down.
TAAAGCGTGGTAAAGAAGCAGCCCAGCAGGTTTACCCAGCTGCCAGGGTCGTAAGCTACAACCTACACGCATCGTAATTTCCAACAGCATGAACATGGAAAAAACACACGTAGTTATCTTGGTTCTACATGGGAACCTTTGTGTTCGAGAAAATCTCTCTTCTTCCCAGCTTAATATGGTTTGGAATTACTTTGGTCACCCTTAAAAGTATACTGGTTTTGCCTGTGGAAAAGTCACATTACTTAGAGCATTACCTAAGTATTTATTGCCTGCCTCGTTATCTAAAACAAAACTGGACAGTATTGTTTATAGGCAATACGGCAAGTCCTGTAAAATTTTAAAGTTCTGTAAAGCAACAGGCATATTTTAAGGATCATAGCTTTATAACATACATTTTTTTTAGAATAAAAATGAAAACCTCAATATTTGATCACTCATCTCCTCCTGTTCGGCCCCTAGAATTTTCCTGACATATCATCATATATAGGGAAATTAAAATTATTTACAAGGAAATGCAATTTTAGTAGAATTTTTCTGTCATCCGTATCTCGCTACTCACTGAAGTCCCATATTTACAGTAAATAACTTAATACTATCAATCATTTTTAAGCAGTGAATTTATTCTGTAAACACATAGAATATAATTTGGTCATAGGTAAATACAATACTATTTTTCCACTCAGCATTAATGCACATATCCATGGATATTAGTAGGGCTGTATAGCAGATCGATCACTCACCGCCACGGTGTCTCCTGCTCGTTGTCCAGAAATTAGCTCTTTCCAGTCTTGGAGTGCCTCCTGCTGGCCAGCGTCTCACCTGCCTCAGGCCCCTGGACCCCCTTACCTTGGAGTGCTGCCCCACCGCACTGCCACACTCTGGGTCTCCCTTCCCCATGCCCACCTTGCCTCAGTGGCTACTGCCAGTCGTCATCTAGCCCCCTTTCTCTGGGACAAACTGCAGTCTGTAATGGCCACTCATCATTGGCAAGGGGGTTGGACCAGCTGCCTCTGCCTATCCCCGGCCTGCACCCCTGCAGCCCCAGTACCTGCTTAGGCCTTAAGCAAGGCCTCAACCTGGGGAGTTGCCAGGCTGGAGCTCCCCAGCTCCTTTTGCCCTTCCCTTCCCTTCCCTTCCCTTCCCCAGCCCAGTCCCAGATACCCTGTGCTTCCAGGCAGCTAGGTCCTTCCCACTCCAAAGCTGGAGTGAGCCTGACCCAGCTCCTCCCTTAGCCCTTATATCAGGGCCAGCTGGGGCTGCTTCCCCAATCAGCCTACCTTTTCCCCCAGGAGCAGGGTAACTGCCCTGCTACAGGCTGTCAAGCAATTACAAAATTAATCATGATTAATCGCACTGTTAAACCATAATAGAATAACATTCATATAAATATTTTTGGATGTTTTCCACATTTTCAAATATATTGATTTCAGTTACAACACAGAATACAAAGTGTACTGCACTCACTTAATATTTATATTTTATTATAAATATTTGCACTGTAAAAATAAAAGAAATAGTATTTTTCAGTTCACTTAATACAAGTACTGTAGTGCAATCTCTTTATCATGAAAGTTGAACTTACAAATGTAGAGTTATGTACAAAAAATAACTGCATTCAAAAATAAAACAGTGTAAAACTTTAGAGCCTCAAGTCCCCTCAGTCCTACCTCTTGTTCAGCCAATTGCTCAGACAAACAAGTGTGTTTACATTTTCAGGAGATAATGCAGCCCGCTTCTTGTTTACAATGTCACCTGAAAGTGAGAACAGATGTTCGCATGGCACTGCTGTAGCGGGCGTTGCGAGATATTTACGTGCTAAATGCACTAAAGATTCATATGTCCCTTCATGCTTCAACCACCATACCAGAGGACATGTGTCCATGCTGATGGTGGGTTCTGCTCGATAACGATCCAAAGCAGTGCAAATCGACACATGTCCATTTTCATCATCTGAGTCAGATGTCACCAGCAGAAGGTTGATTTTCTTTTTTGGTGGTTCAGGTTCTGTAGTTTCTGCATCGGAGTGTTGCTCTTTTAAGACTTCTGAAAGCATGCTCCGCACCCCGTCCCTCTCAGATTTGGAAGGCATTTCAGATTCTTAAATCTTGGGTTGAGTGCTGTAGCTATCTTTAGAAATCTCACATTGATACCTTCTTTACATTTTGTCAAATCTGCAGTAAAAGTGTTCTTAAAATGAACAACATGTGCTGGGTCATTATCTGAGACTGCTATAACATGAAATATATGGCAGAATGTGGGAAAAACACAGAGTAGGAGACATTCAATTTGCCCCCAAGGAGTTCAGTCACAAATTTAATTAACACATTTTTTTTTAATGAGTGTCATCAGCATGGAAGCATGTCCTCTGGAATGGTGGCCAAAGCATGAAGGGGCATACAGATGTTTAGCATATATTGCACGTAAATACCTTGCAATACCGGCTACAAAAGTGCCATGCGAACATCTGTTCTCACTTTCAGGTGACATTGTAAATAAGAAGCTGGCAGCATTATCTCCCGTAAATGTAAACAAACTTGTTTCTCTTAGCGATTGGCTGCACAAGAAGTAGGACTGAGTGGACTTGTAGGTTCTAAAGTTTTACATTGTTTTGTTTTTGAGTGCAGTTATTTAACAAAAAAAATCTTCATTTGTAAGTTGCACTTTCACGATAAAGAGATTGCACTATGGTACTTGTATGAGGTGAATTGAAAAATACTATTTCTTTTATGATTTTTACAGTGCAAATATTTGTCATAAAAATAATACAAAGTGAGCATTGTATACTTTGTATTCTGTGTTGTAATAGAAATCAATATATTTGAAAATGTAGAAAAACATCCAAAATATTTAATAAAAATTTCAATTAGTATTCTATTGTTTGACAGTGTGATTAAAACAGCGATTAATCATGATTAATTTTTTTGCATTAATCATGTGAGTTAACAGCGATTAATCGACATCCCTAGATATTAGTATGGGCTGTGTTGAAAGAGAAGACATTGTCTGGAGATTGGAAGTATCCTAGAATAGAAGACAACTACTTAAGACTTCCATAACACTAAAAAGATTGACGCTTAGCCTGTCCCTTTCTGCTCATTTTCAATACTGCTGTGCTGAAGAGTGGAAGGGAAAGTTGTGCATTATACATTCATAGTCTGTACACTTACACAGATGAGTAGTAGTAAATGGTCTTTTTATGGTCAGAGAAAAGCACTTCCCTGTTACCATATGTTTTCCTTAGCATTAGCAATCTACCTAAAATGGCTCAATTCATACATATAGGAATGAGCCAGGCATTGAGGTTATAATTCTGCAAGCCTTGTAGTAAATAAAACTGATTTACAGGAGTAATTGACAATAGTGTTCACAGTTCATGCGAAGGTTTCAATATTAACAACACGAAGAAAAAGAAATAAATAAATATGGAAAATGTCCAGTGACTGGGTAGGAGGGAAATTCTCCAGTGACCAGTCAGTTACAGCTGTACCTCCAATCTACATGCCATAAATGAGCAGTAGGCGCAATTGGACAGAAAGAACAGGACACTCGAGAATACTATTGGGTGCAATGTAGTGATGTTTCCTTTGTGTATGGGTTTGGATCTTACCCTTATTTGGGTGGATAGTCCAACTGACTGGTACAAAAGGCATGAGTATAGGTAATGGTATTTCAAGTAAGGATGGCACAATCGCTCACTGATAAGTACAACTCTCAGATTCTTGTTTCCAGTGCGAATACTTGCATTTACATGTTCAGAATTCATATTCTGTGTATATCCTCTAACATTCTCGTAAAATTCACTCTACCCACAAACATTCTTGCCAGTAAACTTGGCCATTAAACTGCTCAAAACAATGGTTAGGCAGCTGGTGTGATGTGACTGCCTATCACGGATGACTTAACTTGCCTCATTGTTTCCATGTCCTCCCCTATCTGTCCGTAGGGATCTGTTGTCTCTCACATGTAGATTGTTGTCCTTGGGGCAGGGATGTCTTTACTCTGTGTTTGTAAAGTGCCTAGTACAGTAGGGTCCTGGCCCATGACTGGGGCTTCTGGGAACTACCACAATGCAAACAACAACCAAGAGCAATCAGGTTCACAAAATAGCCCAGGGGGAAGTCCCCGTTTTATTCAAACAAATACGTATGGAAAATGTGTGAGGAATTTCCCCAACTCTGCTTACCACGCGCACCCCTGTACAGCAGCAGCAGAATGAAGAATGCTTCATTTCACTTCAGCGCTCATTTAAAAAACAACAACTTGTGTTATAGACTCATGACCTGTAAAACTTAATTTAAAATAACCTTTACATGGAAGAAGTGCCATAACACTTGTGCCAAGGAAGACATTACAACGGTGGCATTAAAGCCCTCAGATAATAATATGAACCTCAGGGAGACACTGAACAATAGTGGCACTAATAGACACAGTCAGAATCAGCTGGACTTGACAGTTTTTCCTAGCAACCAAAACTCCCTCACTTTTGTTCATTTCTCCCTCCTCGTGCTAAGATACTATCAGACAAATGACTCTACTGCTGATACCCTACAGAAAAAGTTTGATTTACATTCTGCTGTTGCTGGTGTCAACATTTCTATTTTTAGTTAATAGGAAGGCTCTGTTGAATATCAGCTTTAAAGGTTACCCTTGTTTGCATGCCTTACATCACATTTCCCTCCTTCCCCACAACCGCAAATCCATTATCATGTACTGCTGTCAGTGACAATATTCTTAAGATGAGATGAGAAGTCAAGGGTAGTTAGTTTTTCTTGCTTGCCTCTTCTCTGAGCTATGCTGACCAGATGATTGCCACCTAGTAACTGCTCTCTGTTGGCAGGTGGGGATACTTGCATGATTGACTCCACCAGTTTAGGCATTATTGTAACGGTTACATTCCATTTTTATAGTTAGCCTCTGAAAGAGTATTCATTATTATGGATTTGTTCTTCCTTCCTGTCTTAGTATAATTAACACAAAAAAAAGGCCTAGTCATACTCATGACATATTGGACGGCAATTCATTTTGGTTTTATCCTGAACTAAGTGCAAAAATATATTTACCTGAGTCACAGAGGGACGTAGGAGCACAAGTTTCATTGAAAGTCAGTGGGATTTGTGTTCTTAAGCCTCATAGGGTATGTCTACACTGCAATTAAAAACCTGCGGCTGGCCTGTGCCACTGACTTGGGCTCACAGGGCTTAGACTCTGGAGCTGTTTCTCGGCTGTGTAGACATCCCGAGCTCTGGGACCCTCTCACCTTGCAGGGTCTTAGATCCTGGGTTCCAACCCAAGCCTGGAAGTCTACACTGCAATTAAAAGCCGCCCAGCCCGAGACCCACGAACCCAAGTCAGTGGCACAGGCCAGCTGTGCGTTTGTAATTGCAATGTAGGCATACCCACTGGCACTTTTGAAAATCTCTCCCAGAATTATGACTGTACTATATCTTAATGTAACGACTCAGTGATGAACAAGGTTTCTGCCAGCTAGTGAGGTTTGTCAGCCCCCTTTCATCATAGCGCAGTAAAATACTGTTAAAGAATTCTCATCAATAACATGATAAACCACATATATTAAACACCAGCTTCCAATTAGTAACCAACAGTTTACACTGTCACAGTTTTAGTGATATCCAATTGTTTTTACACCGAAAAATTAAAAACCAACACTCTATCTTATTTTTGTTGTTGTGAGAGCTGCATATGTTAACAATAGAGTAAAACCTTTTATCTGTAAATGGGGACATTTGAAAAAAACAGTTAACATTAATGGACAGATTTTTTTCCTGGAGCCATTGTATGAACAACTGCTCACAGTTAAACTAGGTGATGAAATGAATGAGCAAGATGGGCTTCAGGGAGGATTGTCACAAGACAGTACATCACATATATGCTCTACTTTGGCTGTTGATCCAATTCCAGGTCCAGTTCAAGAGCCATAGCCCAGATCCTGAAAAGTATTTAGACACCTCCCATTGGGAGTTAGGTGCCTAAATACCTTTCAGGATCTGGGCCTTGGTCCTTATCTTTAAAGCCTTCAGATGTGTGATAGGGTGCTCAGAGGGTTGGCCAGCCTAGTGGTTAGAGCACCTGACTTCCAGCCTCTTGCCTCTCTGTCAGGGTGGTAGAGATGGCTGTTCCTGACCCTAAGCATGGAACCTTCAGCTCTCCACCTGCATCTGGGTCTTGGCCCTTAGGAGTGAGGTAAGGGGCCCTGGACCTGGACCTGCTGTAGGGTTGCCAACTTTCTGATTGCAGAAAACCAAACATCCCAGTCCTGCCTCCTGCCTCGTTCCTTCCTGAGGCCCCACCCCTGCTCACTCCATCCCCCCTCCGTCCGTCGCTCGCTCTCCCCGATCCTCACTCATTTTCTCTGGACTGGACAGGGGGTTGGGGTGTGGGATGAGGTGAGGGCTCTGGGGTGGGGCCAGAAATGAGGGGCTCAGAGTGTGGGATGGGGCTCTGTGCTGGGGAAGGGGGATAGGGGTGGGAGGCGGTATGGACTTTTGGCTGGGGTGTGTGGGAACTGGGGTGGAACCAGAAATGAGGGGTACAGAGTGTGTGGGGGGGCTCCAGGCTGGGGCAGGGGGTTGGGATGCAGGGGGGTGAGGGCTCCAGCTGGGGGTGCTGGCCTGGCTCTGATGTGGGGCTTGGGCTGAGGGGTTCAGAGCGCAGGAGGGGGTGCAGGCTCTGGGTGGGAGTCTGGGTGCAGGAGGAGGCTCAGGCACGGGGTATGGGATCTGGGAGGGAGTTTGGGTGCGGAAGGAGACTTAGGCTTGGGACAGGGAGTTTGGCTGCAGAAGGGGGCTCAGGCCTGGGACATGGAGTTGGGGTGTGGGAGGGGACTCAGGGCTGGGGCATGAGGTTGGGGTTCGGGCTCCGGGCGGTGCTCACCCCAGGCAGCTCACAGAAGTGGGCAGTTGTATATTGTGAACAAAAGTTGGATATTCTCAGGTAAATGTTACCGTTACTCAGCTGCCAAGCATACTCATATCTCCACACACTCTGCTCAGGTGCAACGACGCATGTGCACACTTAACAAAATCTAATATTTGCATACACACAAATGTTGTAACTTGAAGTCACAAGATCCATTTGCACCAGTATATGTTGCAGGTAAAAATTCTAACACTTCTGCATGAGTAGGTGTTAAAATCATTCATGGATGCATATGTAACCCTTAAAAGGCTTAATTATTTGAAGAGGATCCCTAAAGTAGGCTGTTTAAGCTTAATAGATGATTTCTAAAACAAGGGTCAGGAGTGGGAAATGGTAGATCTGCACATGAAGCAGCCATTTTGTCTGAGTGGCCTAGAGAGGAATTGGGAGCAGGAAAGGAAAATAACTTTCACGAGAAAGTAGGGCTGTCAAGTGATTAAAAAAATTAATCTTGATTAATCGAACGATTAAAAAAATTAGTATCGATTGATCACGCGATTAATCACTCTGCTAAACAATAATAGAATACCATTTATTTAAATACTTTTGGATGTTTTCTAAATTTTCAAATATATTGATTTCAATTAGAACACAAAATACAAAGTGTACAGTGCTCACTTTATATTTATTTTTTATTACAAATATTTGCACTGTAAAAAACAAAAGAAATAGTATTTTTCAATTCACCTAATACAAATACTGTAGTGCAACCTCTTTATCATGAAAATTAAACTTACATATGTAGAATTATGTACAAAAATAACGGCACTCAAAAACCCAAACAATGTAAAACTTTAGAGCCTACAAGTTCACTCAGTCCTACTTGTTGTTCAGACAATCAAGTTTGTTTACATTTTCAGGAGATAATGCAGCCCACTTCTTGTTTACAATGTCACCTGAAAGTGAGAACAGGTGTTTCCATGGCATTTTTGTAGCTAGCGTCGCAAGATGAGGTGTTCTGCTTGACAGCAATCCAAAGTAGTGCAGACTGACCCATGTTCATTTTCATCATCTGTGTCAGATACCACCTAGAAGGTTGATTTTCTTTTTTGGTGGTTTGGGTTCTGTAGTTTCCACATTGGACTGTTGCTCTTTTTAGACTTCTGAAAACATGCTCTATATCTCATCCCTCTCAGATTTTGGAAGGCACTTCAGATTCTTAAACCTTGGGTCGAGTGCTGTAGCTACTTTTAGAAATCTCACATTAGTACCTTCTTCACGTTTTGTCAAATCTGCAGTGAAAGTGTTCTTAAAATGAACGACATGTGCCGGGTCATCATCCGAGACTGCCATAACATAAAATATATGGCAGAATGCGGGCAAAATACAGAGTAGGAGACATACTGTTCTCCCCCAAGGAGTTCAGTCACAAATGTAATGAACACATTTTTTTTAACGAGTGTCATCAGCATAGAAGCATGTCCTCTGGAATGGTGGCTAAAGCATGAAGGGGCATACGGATGTTTAACATACCTGGCACGTAAATACCTAGCAATGCTGTGGTGCCATGCGAATGCCTGTTTCAGGTGACATTGTAAATAAGAAGCAGGCAGCCTTATCTCCCGGTAAATGTAAACAAACTTGTTTGTCTTAGTGATTGGCTGAACAAGAAGTAGGACTGAGTGGACTTGTAGGCTCTGAAGTTTTACATTTTGTTTTTGAGTGCAGTTATGTAACAAAAAAAATCTACATTTGTAAGTTGCACTTTCATGATAAAGAGATTGCTCTACTTGTATGAGGTGAATTGAAAAATATTATTTCTTTTGTTTATAATTTTACAGTGCAAATATTTGTAATAAAAATAATATAAAGTGAGCACTATACACTTTGTATTCTGTGTTGTAAATTGAAATCAAATATTTGAAAATGTAGAAAAATATCCAAAATATTTAATAAATTTCAATTGGTATTCTATTGTTTAACCGTCGATTCAAACTGTGATTAATTTTTTTACCTGCGATTAATTTTTCTGAGTTAATCGCGTGAGTTAACTGTGATTAATTGACAGCCCTACTAGAAAGTCAAAAGGAAGAATTAGCTCTCTGTGGAGCTCAACAGTGCAGCTGCCCCATGGAGAAGGAGTGTTTGTCAGGATTGTAGGGTGCAGCCTCAGTCCCATTTTGTTCAGATGGACCCTTTTGATCAGCAAGCAGAATTCTGTACAACTCTTTGTATCTCTGTTAAATTGGGGGAAAAAAAAACAGGCGAGGCAACAAATATGTGTCTGGCCTATGTATTTATTAGGGTAGCTCATTGGTTGGTGGGGCCAGCCATGGAAAGTATCTCCTTTGAACCCTTATGTAAGAGAAAGACTGTCATAATGGGGTGAGAGCAAGGCAGGGTTGCAGGCATGTAATGCACACAACTTTGCATGTGAACATGAGGAGGAAAGGGGGCTGAAGGTGTCGCTCGCTCTTTGTTTGCCGCTTTGAGATACCTACGTATAGAAAATTAGGGAAAGGAAAATCTCATTAGGTCATCCTGTTCAAACTGGCTGATGGCTAGACCCAGACTTTGTGAGCTCACTGGCTCAGCACCTCAAGTTTGCCGGGCTGATTTAAAGGCACAAGTTTCTGTGATGTCTCTGATTCAAGAACCTGTAGATAGGCGGGTGGCTATCAAGGCTTAGGCCTTTTTATGTCACTGGACAGACCACTCTGATGACAATGGCTCAGCACCTCTACAGTCTCAAGCTGGGCTAATGTCATGGGACAGGTCTTTGTAGTGTTACTGGCCCTTCACCTCTGACCTGCTGGTCTTATGAGAGGGATCAGACTTCTGTGAGGTCACTCGCTCAGCACTTGCTCTAATTGCTGGTCAATTGTATGGTCTCTGTGAGGTCACTTGCTCAGCTCCTGTAGCTTGTTTGAGTGATGTCAGGAAGTGCCAGGAGGGAAAAGGGGAAGAGGTTCAGAAAAGGGAAGGAGATTAATGGAGTTTAGAGAGGGGAGGGGACAAATTGCTGTTGAAGAGCTGTGACCTGTTGCCTGATATTGCCCGCTGGCCCAGCTGTCCTGGACCCAGGTTTGTCACTCTGGGGCACCAGGGTGGAATGTTTGCCAGGAAGACTGGGGCACAATGAGGGGAGATAGTGGAGGAGCTGGGGGAGCCCGAGCAGCAGGTGCCGGGACAGTCGGTATGGTGGGAAGCAGAAGTAGGGAGACTTGAGGCAAAGGGAGAGTATTAGTATTTGTTTGGTTTTTGGTTTTTCTGTTCAGCTGTTACTGTGGCCAAGATAGTCTGAAAAGACCATTCCATCCTCCTGCAACAGCGTTTCCTTCCTCCCTGCTGCTGCTGTGCAATTGTCCCAGTGTTTCACTTTGGTCACTCTAGGCTCAGCACCCATGCTAGCTGGGCTTCTGGGAAAACACAGGTCGCTGTGAAGTCACTGCCTCAGCAATGGTGCTTAAAGTAGACCCAAACAGGAGGGGTGAGCTGACTAATTCTGGTGATTGCATGTTGTCCTGCAGGAATGACATCACCTACTAAAGTTATATTTCAACATCAGGTGAGAGGGGACATGCCATCGGCAAAGGAATGGGGAATAAACATATCTGAATGGAGTCCATAGGTGCTGGAACTAGCGGTTCTAGGCATGCCACTGCACCCCCTGGCTTGAAGTGGTTTCCATCATACACAGGGTTTACAAAGTTTGGTTCAATGGCTCTCAGCACCACTACTATAAAAATTGTTCCAGCCCCCATGATGGAGTCCATGTCCCCCAGCAGGTCCAGAGAGTGTGGGGCTATGCAGAAGAACAGCCCTTGTTTTCACAACCACCCTTTCTACACAACCCTACTATGGAGAGCCAGTAGGGTAAATGGATCCAAGAGGGCTATTCTGTTTCTCTTGGATTCTGGCTAAGGGGAAACTGGTGGCAGGCTCTCCCTCTTTCCCCACAGAAGATGGAGTGTCAGAGATTGCAGGCTCTACCTCTTTCCGCCGCTGTCTTCCTAGGGGGAGAGGAAGCCAGCATGGGGAGTAAATCTTTCTGTAAAATAAAAGCAGAGAGGGGACCCGCAGCTTGGACAATTCTTTTTCTCCCATCAGGAGTGATTGTGGTCCACTGACTGGCAGGAAGGCCTGGGACTCTATAAACACCTCTATCTGCTGCTTCTGCCATAGATTCTCCTGCCAGATGCAAACTTATTTCACCAGTCAGTGAATAATCAGGAGAGAAATTTAGCTCCCTCAAACAAAACCCGGGAAAATAAACTCTCCCTCTGCTTTTAGTAGGGGTGGGGAGGAAGCTGCTTTCCCTCTGACTTTAAGCCCTTGAATGGTTGTGAGGTGCTCAGATGCTGTGTTGATTGGTGTGGATAGGCACCTAGTTAGGTCACTCATTTCGCATATATATCATTTTACTCTTTTTCACTCAAGATCCTTGCAGGTTTTGTATTCACTTAAACTTTTAATGTCCACCCTTAAAGGGTTTAAAGGCAGCTCCACCATTTGGGCTTCAAGAAAGTGAAAGATTTTTTGGAACAGCCTTGCTCTCATTTTGTAAGAATACATCTTGGGACCCCATTTTATTTGACAAGAAAAGTTTCTATCATCACCCTTGTTAGCTGTTCATGGCTATTTGATAGTAACTCAGTACTGTCAGTTTCCTCTGAGTTAATCATAGAATCATAGAATATCAGGGTTGGAAGAGACCTCAAGAGGTCATCTAGTCCAACCCCCTGCTCAAAGCAGGACCAATCCCCAACTAAATTATCCCAGCCAGGGCTTTGTCAAGCCTGACCTTAAAAACTTCTAAGGAAGGAGATTCCACCAACTCCCTAGGTAACCCATTCCAGTGTTTCACCACCCTCCTAGTGAAAAAGTTTTTCCTAATATCCAACCTAAACCTTCCTCACTGCAACTTGAGACCATTACTTCTCCTTCTGTCATCTGCTACCACTGAGAACAGTCTAGAACCATCCTCTTTGGAACCCCCTTTCAGGTAGTTGAAAGAAGCTATCAAATCCCCCCTCATTCTTCTCTTCCGCAGACTAAATAATTCCAGTTCCCTCAGCCTCTCCTCATAAGTCATGTGTTCCAGTCCCCTAATCATTTTTGTTGCCCTCCGCTGGATGTTTTCCAGTTTTTTCACATCCTTCTTGTAGTGTGGGGCCCAAAACTGGACACAGTACTCCAGATGAGGCCTCTCCAGTGTCAAATAGAGGGAAATGATCATGTCCCTCGATCTGCTGGCAATGCCCCTACTTATACATCCCAAAATGCCATTGGCCTTCTTGGCAACAAGGGCACACTGTTGACTCATATCCAGCTTCTCGTCCACTGTAACACCTAGGTCCTTTTCTGCAGAACTGCTGCCTAGCCATTCGGTCCCTAGTCTGTAGCGGTGCATGGGATTTTTCCGTCCTAAGTGCAGGACTCTGCACTTGTCCTTGTTGAACCTCATCAGATTTCTTTTGCCCCAATCCTCTAATTTGTCTAGGTTCCTCTGTATCCTATCCTTACCCTCCAGCATATCTACCTCTCCTCCCAATTTAGTGTCATCTGCAAACTTGCTGAGGGTGCAATCCATGCCATCCTCCAGATCATTAATGAAGATAATATAGTTATCTGGTTGTTTCTTTTTGTTCCTTTTCTGGATAAAGTCATAGCATGAATCATTGGACAAAGTCATGCTCCAATGGACCATTGCTAAAATAACTGCTTTCATTTAGTGCCTGCTAATCTTCTATGGGAATTGCTGGGTGCTCAATACTTTTAAAAATCTGGCCAGCCACCTCCAGAAGTGCCTAAATATGGACTAAGGCACAGATCCTCAAAGTCAAAGGGAGTTAGATGCCTAAATTCCCATGAGGATCTGGGTCTTAGGAACCTAACGTTAGGTACTTTAAAAAAAAACCTCAGCTATGATTTACCTATGTAAAGATATTTAAAAGTATCTATTTTTCTAACAAGAGGGGACAAGGTAGAATGTTATCAAAGAGCAAAATGCACCTTTTGTAAGCAAGTTTTTATCAGAAATCGTAATAGAGATATGATGCTTCTCTTGGTGAGATTTAGATGTGCTGCTATGATTTCCAGAAAACTTTTCTAATATTATCTTTAGTTAATTTATTACTCTTTAAGGTTCCTGAATTGACAGCCCTGGAGACTGAAGTCCTGTCTACATGTACAGTATACTTATAGCATGGAAAGCAGCGATGGAAGCTTCTTCATGTTGTCCCACAATGGACAAGTTCTAGGGCATACTGTTCCACCATAAGACCTGGGGGTGATTTGGTAGTACAATGTCCATGTTCCTTCCAACTTTGGAATCTTTATAAAGCCATTTAATGATGACATTTCAGATAACATGAACACCTGTTCTCTTGGGACACGACTGAGATGACCAACTTATTTCCCATGAGCCAGTGAACAGCTAGCCGATGGAAACTTTGAGACATTACATCTGGGCTTTTTTGAACCCATGACCTAGAATTGAAAGGTGCAATATCCAAATTTACTGAGTCACCCATCCCTTCAACACCATCAGCTTATTACAGTGCTCTGGGCCAAGCTTCTTACATCAAGCCTCCTTCAGTTATGCCCGTGATGGGTTGCCCCCTTTTAAGATGCCTCCTGATGTACTGGGATACTGCTGAGCCCACCTGTTCTCCCAGCCTTGGCCCCCTTTTACTCTGTATTGCTGAGCCAGGCTCTTAAGCCTTCTCTAGCACACACATAGGCAGGGTCACATCCCGTGCAGAAAGATACAAATACTGAGATCAGCTCTGGGAAGGCTCAGTTTAAGGGAATTGCCCCAGCACTCAGGTGCCCACCTCCCTTGGAGTGCAGACCCAAAGGTATATTGTCTTGCGGTGTATAGAAAAATCTGCACAGCGCAAGCTCATAAAAATTTGCCCTTTTCTTCAATGTGAAGAGAGAAATGCATGACTTCTTCCCCTCCCCCCAGTTAGAAATTAAATAAACTCGGTTTAATAATAAACAAAATACATATATTAATTATAAAAGGTAGATTTTAAGTGATTATAAGGATAGCTAACAGAACAAGGCAGATTACTAAGCAAATAAAACAAAACACACAAACTAAGCTCGATTCACTAACGAAATTGATTACAAATAGTAATTTCTCACCCTAGATATTGTTGCAGGCAGATTACAGGAAGTCTTGAAAAGCAGCTGCACTGGTCTCCAGCTTGAGACCTCAGGTATTATTACTCACAAGCTGGATGCCCTTCCATCTTGCGCTCAACTCTTCTCCCCCCAGTTCAGTTCTTGCTTCCAGGTATTTTTCAGTGTCTCTTTGGGTGGGGAGGCAGAGGAGAACCATGATGGTGTCACTCCTCTGCCTTATATAGCTCTTTGTGTAAGGCGGGAACCCTTTGTCTTCCAGTGGAAAAACACTGGCATTCCATAAGGGGACGGGGTGGGGGGGGTCCAGTACTTACCAGGTGACTCAGACCCATGTCTCTGCAGGGCTATATTACTCACAGGCTGTCTGGAGCATCCACAGGAAGACTAAACTCTTTCACAGTCCATTGTCTTTGCTAATGGGCCATCACCCTGTCTGGCTTTTTCATTGTTGTACCTGAAGGGCTAGTTGGGGGTGAGACCCAAAGTAACACATTTGAAATACAGATAGACGATCAATATTCCTAACTTCAGATACAGAAATGATACAGGCATACAATTTGGATAAATCACATTCTGCCAATCATAACCTTTCCAATGATATCTTACATGAGCCATCTTGCATAAAGTATATCTCAGTTATGCCATATCCATATCATAAGCATATTTCCATGAAGAATATGGAGTGTAATGTCACCATGCCATTCTTTGTTTTCACTTCTCACACTTAATCTCCTCTTAGGGAGGAAGCGGCTTTGTGACCATGTTTAAGATTTGCAGCACTCCATCAGCTGAGAGCAAGCCATGGCTTCTGACAAACAGCCTCATGCTGGCCCCTAATGTTCTGCCACCAAATTGGCAGCACATAGTAAACTTTTGGCTGAATGAATTTTCACAATTCAAGTTTGTTTATTGCCCAAGCTAGCTAAAGGCCATGGAATGCTAATATTAGTGCTGGAAGCACGTTACTGCTACTGTAAATTATTGCAGCCAACTTCTTTTGATGGCATTTGGGTAAGTTAAACTGCCAGTTGAACTGAATTTCTTGGGTAGTTCAACATAAAAAAAACATGCTGGAAATAGGAGATTTGTATTCGGAGGCATCTAATTAGGGAAACATCATAATAGTCAATGCGAATGCCTCCCAAGGAGCTGCATCTGTTCACCACGCATCAGTTGCATATTAAGATTGCTATATCCATTTCCGAAGCCATTAAAGCTATACAGCGATCCAAATTGCACTTACAGCCTGCCTATGTGAAAAAGCAAGGCTTCCTTTTTCATTCTTGACCCCTTGTGTCTTAATTATTTTCCTCAATGAAATAAGTAATGAAATAGAAAGCAAAATCTGCAATCCAGCTCTGGTATGTCATTGGAAGCTTGGCAGCGGTGGGAAAAATGGATTGTGTTTACAGGATTTTCCCTTAAAAAAGAAAAAAAACCTGGTTCAGTATTCTTCAAAAATTAAAGGAAAAACATTAGTTTCAATGATAAACTATAATGGAGCCAATTATTATTATGTGCATTGGAGAGGTGCCTAGAATCCCCAGTCAGGATTGGGCCCCCGTTGTGCTGGGCCCTGTACAAACACAGAGTAATGGGAGACTCCATGACCTCCAGAGCTTACAATCCTAGGCCCCCAAATCTGTAAGGAGCATCTCACAGGTGGCCCCCTTCTCCTGTGTAAAACCTCAGTGAAGTCAAAGGAGTGCTGCACATGTGCTGCGGACTGCCAGAGAAACTTGGAGGATTAAGGCCTTAGAATTTAGTTTTTGGGAGGAAAAGGTAGTGTACATAGTTGACCAAATTGTCCCTCCGCTACACCCGTGCGACCGTGCTGACTTCAAGGCACACCCCCATTTTTTTAGTTCATTGACTTGAACAAGGTTACTTGGAGATAAGCAGGCCGGCTGACAGCAATTCCGGGCCCCAGGCCAGAACAGTCAATGGGCACTCTTCTGGCACGGCCAGGGCTTCCACATGCCCGCCCCACTGCCGGTACCACCCCGCATGCGCTTAGAAGCCCTGAGGCCCGCCTTTTAAATTGCCCAGGCCCCTGGGCAATTGCCCCCTTTGCTCCCTCCTCACCCGTTGACGGGCCTGGAGATCCCACTTGCAACAACGTTCCTTTTGCTGCATGACATCTTTCAGCATTTATGTGCACTGAGGGGAAAATTGATCCTGTGTGCCATCAGCACAATCCACATTCTCTCCCCATTCCCTAATTAAATAGTGCACTGTATGCTTCCTTCCCTCTCTCTTCCTTTCTGCATGTTACTACTGAAGAGACGAAACTTTTTCTAAGTGATAATGAATTTCTTTTCTCCCTGTACAAGGGACCACTTTTTACACACAAGGATCCATTTCTATGAAATTTAGGCACCTAAATACATTTGGGGATGTGGGCCAAAGCTACTAGGGTCTTCACTAGCCGTAAGGTGGAACCACATTGAAAATCAGAGGAAAAAAGTCTCAGTATATACAATTCTTGTTACATTCAAAAATCTATAGCCTCGGATCCATGAGACAGAGTTTTTGTCGGCTGAATTATCAGACCTGTTCTCCACTCTATTGGAGTGCAGCACTTTTACCAATTTCTCAGTAAGATAGTAAGAACATCTTGTAGAAATCTGGCTAATATATCGGTGTTAACATTCTTTATGGGTTTAACATGAAGGCTATCTCTACGCTACGTGTGATTTCCCTGCTTGTGTACGCATCCTTGCCCTAGCTCTCATTGACCTAGCATGAGTATAAATAGACTGCAGCCACAGTAGCATGAGGAGCGGCAGCAGATGCAAGGCTGAGTCAGGCCGAGCTTTCAGGCAGGTTGTGTTCAGCTGTGCTTCTGCGGCTGCTACCCGCGCTACTGCGGCTACACTGCGATTTATACTTGTGCTAGCCTCGCTCTCCGTGAGCTACTGAAGTATGTGCACCTGAGCAGGGGAACCACACCACTAGCTCGCACTGTAGACTAGGTTTGTTGTAGGGATTTGGTGGCTTTCATTTAAAGTTTTTAAAGCACTTTGAGATTGTCAGATGAAAAGCAACGGAGAATAGCAGTAGAATTATTCCTGCACCTTTACAAGTGATATAAAAAACCTTGAGGGTCTATACATACACTCTCTAATCATAACAGTAAACTTGTTGACCAGTGACTTAGCCTGGATAAAAAGTAACAGCTCCATTGAATTCAAAGGAACAAGCAATTTTGTTCAGGTTCATTTGGGGATTTTCTGAGACATTTGAAAAGTCTGGCAATTTTGAAAAATCAAATAGAAAATTAGACTGAGCTAGCAGCCCTGTTCAGTTATGGTTCTTTTAGTAAACAGAGGTAGCCTTTTCACAAAAGGTCTTGCCTCACACATCCTTAGTAAACTGTTTTGTAGGAAGTCCTACTTCAAAAATCACCACAGTTCTGTTTGTAGAACAAATGAGGCTTTAATGGCCTACATTCTCATTTGAATATTCATGATAATGTGCAGTTTTTCATTTAGGAAATAATTGTGCAGTAACGAGGCGTACTGATTAACTCCAAATGCAGTTGTTATAGGAAACTAATTTACTCTGATTCTTGACAAGACTGAGAAAATTATCATGTCCATTAGGGAAATTAAAAAAAAACCCCAAACCATATGTTTTCCTGTACCTACTCAAGCCTTAAATATACCCAGGATACTTTCTACAGTTAAAGCGCATTCTAAAAAGTAAGGAGGCACATTCGGTCAAGTATTAAAAGCTCAGATGTAAAGTCATGATTATACTGATGTTAATAAAAAAACAGAAAAGGCCATTTCAAAGCTATGTACTCAAATATATGTCATCTAGTGGGAGTGAAGAATTAAAGAGAATATACACCAATGAAGAATTTAAGAAGGCATTTGATCTCTCTCTCAGGGCAGGTCTACACTACAGCTGAAATCGACACAACTTATGTTGCTCAGAGGTATGAAAAGGCCTCCCTCCACCCCAAGTAACACAAATTTTGTGCTGTCCACACCAGCATTATGTCATCGGGAGATGCTCTCCCGTTGACTTAGTTTCTGCTTCATAGTTTCTGCTTCTGTCAGCATAGTCTGTGTGGTATGTAGATTGTAATGGATTTTTTACCTTCAGTTACTTTACGCACAAGTAACTTGACTCTCAGAGAGTCCCATTGAACCAAATGGGGCAAGTTATGTGAATAAAGTTATTCATTTGCATAAGTGGTTGCAGAATTGGGCTCTTAATTATCAAGAATCTGACATCTGGTTGGTAATTGGACTGCTATCTTTATAATTAGTCAAGTACAGAGATTTTGTCTGCATGTATCCAGGAAGTTTTCATGTCTACCCCTTTTCAGCTATGATTTAAAGGGTTAGACAGTTTTCTGAGGCACTAAGATCAGTACTGAAATTCCTAGGAATTGGTGACCAGTACTTACGCTTTGTAAAAATATTGCAGCATTTCAATGTGCTTGGAAACAATGTTTTGAAAACAAGATATATAAAACCATCCCAGAATAACATACAGAATTCCTCATGTATGGAATTCAAAGTTCCTGGAAGTCAGTATAATAAAAACTATAACACAAAATGGAAGCATCATTTTTTACAAATGTCAACCCTTTATTAAGTATGTAGAAATCACTTTAAATGTATATCAACCAGCAAACCTTGCAAGCTTCTCTGCATATTAATGTGACCTTTTGTTAATAGTAGTTTTATTATTTTTGTATTTTTATATGGATTGCCCCAGTGGCCACTTTCTAGGGCTCTGGGATACTTTGACATGTAATTCAAAACTTCATTGTAAAACTGTACTTAATTCAGTAAAAAAGATTTTTAAAAAATATTGACATTCCTGTAGACAGAATATATTTTGGCTTGGAACCAGGAATATCCTATTGGTTGAATGAATCACCTATAAAAGTTATTTATAAACATAACTATTGGCTGACACCTATTCAGTATTTTTGTAATATTATATTTACTATATAATATCCATAAAACTAGGTTGCAAAGTCAAGCACTCAACAGTTAGGAAATGCCAGAATTAAGGTTGCCTGTGTAACCTTAATTCAGCCTCATTGTGCATATGCATTAGGGTACAGTCTTTAATTACATGCTCAGATAATATTTTTCCAAAAAAATCCCCAAACAAAAAACAATATTCAATATTTAATTTTATCCTCCACTTTCATTGCGTAGCTCCAGGCCTTATTTAACACCTACCATCCAAATCCTGCACTGAATACAAAATGATTAATTTCCTTCTGAGTGTTTTTATGGAGTTCTCACTTCAGTACCTGAGTGCTGCACAAACATTACTTCATTTCTGTGCGATTAGGTGGTGGTATTATTCCCGTTTTACAGCAGGGGAATGGAAGACTAGGGAGATTAGGCCCAAATTGTCAAAAATGTTCCTATAAGGCCTGATTATTCTGAGTATTTAGTGTTAGCTGATTTCAGTTGCAGCTGTGAATGATCAGCACTTCTGCAAATCTGTCACCAGATGTCTCAAATTGGGCACTCAGAAAATGAAGAACACACAGTTATTGACCACCTGTGCACATTTTGGTTTAAGGCCCAGACCCACAAAAGCATTTAGGTGCCTAACTCCTATTGAAGTCAATGGGTGGTAAGTGCCTAACTCCTCTTAAGGATGTGGGCTGAAGTGTGATTTGCCTAGTATTGCCTTGGAACTCTGTGACAGAGGTATGGATAGAGTCTCCTTCCCAGGAGCAACTGCCTTCATCATGAGCCCAGCCTTTCTCTTCCTACAGTCCATTGGCTCATCCATTACACATTTTCCAACTTCTGCAATAAATGAGGTGTGTATTAGAGAAAAGCCGCCGAGGAAACAAAGTAACAGCTTTCCTAAGGCCTGTCATCCCCTGGCTCTATAGTGCTAGTGTAAGGGGACTGTTGCCCCCTTACTAACAGTCAATGGGGGTGTTTTGGTTGGCTAGCTCCCAGTACTAAAAGGGGAAGGGTCCATGGGGAATCAGGACCCTGAGACTGATAGTCCCCAGGAACAATGGGGAGAGGCCAATGCTCCAGGTCAGCCTGAATGACAGGGCAGGCAGGCTAATCAGAGAGTCAGGAGGCCAGGGAGGTCCCGTCCTCCGTGTGAGCTGGAGTTGCCTGGGTCAGACAGATTGGGGCCGAGCTAAGGAGAAAGCAGGGGCCCAAGCTGAGCTGGGGAGCAGAGCTGGGCCAGATCCAGAGAGAGCAGACCCTGTCCTGGGAGCAGAGCTGCAGCCCCAAAGCCAGAGGCACAGCCCAGAGAGAGCAGACTTGCCCTGGGGGGAGAGCTGCAGCAACCAGAACCAGAGGGGCCAGAAAAGCAGCCCAGGAAGCAGGTCAGTGCTGGGAGCAGAGTCACAGAAGCAGCCTGCAGAGCAGACCTGTCCTGGGAGCAGAGCTGTAGCAGCCAGAGGCAGAGGGGCAAAGAAGCAGCCCAGGGAGCTGGAGGCAGAGCAGCAGCAGTGCCGAGACAGAGTGGTGGAGCTGGGGCTGGAGCAGTCTGGAGCTGGGTGCCATGAGCAGCTGGGGAGAGCGAGGGGGACCCTGGGCAGCAGGCCCAGCACAGGGAGACGCCTCAGCCAAGGGGATCTGCAGGCCAGGCTTGGATCGTAACCCCGACAGGGTGGGGGCGACACTGGGAAGAAGGGTCCTGCCACCTAGAGCCTGAGAGTGTGTGGCCACCACCAGAGCAAGTGTCCAACCCACAGCATCCCTGCAGCACAGCCAGGGCCTGAGATGAAGGCCTGGGACTTACAAGGAACAGACTGTGAACTGCCCTGACATTCCAGAAACGCTGTTTGTGATGTTCCCTGCCACAGAGCGGATTGATGATGTGTTTCCTTTAACCTTTCCCATTTCTCCTTATTCTTTTTAAAATTAATTGTTGATTAAATAACTTGCATTTGCTTTAACTTGTATGTAATGGTCAGTGGGTCAGAGAAGTGCCCAGTGCAGAGAGAGTACCCCGGAGTGGGGACACCCTAGCCCCGGTCCTAGGTGACCACAGCAGGGTTGGGGGTTGAGCCCCCCAGGAATCCTGGGCCCAGCCTTGTTGGGGTTACGAGGACTCTGCCAGACAGGAGAGTGGAAGGGGAGTCCTCAAGGCCAGGGAGGCCACTGGGTAAAGGAAGTGGGAGCGAGGACTCAGATCCTTTCGCTAGCCCACTTCACCGGGGTAGTGCAAAAGCCAGGAAAGTTCCCCACAATAGTGGGACTATTCCCCCGCTTACACTAGGAATGGCAGCTTTATCCACTTGGGAGAGGAGATTCCCCTCTTTGCAGTGGGACACGGCACTTAGACCTAGTCCTGTGACATTTGAGCTTACAATTGTGCCATCCTAACAACAATTGAGGTCTTTCCACTTACCGCATCTCACAGATCAAAACTAACGTTTGACAATGCAGCTGTTCCGAAATGTTTAAACTTTGATTAAAGCTATAAAAAGACCTATAAAAAGGATGCTATCGAGCTTCAGTTTGGCTCTGTAATACAGACATGTAAATGTGTAGCAACGTCAACATTCATATCATGCTGGGTTTAAAACTGTGGCAAATTTCAGTACACTGTGCAGTTTTAGCTTTTGAACTGCAACTTTTTCAACATTTGTGCACCCAGGGGATCATTTACACTGCTTCTCGCTGGCCTAATCCAGCCTTAATTTGGTCACCATAAAACCCCACTGAAGTCATAGGGTTCTACAGGTTATAAAGCAGGACATAATTTGGGTTTGTCGTATTATTATTATTCTACTGTGAATACAACTGGCTGTCACATAATTTGATCACTGATTAATTCTATTGTGGGTGTTAATTTTTCTGCTTTCCAGGTACCAATTAATTTGGATTGTGTTTTTACTGATATTTTGATCACTTTAATTGTTCAAGTAGGAGTCAGCGAAAACGCATCAAAAGTTGGCTGGGTTCTTTCAGACTTAAGGCATTATCTAAAATAAGCATGCTGAAAACTGAGTGCTGGTAGAGCTCTGAGAGGGAGCTAAGCGCTGTCACAGGTCACTATCCATCATTGAGCAAGTTGCTTATTTTCTTGTCCCACACTTCCTCTTCCTGTCTCTCTTTCTGCATGGCTGGAAATTAAGAAGGGTTGCCCCTCTCTGAGAATTGCTTACCCATTCAAGGTTAATTTGCAGCTCTTCACCCAGATCGGTTGCATAGGCACATGTGTTACTGCAGCATGCATGGAGAAGTTACCCTGTATTTTGGTAGAAATAGCGAAGTAGAGGAGTGAGTAGGTTGGGCCTGTTTTTCCTTGTGTGGCCCACCCTAAGCTCAGACAGTTAGTACCCGTGAGCCTGCACCAAACCCATGTTCTGGAAAGCAGTCTGTTCAATTCAGGGTATCTCACTGTGATGGAATACACGCCTGTATTCAAGTGCTACACACTATTGTAATAATCTTTGTATACATTATGTCTTGTGAGGTATCATTTGAAAACTCGTAACTTGCTGAACAGTAATATTCTGATAAAATATGTGTGGCAACTGTGTGTGTGAAGTTATGAAGAGGTTCTTAACACATGTACCAAACCCCACAGCCCTAGCCAGGCACAAGTTGGCAAACAGGTCTGCCCTAAACAAAGGAATGTGTGCTTGTCTTAATTTGCATTGAAGCAGTAAAGAGAGTCAGCGAGCAGGAAGGGAAAACAAAGGAAGCTCAGACAGGTGAAAAAAAACCCAACAGAGAACATCTTTCCACAGAGACTCTTTGTCTCCCAGTTCTCAGCTACAAATGTTTTGGGGGACTGACAAACACCCCAAGACACACAGCCCACTCCCTGCCCATTACATTCTCCTCACCTGAGAAGACAAAAGGAAACAGCCTTTGTTTGGACTTTGGGGGTGGGGTTGGGGGAGGAACCTGACCCAAAGAGTTTGGTCAATACTCTTGCTGGAAGCGTGTGCGGAGAATTTCTTTCTTGAATCAAATATCGTTTGTTAAGTTAAGGTACTAGAAAGCATTTTGTTTTTCTTGCAATCATTTCTGACTTTTGTGCCTCATTACTTGTACTCACTTAAAATCTCTCTCTTTGTAGTTAATAAACTTGTTTTATTGTTTACATCTAATCCAGTGCGTTTAAATTAAAGTGTCTGGGTAACTTCATTTATCATGATAAACTGGTGTATATTAAAGGCATAACAAACTTACTATTTCTGGACTAGCTGGGAAAAGGCTGGACAGTGCAGGACGTAGCTTTCTGGAGGAAAGGCCGGGCTTGGGCGTGTGTTTGGGTCATCCCACAGTATAATTAAGGCTGATGACAGCCAGGGTCTGACTGGCAGGCTGCAGTTACACATACACATCTGGGAGCAACCTGCATGGTGGTGGCTGGTTGTGAGCAGTCCAGGTTGGAGGCTACAGCAGCAAGACATTGTAAAGGGCACCTCAGGTCAGAGGGAAAGGGTGACACAGCACCCTACTGGTCTGAATTGTACCCTGGTATGTCACAGCACCATCTACTTTCCAGGCACTCTGCATATTACTAGTGTGTTCAGAGGCTGCACATGGGGATTTAGGCTCAGTTTTCCATGGACTCTGAGATCAATGCCAGGTTCAAATACATACGTGCGAGTTGATCGCTCCATTGGTTGAGAATGTCAGTCACTAATTTTCAGGACAAAATTTCAAGTCCTCTCACCTACTGCCCAGCGTACTGGTAGTTGAGTGTTATTTGAAAGTTCTAGCTCAGCGCTTTGTTCACTGTTTCCATATGGGCTATACCAAATAATTTTATCAAGACTGCTTAGAACCAGTCCTAGTCTGGCTGTTCCATTTTAAACCACACACCATAAAGCATAGGGATTAATGCAGTATTAATTGCTTTGTTATACACTGAACATGTTCCTTGTTAAAGTGTTAGTTTTGTAATAACACTTCCTGCATATGCTTTAAGGGGCAAAACCCGGGCCCTTTTCCCACATCTGCTCAGGGCCCCTGCTGGGGGAACTGATGTAGTTCTGCTGTATGGGGGGGTTGTGGGGGAGAAACAGGTGGTGTTGATCTCAGCTTCATAGCTCTGCCTTTGTGCAGAAGGTGGGTCAGAGGCTTTGCTGCTGTGCTAAGCCACACCCCTTTGAAGGGGATATTTTAGGACCACAAGGACTTATGTAGCTTTAGGACAAATGTAGCAGCCACCCAGGGCCTGGGGAGAGGTGTCTATTCCTCTAACCCCTTCACATCTTCCCTGCACTCAGCGATTCCAGCTGTGCACTGGACCGAGCATTCTATTCTATATCAGTTCTTACAACACACTCTTTTAGAAAATTGCCCATAACTGCTCTGATTCATGGCCTTGTGGGCAAAGGGTTCGAAAGATCAACTCTGTGATCAATTCAGAATAAGAACCAAAATGATCAAAATAAGGGGGAGACACTGTCTGCTAGAAAGGAAAACGTTTGATAAAGGAGTTGGCCTTAAATTAGTAATACCTGCATATACACTCACAGAAGAACGCTTCAGAGTGATGTGGTAGCGAGTGGTTCACTGATGTGGTTTCACGAAGATAAGCAACTTTCCCTCTTCTGTTCCATTAAGAAAAAGGTACAGTGATAGTAACAAGAATGTGATAGATTTCACAAAAAGAAAAGGAGTATTTGTGGCACCTTAGAGACTAACCAATTTATTTGAGCATAAGCTTTCATGAGCTACAGCATCCGATGAAGTGAGCTGTAGCTCACGAAAGCTTATGCTCAAATAAATTGGTTAGTCTCTAAGGTGCCACAAATACTCCTTTTCTTTTTGCAAATACAGACGAACACGGCTGTTACTCTGAAACCTATCATAGATTTCACATTGATCTTCACATTTTCTGTGCAGGAGAATGTCTATTCATGTCTGTTTGTTATAACCACAAATAAACAAACCAATCATAGTATTGATGAGAGACAGCTGGATCTGCAATGCAAGACTGATTTGAGATTCCTTGAAATCCCAGTCTGCTGTTCACTAGATAGCTGAGAGTATGCGCCACCCTCATTGTTGTCTTTCAGAATGAGCACTTTCTTCAGCATACCTGGCTGTACCAGTGGCAATGCACTGCCAATCAAACTCAAGCCAAATTCAGAACATGTCCTGTGTGTCATATGTTGTGTAAGTAGGTGAGTACACCAGCCGAGTGTTATACGTAATATTGCTGGAGTGGCTACACTTCCGTGTACTAAACTGAAACTCAAGCAGTTTTTGGAGTGCACTTTCAGTGAGGTGTGCAAGGAATTAAAGTACAACACTTTCAGATTTGGGGGTCTAAAGATAGACACCTAAACAAATGGCTCAATTTTCAGAGGTGCTGAGCACCCAACTCAGTGCCTCAGAAAACCAGGCCACATATTTTGGTGCCCTTATATGGGTTTAGATTGCTAACTTTAGTCACCTACACCTAAAATGTTCGTGTATGTAGCATGTAAAATTGCAACACAATGGCATTGAAATATATCCCGTTTCTCCTTTTCCCGTGTACCAAACCAGTTTTAAAATAGCTACTCTAGCTACACTCTTCTCCAGTTGTTACACAACCTCCCCCTCTTTTATTAAAAACAACACAATTCTTGGCAGCATTATAAGATTTGACTCTTGATCTTCTCACTGAAGTCAATGTCAAAACTCTCACTGATTTCAACAGTACAGAATGGAGCCCATGCTATTACTTTTCAGAGCCACTTTACCTTGCATTACTCTGCTTATAAATACTGAAAAGGGTTCACCTTCAAGGACAGTGATTTAATTAGAGCTGGCTGGAGCTGTTTGCCAACAAGTCAAAGCCTAATGAACAAGCCCCTCTAGGCTGGCTTGGAATAGTTTACCAAACCACCTTTCAG
The DNA here is from genome assembly GCF_015237465.2 of Chelonia mydas. Lineage (NCBI taxonomy): Eukaryota > Metazoa > Chordata > Testudines > Cheloniidae > Chelonia > Chelonia mydas. Next base: position 157,055,860 of record NC_057849.1, on the reverse strand, counting down.
TCACCCATTTCCCTATGTTTAGGATAAAAGACAAGTGAGGCTGTTACTTTTTGGTTTTGGTTTTTAAATAATAGCTATTGGATTATTTTAATAGAGACTGGAATCCCCAAACAACATTAGCAGCTTTCGGTTCTTTGTATATGTTGGTTCAGGTGTGAATCTGTATTCTGCCACCAACTTTAATTAAGCCTTCCTTTAGCTCTGACTTGTGGGAGTTTTAAGATAACTTGCTCTATTGGCAACAATGGTGGTGTGTGCTTGGCAATTTTCAAGTTCAGATTGATTCAGGTTGCAGTTAATGTACGTTCCCTCACAAAAGCATATAATTACACTATTACTGAAGCTAGGGTAATTATAGAGAGGTGAAGAAACCGATGTGGTGTGCAACCTTATAGCTCCATAATGCTTTTCTTTTTTTTAATTTGTGAACAAAAGTATCTTCAAACTAGGCCCTTGGAATAGCACTACTTACATCAAACAATCTCGGTGAACTTTTAGAAACCAATTTGTCATGGTTAACCGAATGAAAAGAAGGAGATATTAAAACACAGATTATCAATTTGTCTATGTAGAGACATTGACAGTTCCCACAGAGTCTGACTTCCAATGGGACTAAAGGATTATGAACCGAAATCCTAAACAATATAATCCCCTGTAACCTATCTGATAGCACAGGATCATTTTAACGGAAATGCCAAAACTAATTGAACACATGCCACTTTTTTCTTTATGGTTTCCAGAAAGATAATTCAGCATGTGGACCACAGAAATAATCCTGTCTACAACAGCAGCATCTCTTGTAGGTCACAAAGAATTTAAGGCCAACAGATTTAAACCCAAGTGCTTAAAGTGACAAAAATTAATTTCACCCTACTGTTACTCACACCTTCTTGTCAGCTGTTTGAAATGGGCCACCCTGATTACCACTACAAAAGTGATTTTTCCTCCCTTTGTATTCTACTGTTAATTGAATTGCCTCGTTAGCACTGACCCCCCCCCACTTGGTAAGGCAACTCCTATCTTTTCATGTTCTGTGTATATATACCTGCTACTGTATTTTCCACTCCATGCCTCTGACGAAGTGGGTTTTAGCCCACAAAAGCTTATGCCCAAATAAATTCGTTAGTCTCTGAGGGCATGGCTACACTTGCAAATATAGAGCACTTTGAGTTAAACCCGCCTTTGGAGCGCACAGGAGGGAAAGCGCTGCCATCTCTCCACACTGACAGCATGGCCAAATTTGCGGCACTTGCAGCGGCATTGGGAGCGGTGCATTATGGGCAGCTATCCCACAGAGCACCTCTTCCCATTCTGGCCCTGTGGCTTGTGGGAAGGGGGTGGAGGGGTGGGGGGCATTCCGGGTCCTGTCCCAATGCCCCAGGATGCATTGGTTTGCATCCCAGCAATCCCTGTGCCTCTGTCCACATTTGGCCCCATCTTTCAACGTTTTTTGTCCTTGGTGCTCTGTCTTCCCTTTCGGTCTGCGGGAATGGATCCCGAAGTGCTGAGGAACATGCTGATGGATCTCGCCAGCACGTCACGAATGGCAGTCGAGTTACTCCTTATGCTCCAAAGTGACAGGGAGGAGTCCGACGTTATCGACTAGAGTAACACATACGACACGAGATTGCTTGTGGCATTCATGGACATGCTCACCACCCCGTGAAATGCCACTTTTGGGCTCGGGAAACAAGCACTGAGTGGTGGGATCACATCGTCATGCAAGTCTGGGATGACGAGCAGTGGCTGCAGAACTTTCGGATGAGAAAAGCCACTTTCATGGGACTGTGTGAGGAGCTCGCCCCCACCTGTAGAGCAAGGACACGAGATTGAGGGCTGCCCTGCCGGTGGAGAAGCGGGTGGCTATGGCAATCTGGAAGCTGGCAACTCCAGACAGCTACCGATCGGTCACTAACCAGTTTGGAGTGGGAAAGTCGACCATAGGAATCGTGTTGATGCAAGTTTGCAGGGCCACTAATCGCATCCTGCTCAGAAGAACCGTGACTCCTGGAAACGTGCATGACATGGGTTTCCCTAACTGCAGAGGGGTGATAGATGGCACGCATATTCCAATTCTGGCACCCACCCACCTAGCCTCCGAGTACGTTAATTTCTCTATCGTTCTCCAGGTGCTTGTGGATCACTGTGGGCGTTTCATTGACATTAACGCAGGCTGGCCCTGAAAGGTGCACGACGCACGCATCTTTTGGAACGCTGGCCTGTTCAGGAAGCTGCAAGCCGGGAGTTTTTCCCAGACCAGAAGATCACCGCAGGGGAAGTCGAAATGCCCATTGTGATCCTTGGCGATCCTGCTTACCCTTTAATGCCGTGGCTCATGAAACCCTACACAGGGAGCCTTGACAGCGGGACTATTAGAGGGGCCCAGCGTGGGGCTGCAAGGATTAGGGATGCCTTGAGGGAGCAATTTGAGGCTGAAAGCAACCACTAATGTTTGGTGCCCTGCACGGGAGTGAAGTGCAGTGGTTCCAATGTTAGTAGGAATCTATGTTTGCTACACTGACTTGCAGTGCCTGTTTTTTTCCTGGGCTAAGGTATCTTTTACTTCATGCAATAATAAAGAATGTTTTCAAAGCCAAAAAATCCATTTATTGAAAAGAAACACAACTGCTTGGGAAACAGAAAGGGCAAGGGGATGGGGTGGAGAACGGGACAATCACAGATTTGCATATGTCCTGTTATCATACACAGCCTTCCTGTATGGAGTGCTGCACTTCAGGCTGGCTATAATGCCTGGTGATGGGGGCTGAGTGCAGCGGGTAAGGGTCGTAGTTTGCAGGGCGGGGTGGTGAAGCTACAGGTGTTGGAGGCAGCTGGTGGCAATAAGAACCCAGATGTTGGGGAAAGTGGGTTGGAGGTGACATGGGGGCACAAAGGAAAGAGTTTTGGGACAAGGACTGCGGCGGGGGGCGGGCGCAGATGTGTTCCATCTGCATTGCTACGAGCGCCCGTATTGAGTCCGCTTGGCGCTCCATAATGCTTAGCAGCCGCTCCGTGCTTTGCTGCTGGAGCTCCACTCTTTGGTGCCAGCACTCCGCATTTTGCAGGTGGATCCTCCTTTCGCTCTCCCTCCACTCCTGCACTTTTTGATTCTCGTTAAGGGGCTGCTGCATTACTTCATGCAACATGTCTTCTTTGCTTTTACGTGGCCTCTTCGTAATTAGTTGGAGTCTTTCGGCCGGTGATAACACAGATGGCTTAGATCTCAAGGTTGCATCTGTAAAGGCAAAATGCAGCACTTAACAGAGGCAGCATTGTTCACACCAGACAGAACAATGATTCCCCCGTACTTAAAGACAAGCACAGTGTACACAATAGCATAATTTGCCCATCTCAAAGCAAGACGGGCAATAACCCACGGGAGCCCCAAAATCGTGAGTAAGCACGGGCTCAAGGGGGACTGATTGTTTCACAGCCGTACTGTCCTCTGGGTTGCTGTGCCTTGGGGAGAGCTAACAGCTACAGGGGGCCCCTATACTGAACACTCTCCCCACATACCTCGCTGCTAAGGGTGACCTGGGAAGTAAGGGAGGGTCTTCTGCTGCAATGCGGCTTCTGCCCTGGCCCATATGCAGCTTGCCTGTGTCCAGCAATGGTCCCCCTGCCGCTCACGGCACAGTGGTGCGGACGTGTTAGCCTGACTGGGACAAGGAGCACAGTGGCTCTCCCAAGAAACCTGCGCAAGCGCTTTACCCAACTTCTGGATGAGACCTTTCAAGAGATCTCTGAGGCCAATTACCGTGATGTGAGAGAGCACATCAATGCCCTTTTCTCCATCTAGGCATGCATGCAGCCCTAACCCTCCTCGCCCCAAGAGCCTGCACCGAATAACTTCCTTCCCAAAATAAAAGCCGCTTACCGGGTACGTCCTCTGGTGTTTGTCCTTCCCCAAGCACTGGCTGCCACGACTGACTACCTTTCTCCTGGCTTGAGAACAGCTCCTGGCTGCATGCATCTAGGGATGCTGGGACGTCTTCCTCTTCCTCAGCACCCTCGGTCCCACTTTCCTCCTCCTCCTCCTGCCTTGTTGAACTGGGCTCTAAAGTGTCCATGGTGGTACTCGGAATGGAGGTGGGGTCGTCCCCAAGTATCACGTCCAGCTCTTTGTAGAAACGGCAGGTCGCAGGGGCAGCACGGGAGCAGCTGTTTGCCTCATGGGCTTTGTGGTAGGTATCCCACAGCTCCTCCACTTTAACCCTGCACTGCAGTACGTCCCGGTCATGGCCCCTTTCCATCGTGTCCCTTGATATCTGCCCAAAGGTATCATAACTCCTACGGCTGGAGCGCAGCTGGGACTGGACAGCTTCCTCCCCTCAAACACTGATAAGGTCCAGCCCCTCGCCATTGCTCCATACTGGGGATCGGCTGGCACCTGGAGGCATGGTCGCCTGGAAAGATTCGCTGAGAGCACTCCACGCCTGGCTGAGCAAACAGGAAGGGGATTTTCAAAATTCCCAGAGAACTTAAAGGGCGGGTCTGACGGTTGCTCACCTGAGGGCAGGGCAGTAGAGTTCAAAGTGATGACCAGAGTGTCTAGAACAGGCATTGTGGGACACTTCTGGAGGCCGATCAGAGCGCATTGACAGACCATACTGGCGCAGCAGCACTCCAGCAGGGGCGCATCAAACATTATTCCACTCTCCGAGGTGGAGTGCCAGGAGCACTCTAGCCTCAGAGTCCGGGCGCCCTACGTGCCTTGCCAGTGTGGACGCGTCGTGAGTTAGAGCGCACGGGGCTGCTTTAATGCGCTCTGACTTGCAAGTGTAGCCATGCCCTAAGGTGCCACAAGGACTCCTCGTTGTTTTTGCTGATACAGACTAACACGGTTACCCCTCTGAAAGAATGGTCCAGTGGTTAGTGTGCTAGTCAGGAGCTGGGAGACCTGAATTCAGTTCTCTGCTATGCTACTACCTCCCTGTGTAACATTCATAGGAATGTAGAGCTGGAAGGGACCTATAGAGGACTTCTAGCCCATCTCCCTGTGCTGTGGCAGGACTAAGTACATCTACAGCATCCCGAACAGATCTCTAACCTGTTATGAAACACCTCATATGATGAGGATTCTACAATGTCCTTAACCCTTCTTACCATTAGAAAGCTTTTCCTAATATCTAACCTAAATCTCCATTGCCCATTAAGCCCATTACACCGTGTCCTACTTTCAGTGGACATGCAGAACAATTGATCACCATCCTCTTCATAACAGCCCTTAACATATTTGAAGACTGCTATCAGGTCCCCGCTCAGTCGTCTTGTCTCAAGACTAAATATGCCCATTTTTTAAACCTTTCTTCACGGGTCAGGTTTTATAAACCTTTATCATTTTTTTGCTCTCCTCTGGAAACTACTCTCTGCAAATTATCTGCATCTTTCCTAAGGTGTTGCACCCACAACTGGACACCCTATGCCAGCAGAGGCTTACCAGTGCTGAGTAGAGTGGAACAATTACCTCCTGTGTTTTACCTATGGTACCCTGTTAATACACTCCAGAATTATATTAGCTTTTTTGCAACTGAATCACTTTACTGGCTCCTATTAAATTTGTGATCCACTATAACTCCCGGATCATTTTCAGTAGTACTACTACCTAGCCAGTTCCCCGCTTTATAATTGTGCATTTGATTTTTTGCCTTCCTAAGTGTAGTACTTTGCACTTGTCTTTACTGAATTTTATGTTCTTGATTTTTGGACCAATTCTTCAATTTTTCAAGGTTTTTCAATTTTCCAATTTCTAATTCTAATCTTGCCATCCAAAGTGCTTGCAACCCTTCCCAGCTTGGTGTCATCTACACATTTTGTAAGCACACTCTCCACTCCATTATCCAAGTCATTAATGAAAATTGTGAACAGTACTGGCCCCAGGACAGACCCCCTCTGGAATCCCACTAGATACATCTGCCAGTTTGACAGCAAACGACTGATAACACTCTTTGTACGGTCTTTCAACCAGTTATAGTAATTTCATCTAGACCACATTTTCCTAGTTTGCTTTTACATTGGGCAAGTCACTTTGTCTCAGTTCCCAAGCTGTAAAATGGGGATAAGAGCCCTGCCCTGCCTTACAGGGGTATTGTAAGATTAAATACAAGAGTGTGAGGCACTCAGATGCTAAGATCATGGATGCCACAGATAAATAGAAAATGTTAGGCTCTTAAATCAATATCTAGCCACCGAGATAAAAGTGGGCATATTTCCATAGATGACAACAGGAGCTAGCTATTCCCAACATTTCTGAACACCAGGACTCATTTATTTAGGTGCCTAACTATGAGTTTAGGAGCCTAAACTTTAGATAGCTAGATGTGTAAATTTTGACCTCAGGCTGTGTGGCTAAATGTACATTGTTCACTTCATACAATGTGAACCACTTTTACTGTGACCAATTAACCGAGAATAAATACATATTAAAGGTGTGTTTTTACTTGGCAGTTCAAGGTTACAGTACTTTTTTTTTTGTCAGGCAAATCAGGGGTAACTTTTCTTATCCAGTCGGGACATAGAGATGCCTAAAACAACGTTATTGCTCTCCCTCCCAACTCAACACCTTGAGACAATGAAATTCTCTCTAATTATCCGAAGGAGGAAGAAATCCATTTCAGGCTTTAAATGATTTCCTGTAAAAGGACAATACTATCATAGGATGAGAAGCACTTTACAATTAGTCAGTGGAGTTGCAGCCACTTACACAAAGACTGAATTTAGCCTGTTGTGTTCTCGGGGTCATCCCACACAATCACGCTCTCACATATCCATATGCACAGACTCAGTCCTGCAAAGTGCTGAGGATTCTCCACTCTCACTGAAGGTGTGAAAGGTGCACAGCACCTTGCAGGATCAAGCCACACACAATATACCTATGGCTTTTCCTGTGCCATAGCCTGTTTGGTGGCTGAAATGGAACCCTGAAAAACATTTGTTTCAGTCAAATGAAACATTTTGTTTGACCCAAAAGTATTATAATTCTTTGCGCTTTTGTTTGATTTTTAATTCATTTTGTTTGTGGGTGTTTTTACTCCTTTTTTTTTGGTTTCTTTTCCTATGTCGGGCTAAATTTCTATACAACATCATTTTGAATTAAAAAAAAATCTAACCATTTTGTTTGGAAAATAACAAAACAAAATGGTTCAATTTTTTTCATTTTTTTGCCCGAAAGTGTTCACCAAATTTGACCCCCAAAAGGGGCATTTTTGGTGACTAAGCTATTCATCCAAAAGTGTTTGCCCAGCTCTAGCCACAAATTGCCACACGGAAGATACCATTTCTGTAGACTCACCTGGACATTTACAGAGACCTCTGAACACTCCCAGAATCAGACCATGATGACATTGCCCAGCAATTTCATGAAATCCACTATTAATGCAGGTCATAAATATGGAACCTTAGAAACCTAAGTTAGCTTTTTTAAGCATGCTGCATGGAAATGCGGACATAAAGAAATATAACCTGTTGGATATAATTGCCTTAAAACGGAGCAGGTGTAGAATGTCCCCCTCACTGCATTATGCTGTGGCTTAATGTGTTCACTGGACCTGTGTATTTCCTAGTGAGAGACTTGTCTTTTTGGGGAGGAACGGAGATCTCCCCTGGGAAGCTCAGGCAAGCTCAGACAAAATTAATAGTGAAAGGTGTTTTTTTCCTTGCTGGAATGTTCCAGAGTCAGCAGCAATAGACCATTAAACCATTGCCATGACCTAAGTGGAAGTAACTTAGGCTGCATGTTTGATTTAATTTCCTCCAAAGGGGATCTCCCCTCCATCCTCCTTTCCCACCCCCCGCCAATATTTGAAAAAGAACTCAATTTTTAAAATAAAAATATAGAAGAATGGGCTAGATTCTCATGCAGTGTAAATTGTGTAGCTCCTTTGACTTCAATGTATCTTTCAGAAAGCTGAAGCTCTCTCTCTCTCTACCTCAGGGGAGCAAGGTGATGACAAAGTTTGCATCGACTGCTGCACAAGGCACCAAATTATAGTTAGAAAGAAGAAGTGAGGAATCAGGAAGGTTGTTTGTTCTGTGACTTTTCGCAGCAGGTCAGCATAAAGTGCTTCAGCCCAGATGTTCTCATCCTTATGATATGTTGGAGGAGTCTGTTGGATTCAGCATGTTCAAACTCACCTGTGTGTTGTTTGCATTGTCTACATAAAAATAAAGATTACACATACACACATTTATCCTGATGAAAGGTGTTGGCTTGACAACCCTGGGAACCAGGATTCTCTGAAGGGGTCAACAAGCATGTGGACAAGGGTGAGCCAGTGGATATAGTGTACTTAGATTTTCAGAAAGAACAGGAGTACTTGTGGCACCTTAGAGACTAACACATTTATTTGAGCATAAGCTTTCGTGAGCTACAGCTCACTTCATCGGATGCTGTAGCTCACGAAAGCTTATGCTCAAATAAATGTGTTAGTCTCTAAGGTGCCACAAGTACTCCTGTTCTTTTTGCGAATACAGACTAACATGGCTGCTCCTCTGAAACCTTAGATTTTCAGTAAGCACCAAAGGCTGTAAAGCAAAGTAAGCTGTCATGGGATAAGAGGGAAGATCCTCTCATGGATCGGTAACTGGTTAAAAGATGGGAAACAAAGGGTAGGAATAAATTAATAACTGATCTGGAAAAAGGGGCAAAGAGTGATGTGGCAAAATTTGCAGATGATACAAAACTACTCAAGATAGCTAAGTCCAAAACAGACTGGGAAGAGTTACAAAGGGGTCTCTCAAAACTGGGTGACTGTGTAACAGAATGGCTGATGAAATTCAATGTTGATAAATGCACATTGGAAAACATAATCCCAGCTATACATATAAAATGATGGGGTCTCAATTAGCTGTTACCATTCAAGAAAGAGATCTTGGAGTCAATCCACTCAATGTGCAGCAGCAGTCAAAAAAGTGAACAGAATGTTGGGAATCATTAAGAAAGGGATAGATAATAAATACCATATCGCCTCTATATAAATCCATGGTAGGCCCACATCTTGAATACTGTATGCAGATGTGGTCACCCCATCTCAAAAAAGATATATTGGAATTGGAAAAGGTTCAGAAAAGGGCAATAAAAATGATTAGGGGTATAGAATGGCTTCCATATGAGGAGAGATTAATAAGTTTGGGACTTTTCATCTTGGAAAAGAGACGACTAAGGGGGGATATGATAGCGGTCTATAAAATTATGATTGGTGTGGAGAAAGTAAATAAGGAAGTGCTATTTACTCCTTCTCATAATACAAGAACTAGGGGTCACCAAATGAAATTAATAGGCAGCAGGTTTAAAACAAGCAAAAGGAAGTATTTTTTCACACAGCACACAGTTAACCTGTGGAACTCTTTGCCAGAGGATGTTGTGAAGGCCAAGACTATAACGAGGTTCAAAAAAGAACTAGATAAGTTCATGGTGGATAGGTCCGTTAATGGCTATTAACCAGGATGGGCAGGGTTGGTGTTCCTAGCCTCTCTTTGTCAGAAGCTGGGAATGGGTGACAGGGGATGGATCACTGGATGATTACCTGTTCTGTTCATTCCCTCTGGAGCATCTGGCATTGGCCACTGTGGGAAGACAGGATACCGGGCTAGATGAACCTTTGGTCTGACCCGGTATGGCCATTCTTATGTTCTTAAATATTCTCTGTTAATCCAAAATCATTTAAAGCATGTCAACTGTTGTACAAGTTTCCACGCAGACCTCCACATCCTTGACTCTCAGTCTCCAAGTCCATGCAATCTTTGGCTTTTCTGCAGAGACTGCCAGTTAGTGTAAATGAAGATGACCCTTTAAAAGACACAGAATAAGACATGGTCCCTGCAACCAGGAACCCACAAGTTACCACAAACAAAACAATAGACAAAATGTAAGTAAAAAAGGGTGTGATGAGATAATATCTAGATATACAGACCCGTCATCTTCTGGCCAAACAAAAATCTCAATTTATGTCTCTGCCATCCCCTTGTTGATGTCTAGCCTTCAGTTAACTTGACATGGCTAAAACAGAGCTCTTAATCCTCCCCCAAAGCCCTCCATACTACCTTGTTTCTTGAGCACTATAGACAACCCCACCAACCTGCCTGTCACTCAGGCCTGTAACATGGGTGTCTTTAAATTTCGATCTCTCTCTAGCTCCTCACATCCAAGCTATGTCTAAACTGTGCAGATTCTTTCTGTATACCGTCTCTGAGTTGTGGTCAGTGGTGAGCTGGAGCCAGTTCGCACTGGTTCGCTAGAACCGGTTGTTAAATTTAAAAGCCCTTTTAGAACCGGTTGTCCCATGAGGGACAACCGGTTCTAAAAGGGCTTCTAAATTTACAGGACAACCGGTTCTAAAAGGGCTTCTAAATTTAACAACCGGCACTGGAGCACCCACGATGAAAATTTGATGGGTGCAGAGCACCCACCGGTAGCTCTCCGCCCGGCCCCGCCCCATGCCCTGCCCCAGCTCACCTCACCTCACCTCCGCCTCTGCCTCCTCCCCTGAAGACGCTGCCCCGCTCTGCTTCTCCGCTCCCCCCAACCGGCTTCCCACGAATCAGCTGTTCGCGTGGAAAGCCTGGGAGGGCTGAGAAGCAGGCGGCGGCTTCGCGCTCAGGCTCAGGGAGGTGGAGGGGGAGAGGAGGGCTGGGGCGGGGGGGTGCAAGGAGGGCCGCCCACGCCGCAGCAGATAACCCGGGGGAGGGGAGGCGCGCAGGGGAACCGCTCCCCGCCCCAGCTCACCTCCACCACCCTCAGCCTGAGCGGGAAGCCGCGGCCTGCTTCTCAGTCCTCTCCGGCTTCCCACCAAACAGCTGATTCATGGGAAGCCGGGGTGGGGGGCGCAGAGAAGCAGAGCGGGGCAGCGAGTTCAGGGGAGGAGGTGGAGGCGGAGTGGAGGTAAGCTGAGGCCGGGTGCGGGGCGGGGAGCTGCCGGTGGGTGCTAGTAAGATAGGTAAGTACTAATATCCCCATATTTCAGCTAGGGAACAGAGAGACAAAGTGGCTTGCCCAAGGTCACACAGGTAGGCTGTAAGAAAAAGCAGGGGCTTGAATGCAGGTCTTCAGCTAGTGCCCTAACCACTGGACCATCTTTCTTCCTCTCAGTGGATCAATGGAAAGGACAGAGAATGGGTGGTTGGTGGACAGCAAATAGGAGATTATTCCAAGCATGGTTAGGGGTGGAGCATTGGAGGAGGTCTGATGTATACAAATAGCAGTTGCAGGGGAATCACCATCTCCTGCAGAAAAATCTGTGCAAGGAGGCTTGGGGGCAGGTGGCAGTGGAGAAAGAATCCTCACTGAGATTGTCCTTATTTAGTTTCCTACAGTTTGTTTTATCTGGTGGATGGGGTTTCACCTCTATCGCACTCCCAATGCTGTAGAACATGTGGTAGGGTTTATCCCCCCAGAAGCTGTCAATCTCCACCCTGCGTGTGGGGAATCTAATGGAGGGCCTGTGTCTACCCAGAGGCTCAGGGATTGCCTGCCCTATTACTTAGGGCTTGGGTCTCTAGCACCAAGATCCATTATTTAGGCTAAGCTCTTACACAACTAACTCTAGAACTCTCCCTGCCTCATTATAAATGTTTTGCAATAAGGAGTGGGCTCCATACAAGAGTTAATGCAGACTCAGGTTACATTAGCTTTTAGTAGAGTTACCACTGGTTGCAATGTGTGTCCTCCTGGCCATCCCTCTGTAGATCTATGAAGGGCACATGTTGGAGATAGTTGACATGCCCACACCAGTGTAGGAAAGGGGAAACCTGCATGCAGCGAGGATCCTCTTTGCCTGGATCCTGGGTAACAATTCCTCCCATAGCTTTTTATTTTTGTGAAACATGTAAGAACGTTAGACATTTTTCTACATGATCTACACCTAGTTTAATTGGAGCGGCTGCTCCATTTCTGTTTTGGGGGGGTTAAAATAATAAAAGCTAAAACGGAGACTTTACCCCCAACCCTGGGCACTATCATCTATTCACAGTTACTGCATGCACCACAAGAAAGCAATTTCAACGAGGCAGTTCTAAGTCTGTTGTAATACATTCAAGCCCAGGTTCCTTCCCTGGGTCATTCACATGTTTTTATGTAAATCAATTAATTCTTTAAGACACATTTTAACAGGTGTGTGTTTTTCTCTTAATAAAAAAGGAAAAAATGCATAAGGGTCACAGAGCAGTAAGGATTCAGTCTTGTGGGGCGCTGAGTTCTCTGTTTCTGATCCAGCAAAGCACTGCAGCATGTGCTGGGATTTTTCATTTGATTTTCAGAAGATGAAAATGTTGATTATTAAAAACCCAAACAAAACAGGAATTTCTATTTGAACCAAAATGAAAAAAAATGACAAGTTTACATTAAACTGCTTCCATTTTTCATAGGCGACTTCAAAGTGAAATTTCATGTGAAAAATTGAAGTTTTTTTAGTGTAAATTTGTAATTTGGAAATTTTTGCTGGAAAAGCCCCTGGGTTTTGACCAGCAGTAGTATCAGGTTAGTGGCCTACATGGGGAAATGGTCAACACTAAGACTAAGATTTTGTCATGGATATTTTTAGTAAAAGTCATGGACAGGTCACGGGCAATAAACAAAAATTCATGGAAGCTGTGACCTGTCTGTGATTTTTGCTGCTTCAGCTTCATGGTGGCTGGGAGCTGTGGGGTTCCCCCTCTGTCTGCGGCAGCTGGAAGCTGCAGGGTCACCATATTTCCCAAAGGAAAAATGGGACACCCCCAGCTGCTCCCCTCGTCCTTGGACCCTGAGGAGGGCCCCCTCAGGAGTCTGTCACCTGTCACTGGAACCATGCAGGGAGCCCCCTGTTGACTGTCCCTGGAACCCTGCCAGGGCCCCACTGGCTGCCAGTGCCAGAGTCCCGCAGCCCTAGGGGCTGAAGCAGAGAATGTCACTGAGGTCTCTGTATGTCAGGGATTCCATGACCTCCGTGACATAAACATAGTCTTAGTTATCACCCTCTATTTCTCTATTGGCCTGCCAGCTGAAAAGCCCTTAGGCCATCTTCATTTTGTCCCTTCTGCTGTACCAACCACATTATTGGTGCTTAGGCCCTGATGTAATGAAGCACGTAAGCACACGTTTAAGTCCCACTGACTTCAATAGCATGTGCTCAAATACTATGCTCAGGGTCTTTACAAATACATAATAAAATAATAAGACATACAGTATGCTACCCCATTGTTATGGATATTTTGTCAAAGACAAGAACACAGAAATAGGAGCTTAGAGATTACCAAGGTTATTTTTTTGTTGTGTTAAACCCACAAACTGTATTGGTTTAATATTTTCTATTTTCTGCAAAATAAACAATATTTTCATGTAAGCAAAAGGTGCAATGAAGCTCCGTGAGTGGGGATGTCCTTGGTAAAAAGAGGTCTTTGTCTTCTTAAAAAGAAAAGACAGGTTGATAGAAAGCACATTTCTTACAATTGCTTAGGAAGTAATGCGTACAAAGATTTTTCTGGATGGTTGGAAACACCCACCTTGTCCTGTCATAGGGAGAAGCTTGACTATTCAGTCGTGAAGTAGACAAGATAACAGTGGAGCCAATGGAAATGATGCCTACATAAAGGACTCAAGATTTACCCCTAGAGAGCTAGCAAAGTAACATCAAAACACTTCTTGTTACATTTTCAAAATACTAATAAAGGGCCTGATCGAAAAACCTACTGAAGTCAACAGAAAGACTCCGACACACTTCAATGGGTTTTGGATCAGGTCTAAAGAGTACGCTGAAGATCCAATGCTGGTTTTGTTCCAAGCACCTCACTCCTTTGCAACAGTCTTGCCGATTACCCCATTAGCAAGGGATCTCTGTCTCAGCAAATACCAATACATTTTAAAGGCATGTCCCTGCTCTCCTTTCATAGGCCAAACTCCATTCCAAATCAAAGATTCATAGATTCTAAGGCCAGAAGGGACCATTGTGATCATCTACTCTGACCTCCTGTATAGCACAGGCCATAGGACTTCCCTGAATTCATTCCTGTTTGAACTAGAGCAGTGGTTCTCAAAGCCGGTCCGCCGCTTGTTCAGGGAAAGCCCCTGGCGGGCCGGACCGGTTTGTTTACCTGCCACATCCGCAGGTTCGGCCGATCGCGGCTCCCACTGGCCGCAGTTCGTCGCTCTAGGCCAATGGGGGCTGTGGGAAGCAGCGCAGGCCAAGGACGTGCTGGCCACCCTTCCCGCAGTCCCCATTGGCCTGGAGTGGTGAACCGCGGCCAGTGGGAGCCGCGATTGGCCGAACCTGCGGACGTGGCAGGTAAACAAACCAGTCCGGCGTGCCAGGGGCTTTCCTTGAACAGGCGGCGGACCGGCTTTGAGAACCACTGAACTAGAGCATCTCTCTTAGAAAAAACATCCAAACAGCAAAGTTAATGAAGGTTTTGCCTGTGTAAAGTATACAGGGTGAACGTGCTGAAATAGTTACTGGACATAAGGAAAACCAAGCACAGCAGAAAGTGATGCAAGCAAAGATCACAAATAAAGGCAGAAGACCCTTTTATTTCGCATAGACAAAATGCAAAGTGTGTCTCATTAAATTATTAAAAAAAAAAGCAAATTGATTTCCCCCCCTCCACTGACAGCACTCATCCTAATTAACAACAAAACAAAAAGATCGATCAAGGACCCATTTTCTAATTTAAAAAAAAGTGTGCAAACATGACAAAAGACTTTTTGATTTCCCAGATCAATGTCCCTGTTAAATTCACAAATAGGGTGATTTGTTTTCCTTCTTTTTAATCTTGTGTGATGGAACTTCCAGTTAAAATGTTTTATTTAGTCCCCATGCACTTTGTAGAAAATCAGTAAAAACACAAAAGCTTGTGAAGATCAGAAAACTGGACTTCTTTTACCCAAAAATTCAGATGTCCAGTCAGATGAAGCTCACACTCAGACAGAAAAAAAGCAGGAGAGTCTTTGCACTGTCTGTAGTTTGCATTTTTTTCAAATATTTTGGCAATCTTCTTTAATTATAAATATTGGAATTCAATAAAAAAGGTAGCTTTGATTGGTTTTTTTAATTGTAAGTATTTACAGCCACTGTCCAGCCATGCTCTTTTTGTTATACTAGGGTGTAAGATTTTGCGTAGGGATTGTTTCCTTTCAAGTGGCCCCGGGAGTCCAGCAGGGATTCTTGGGAGCTGCTCATTTTAGCTGCCTGTCCTAGCTCAGCCCCTTCTCGCTGAGGTAATGTTGCCACGGCACCAGGTTGCCATGACTGTACTTCTCTCGTGGAGGATGTTTCCATAGGTATCGGCTCCAGAACAGTGGGACGCTTCAGGGTTCGGCTTTTCTGAGGTTCCAAGCAGGCTTGGCCCAAACCCAGGTCTCTGCTAGTGCCTGAAACTCCTCGATTCAACAAAAAGTCCATTCTAAGATACGGTGGCAAATGCATGAGGTCACCTGTGAAGAAAAATATGAAAAGACACCTCTTAGTTATCTTCATGCAATTCAGTAAACTGCCTATTTGGCTGATATAGACTCAAGCATTTAGGCAGCCATTTAACCTGATTTCAAACCAAGACTTCCCTGACCCCGTCAGAATGTTCATAACACAAAGGCAACGAAGCTGGTCAAAATTTATTTTATTTTGTATGAAAAAAAATTTGAAGGACTTTTTTCATAATTTATCGTTAAAGACCAAAAAATAATATTTTTTTTGGTTTTTGGTTGTCAAAAACTGGAAGGCTTTGACTACTGAACGTTGAAAAATATTGGTTTGGTTTTCAGTGACCCCTCCCCCCCCCGAATTTTGACTAAAGGCTCCATCTAGCACAAAAATAATTAATTATACAACATTTGGATGAAATAACACTAGGTTACAAATTTAAACACCCCAAAGTTAAAATATAAAAAAGTGAGGGCCCTGATAGTAATCTCAGTGTGCCCTCTTTGCACAGCCTGTACATCTTATGACATCCATCACTGGTCCCCATCACAACACCATCTGAGTGGTAGAGAAGTTCTATCATCCCTATTGTACAGATGGGGAACTAAGGCACAGAGCTGAAATCTGCGGTAGCGCAGGGTATTGAATCTGGGTCTCCAGATTACCCAGGATAGTGATCAAGACTCTACAGCATCCGTCTTTCTTTCCTTATGGTAGACGTTTAACTACACACACATTCACTTATTAGCGTACACATTAAAAGAGCAACACAGGGATACAAAATACAACACATGAACAAAAAGAAAAAGGAGTACTTGTGGCACCTTAGAGACTAACCAATTTATTTGAGCATGAGCTTTCGTGAGCTACAGTGAGCTACTCACTGAGCTGTAGCTCACGAAAGCTCATGCTCAAATAAATTGGTTAGTCTCTATGGTGCCACAAGTACTCCTTTTCTTTTTGCGAATACAGACTAACACGGCTGTTACTCTGAAACACATGAACAACTAACACTGTTCAGTTAGCATTACTATGAACCCTCACTTTTTTCATCTCCTGACTTTTGAGCATTTATAGTTGTAGCCAATAATGCTACACTGATGGGGCTAGAGGATTTATGATTGCACACGTCCTCCCATCATTTTTTGCAGGCAAGGGGCTTCATACAGAGCTAGGGAACCCACTCCCACTCTCGAGTTGGAATACCCTCTTTGGAGCTGCTCTGTGGTCACTGTGCACCACGTGGGGAAGAAGATTTAGCGTATCCTTGTTCTTATGTATGCATCTGCCCATCTGCTAGCCCTGCTACACAAATCAGTTTAATTTAATCTAATATTGTCTTATTCTTTCATAGACTGACTTGCAAAAATTCAAGGAGACCAGAAAAAAGAAGCAAATTTAAAGCATGTTTCCTTCCAAAAAGTTTTGATGTTGAAGATGTATCCATGGGTGATGATGGTGAGAAATACCTTCAGATCTGAGTTCTTGGTATAGCACAATAATGACAATTCATCAATTTTGGGCATCCACTCCCATCCACAGCCACATAACTGAAGATCTCTAACACTGCACCTCACAGGGTTCCAGAGTCTGGGCTCCAGCCGAAGCCCTAATGTCTACACCGTAATTAAACAGCTCCCTAGCCCAAGCCCCACAAGCCTGAATCAGCTGGCGCGGGCCAGCCACAGGTGTCTAACTGCGATGTAGACATATCCTAAAAGGGGATGAGAGTTCTCAGAAGCTTATAGTTTTCTATTACAATGCAACAGCAACCGCTTCCAACATCCCATTCCAACTACAATGGATTTAGATAAATTGGGGAGCAGCATTTTCACATGTCAAAGTACCCCTGTAAATGGAAATAATTCCCTTCAGGGTTATATGTAAAATGACACCCACATTTATAAAATGAATGCATGAATGCATGTGTTTTAAGTAGAAGTCTTTTCTAGAGCAAACAATAGTACATAAACCTGAACTGTTGGAAATGGCAGAAATACAGGCTGGTCTGTGTCAGTTTCATAAACAGCAGAGGACTTCTTGGTACCCTGTTGCAGAGACAGTTTGATGCAGACACGGTGGCAAAAGGAGAACCCATGCATGGCATTAAGCAACAGGCTGCAATTATTAAACTTTAACACAAGGGAGGGGAGCTACCCACCAATCATCCTTACTCTCCTATACCAGACATGGAGTTGGTTCCAGGACTCCTTACCATATGACCCATAACATGAGGTGGCTCTCCTCAACCTACCCCCCAGGACTCAGCTCTCTCTGAGTCCTAGCACCTTCCCCCTCTGTGAAGGGGATAGAGGGTGCAGCAGGGTGGGGACCGCAGCCCGCAAAGGCCACAAGGTCTCACCCTATCACATGAGCCCAAGGCCCATCACCGAAATCGCACGTCTTTTACTTCTGGGAACTGTTCATTTTATTCTCTTACCCACACTGGAAACTGGCCACAAGTTGAGACGGATAAACAACTCTACCCAAGTACCTCATGTAGGTAGTAAGCATGATCCTACTTAACCCATGGTGGCTTGAAAGTGCTGCAAGGAATGCAAAAATCTCACTGGTCCTCTGCCAAACAGCCCATGGGAGAAAAAAATCCTTCCTGACCCCCTAAACAGGTAATTGGCAACACCTGCAGCATCTGTCAGGCTGGGTTCCCATTCCTAGTTCGGTGGGTGGGGTGGGCTGCTGGAATAGAGCCGAATAAGGCTCCACATGGCCCCTGAACTGGACTAAATTCTGGGAGGTGGGGAATGCTGGTCAATCAGCATCCCTCTCCTTGAGCTGGCCAATGGGTGCCAAAGACGCCCATAGAAGGAGCTACATATTATGCCTGGGCAAGTTCCTCCCACCCTTGCTACTGGGATTGTCCTGGCCCTGTCAACTGATGCGGGAGGGTGGTATTTTTGACTAATCAAACTGAAAGTTGCCCAATACCTTAAAATAAAGCAGATTCTTTACCTTGTCCTAAAAGTAAAGGCAATGTTATTGTTATCTTAAAGATAAACAGCTTCTAATCTATTCATGATTTAAAGTCACAGACAGAAAAATTGCTGAGAAGTTATATTTGGACAGAATCACAGTTTATTCCTGTGGATCTCCTGCAGGCACTGTCTGGCACCATATGTTTTATTCTAGTTACATTTCCAATACAGATG
This sequence comes from Chelonia mydas, assembly GCF_015237465.2. Classification (NCBI taxonomy): domain Eukaryota; kingdom Metazoa; phylum Chordata; order Testudines; family Cheloniidae; genus Chelonia; species Chelonia mydas. The sequence goes on along the minus strand of NC_057849.1, from coordinate 157,037,307 downwards.
TACAGTACACTGTATTTAACCCCCACATAGTAGGATGTAGTGCAAGTCTCAGGATTCAGCTGACATACTGCAGCATCATTTATACAAGAACAGGAAAAACAGTGTGTGCCCATAATCATATGGTTACCACTCAGAAGATGAAAGGCAAATTGTCAAGGGCCTAATAATTACTACTTTACATTTCACTGATACCTCATCCCAAAGCAGTTTACATGTACATGAGTCACTTTAACTACTGCAGGACTGCAGCCACCACCAGGGTGAAGTGCACCATCACACAGCTTCACTGCTCACCTGGTAAGGACAGGAAGTGAACAACAGTGTATGCAACTGAAATGGGAGGAAGACTTATGGTAGATGGTACGTAAGTACCCATACAGGCCCTTGGGAGTCACACCTTTATGCTTGCAAACATTTTGAGGTTATTAGCCATCAGGACCTGGGTTTTATGTTGCATCGGAACAATGACACACTCAGCAGCACAGAGCCCTTTAACACCATGTTGGAACATTGGTTCCATACGATTCAGGGAACGAGCGCTACCTACTGTACTGAATCACCAATACCGTTTTGTGCAGCAACGGCCTTTTCCCTGGAGATCACTGTCATCATAGTAATGCTTTTAGCACACTTAACTCCTACTACCCACAGTGCAGACGATATAGCTGTACCACTTCATTAACAGTAGAATGGAACTGGTCATGTCTTAAATATGCCATACAAACTGGCCATTTATACCCTTTGCTGCTTGCACTGTATGTTCCCCACAATATACTTTATGTAACAGTAACAAGATCAGAGTGAAATCCAGATCTTATTGGCAGGCCCCAGCTCTCATATTAAATATGCATTTCAATCACTTACCACTTTGCTGCTTCCTGAGACTAGTGGATTAAACATGGATTGTAAAAAAGAAAAGTCTTTAACTTCATATAGCTTAGGATTTTACTTTCAAGGAGCCGGATAGAAAACAATATATATACACACATTTGAGAGCTTTCTGGACCATATGAAAGAAAAAGGGTTTCTCTAAATCCACTTCTGCTAGGAGAGTCTTTAATCTTTACAAACAATATGCAGTCATTTTTATAGTAATCTGCATATGAAGGGGTGCACAATTTTAACAGGATTGTATTAATACATCACAAAATAAGAAGTGCAACTAGATACAACCTAGGTGGAGCTACTATAAGGTGGATGCATAACTGGTTGGACAGTCATTCCCAGAGAGTAGTTATCAGTGGTTCACAGTCATGCTGGAAGGGCACAACAAGTGGGGTCCCACAGGGATCTGTTCTGGGTCCGGTTCTGTTCAATATCTTCATTAATGATTTAGATAATGGCATAGAGAGTACATTTATAAAGTTTGTGGATGATACCAAGCGGGGAAGGGTTGCAAATGCTTTGGAGGATAGGATTAAACTTCAAAATGATCTGGACAAACTAGAGAAATGGTCTGAAGTAAATAGGATGAAATACAATAAGGACAAATGCAAAGTACTCCACTGAGGAAGGAACAATCAGTGGCACACATACAAAATGGAAAATGACTGCCTAGGAAGGAGTACTGCGGAAAGGAGTACTGGGGATCATAGTGGATCACAAGCTAAATATGAGTCTACAGTGTAACGCTTTTGCAAAAAAAGCAAACATCATTCTGGGATGTATTAGCAGGAGTATTGTAAGCAAGACATGAGAAGTAATTCTTCTGCTCTACTCTGCACTGATTAGGCCTGATTGGAGTATTGTGTCCAGTTCTGGGTGCCACATTTCAGGAAAGATGTGGACAAATTGGAGAAAGTCCAGAGAAGAGTAACAAAGAGTAACAAAGGAAGATTGAAAAAATTGGGTTTGTTTAGTCTGGAGAAGAGAAGACTGAGAGGGGACATGATAACAGTTTTCAAGTACATAAAAGGTTGTTACAAGGAGGAGGGAGAAAAACTGTTGTTCTTAACCTCTGAGGACAGGACAAGAAGCAATGGGCTTAAATTGCAGCAAGGGAGGTTTAGGTTGAACATCAGGAAAAACTTGCTACCTGTCAGGGTGGTTAAGCACTGGAATAAATTGCCTGGGGAGGTGGTAGAATCTCCATTATTGGGAATTTTTAAGAGCAGGTTGGACAAACACCTGTCAGGGATGGTCTAGATAATACTTAGGCCTGCCTTGAGTGCAGCGGACTGCACTAGATGGCCTCTCGAGGTCCCTTCCAGTCCTATGATTCTCCAAAATCCCCTAACACAGTATGTAAAGTTATCTTGGATTTACCCTGAACACTAGCTATTTTGTGTGATGTGCAGATTTTCATATTGTAAGGAAGCAGCAGTTTTTGTAACAAGAAAAAAGCATCATTCCCTGCAACTTCTAAGATAAACAGATGATTAAAAGTGTTGAAAAAGAAAACTTTCAAGAATCTAACTCCCCCCCACCCCCCTCGCTAGGACTGGAGCCATATCACGGCATGAAAAAAGTCTTTGATTTGTTAGAACTAATATTTCTGACTGAAAAACAGTCTTTGAAGTATGACCACAGGGGTCCACTTTGGCTTCCTAGATCAAGGGTGAGGGTATTTTAAGAAGATTAAGAAGGATGGGAGAGCCATGGCTACAGAAATAACATGGCAAGCTTTCATTTCTCATATTTCCTGATACATTGGTCTATTTGTTTTTCAGTTTGTTCCTACCCTGCCAAAGTTGAATTCAGTTGAATGTTAAATTTTTCAGGCAAAGCATTATGAAGTTTTAAGATGGTTCATTGCCTTTGATGCTCTAATTACCTCTTTTCAGTGCTGTGTGCACCTTATTAGCAATGAAAGCAAACCTTTCAAATGCGTAAGCAGGGCAAAGGAATACGTTTAATAATTTATGCATTTAGGCTTAATTAGTACAAAAACCATTCAGAATCTATAGCTTTCTGAGGGGTTTAAAAATAAGAGATATACTGTCTGTGGAAAAATGGAGTATGTACATCAATAATAATCATCCATTCAAATATGAACCCTGCAATTTAATTGAGCATTGACTTTGTCCTTCCTTCTGAGTGGCAAAACCTCTACAGCAGTTGAAATAGTCCACGCAGTACATGTTATGAAGTGATATCTTCTAAAAAATTTAAATAACCAAATACTGTGACTTCCCTACATGCATTTATCATTTACAATATCTTTTGCCCAGAAAAAGGATGTTTCCTTAGGCTGTGACTGCATTGCAAAAAAGGTGTGTTTTTACACTGAGAAAGCTAACTTGATGGAAAATCCTAGCTGAGATGGGTAATTGGTACCTTCATGCAGCTAAGAGAGGTCAGATCCAGGCTGGGGGACATAGCGCTGACCTTGACTGCCTACAATGAGATAAAAACTACTTATGCTTTTCCTCCACTAGGATTTTACAGTGAGATAGCTATTTTGATCCAAACCACCAATTAAATCAAACCCAAACCAAGCCCACATCTTTTTACCTGTGAAGACACCTAGCCTAAGTATCCTTCAAACTTCAGACAGTTCCTCCATCTTTTTTTTAAATTGTTCCACACAAGCCAAGGATCTGAGCCACACTCATTATGGGAGTCTCGTAGGCTGTAAAAAGATACTGCATACCGAACTGGTAAGGGTATCTGTGTGGTGTGTCTAATGGATCGTGACTTTGCCAAATCAAAACCAATTTTCACCTGAACACCCCAAAGTATTTCTCCTCAACGACGACCATTTTCGTGACAAATTTCAACATTCTATCCCCACCTCTTGAGGTGTGAAAGGGGGTCAAACAAAGGGGGCAAGATTTTGAATAATCAAAAAGGGTTTTTGTTCTCAAATAAGGCTAAACAGTTTTCACTCAAACATTAAAAAAAATTCAGCTTGGCTGATCGCAGGCTTAGGAAACATCAGTTCAAAAGAGACATTTCAGAAAGTTACAAGTGGCTGAAAATTGGGTGTCAGGAAATTCTGACACCCAAGTACTCCTTTTCTTTTTTAGGATATTCTTAGATAGCCTGGCTGTAATACTTCTTACAATTGTTGCTGTCAGTATTTTGAAATGAGATCTTGCGCCCACATTGTCCATTTTCTGCTGCACTGAACCAATAGAGTTGTCTGTGTTGCATTACAATCATTTCCATAGCAACAGGCTATGGAATTATAATAATCACAAGGAATAACTGGAGCTATGAGAAAGAAAAAGCCTCTTTCAAACACAAATCTTAGGGTTAGATAGTGCTCATGTTTTACTCAACTGAGCAGGGCAGTAAGAAGGATCAGCCTGTGCCTCCTAGCTTGGCCTACACAGATCTTGGGTTTGAGTCTGATGGAGAGCACATCTCTTGGTTTGTGAATGCTAGCCCCAGAGAATAAATGGGCAGGGAGAAACTTTGCTCCACTTCCTCCCCTTCTTACTCACTGGCAGAGTAACTGGCCAGCCCTGAGGGGGAAATAAGCTCTATCCTTTCAAGAGCTAAAGTTACTTATGCTCTTTCACAGAAGAAGGGGAACAGCTGTTCCTGGCAAGTAGAAATTACATCACCCCTTCCTAAGAACTGAGTCTCAGGGTACGTCCACACTGCAGTTGGGAGGTGTGATACCCTGCACAGACATACACGTGCTAGCTCTGCTTGAGCTAGCACCTAAAAAAAGCAGTGTGTCCCCAGTTGCATAGGCTAGCTGCCCAAGTACAATCCCACCTGACCCCTAGGGAACATAGTTGGGCAGCTAGCCTGAGACACCATTGTGTCACCGTAGTCACCCTGCTATTTTTAACGTGCGAGCTTGAGCAGAGCTAGTGTGAAACTGTCTACCTGTGCTGGGAATTACACCTCCCAGCTGCTGCGTGGACTTACTCACAGGCTCAATTTAGCCCTTAAAGAAAAGGAAAAGGAAAAAGATTAGAAAAATATTAGACAAATATGTTTTAAATGTTCGCTTTTTTCACGACTGCTCCAGTGTGCAAGTCCCTCTAAGCGATTTATTTTCATCGGTTTGGAAATGAAACAAAATGCTGTGTTAAAACAGCGAATGAACACAGCCAGGGTGTTTTTCATTAATATACTAATACGGAAAACTGAACAGAGGGCAGAGTGTTCAAACAGGACTCCACTGTGTGCTGAAGACTAGTTGAAAGGGAACTGAAATTTCCCCATGCAAATTAGTGACTGCGCAACTGAACAGAGCCCTCAGCTAGCTCTCAAGCAAATGGAGCCTTCCAGTAGCAATGGGCTATGGAAACCTACGTTCTTTTGGGCACTTCAGAGCACATGGGGTGACCTCTAGACCCTCTAACAAAACAGGCAGGGTGACTGAACACCAGGTGAAACAATCTTTCAGCTTTAATAGGAAGCTTTCCAGAACACGTGCTTTGTAGCAGCCTCAGAGCTTGCTCTGGTTGCTGAATCCCTTAGGTTAGCCTAAGCCAGAAGAGGAAGTGTAACCGCATGCTTTATACCACAGCATTTGTCTTTCTTTCTCCAGGGGAGGGAAAGAGAACCAGTGGGGAGGAGACATCTTAGTTGGATGGTCTGTGCAGACAGCCAGGCAGGGTACCTCAATTAGAAAAACCCAGAAACTTTGAGAACAGGTTGTGGTAGTTACTAGGCACGCTCAATAACCGTTCTGAGGCTGTATAGGAAATTTTCATTGAGGGACGCTTACCTGGCAGGTTATACCCTAGTAGCCCTCTGAGAGTGGAGCCAATCATAGATGGGGGTAAAGAAGGTTATAAGTAGAGGCATTAAAAACAGCCTTCTGGACTCAGTGACTGATCAGCACAGGACCAAGAAATGTGATTGCTGTGAGGGCTGAGTCCCAGTCCCTGTACTACTTTGGATACAGACTTCTGTTGCACCAGCAACTGTGAGGACCAGTCAGCTATTAACCCAAGGGCTGCGATGCCACTAGCTGTGGCAATCCCCAGACTGTTTGTTTGCTGACAGGGCTCTGAAGTGCTCGAAAGGACTGAGGTGCTGCCAATCTCCTCCAGCTCTGAAGACTACAGATGACACACGCTATATACTATGGTCACACTATTAAGACTGAGAAATCATCTCAGAAAGGAGATCAGAGGGGAATGTGTCTTGGTGTGTGTGCTGAAGTACAGCAAGTGTTATGTCGAAATCTTATATCTGAATCTTTGTAACAGAAACAAAGGGGGATAATACTTAGTCCTGTCAGGGGTGCAGGGGACTGGGCTAGATGACCTCTCGAGCTCCCTTCCAGTCCTATGATTCTATGAGTCTAGGAAAAGTCTGTGTAAGGAACACCAATAGATTTACTGTCTAATAGCTTTTGTTTAAAAGTTATTCATAGTATTCCCAATACCATTTACAATGTTTGATACTATTAATAATGTGTTTTGTGTGCATTAAATATTTGTGTATGGTATAGGTCTCTGAAATTGACTGGGACCTATTAACATCTATTTACTAAGGTTTTACCTACAACAGCCCTGAGGTTTAACTTGGTGTATTGCTTTTCAAAAAGTCCTGAAAAGACAAAATGCTGGCCTGTGCTCCAGCAAAGAGTTAAGTTCAGGTGCAAGAAGGAGGAGAGTGCATGGTTATAAAAACTATTGGCTGAGTTATGCCCTGCCTCCCCTATTACAGAAGGACTGGGCCTAGCCTATTTACTCCTTTTTCTACCCCAAGGTAGCTAATATCTCATAGACACACTAATAGAGAGACAGAACTATTATCTAACCCGAGTTGGAAAGTGTTTGTCAAAGAAGGAGGGGCTCTATTATTGACTACCCATGTAGCAGGGAGCAAAAAGGAAGTGGAAGTGTACTCATTCTCTGATTGGCTAGGAACCTAGTTGTGAAAGCACTCACTAGTTCTCAGCTTGGTTTGAATGCTTTCAACTAGAGCTCAAACGCCAATGAAAACACCTCAAAGGGCTCAACTTTTGGCATATTTAAATGAGTTAAAGGGTTAATTTTGAATGGGATGAATTTTTGATGCATTTTAGTAGTTTGCTAACTTGCAGCTGCATGTGGGGAGGGATAGCTCAGTGGTTTGAGGATTGGCCTGCTAAACCCAGGGTTGTGAGTTCAGTCATTGAGGGAGCCATTTAGGGATCTGGGGCAAAAATTGGGGATTGGTCCCCCTTTGAACAGGGGGTTGGACTAGATGACCTCCTGAGGTCCCTTCCAAACCTGATCTTCTATGATTCTTTTTTCATATGGGTAACCACTATGACATTAGAGCCCATGCCATTCCATATTTAGAGTTTCTCACAGAGATGGAGATAGAGGTTTTAATAGTTCACAGATGGTACTAAAAAAACAAAAACAAAAACAAAAATAACCCCAAGATGAAAACACGGACATATGCCCATAAGCACATAATGCAAAAGAAGTAAAATCTCCCTGATACACTCTGCTAGTGAGGGACTCATTTGGAGATATCCAGAACTTCCCTGTAATATTTATTATATCTAGACTGGGATATTAAAACTTCTTTAGTTCCCCTCATGGTTGCACTTTATACTTGGGAGAGGAATTGTTTTTATGAAATCTCTGCAGAGCTATATATCTGTGCACTCCTATATACTTAACTGCTTCTTGCAAGCTGCTGATGTTTGCATGTTCACAAAAGCTTTTCCCCCTAGTTTTTTGAATAATTAGCAGTTAAGTTTCACACAATGAAACAAACCCACCTGCTGTTGACTCCGTTCATCATCGTTCAGCTACTTGTTGTTTATAATCCAAATATCCACCGGGGGTTGAGTTTTGTGGCCAGAACCTCGATTTGTGTAAACTGGCATAGCTATATATCAACTGATTTATACTTGCTGAGGACCTGGCCCACAGTGATCAAAAATGAAAATTCCCTTTAATATGGAACACTTTAAAAGAATGTAATTCACTCAGATACTTAGGCTTAAGTCTTCTAATTCCTAAACCTGGTTCTTAATCAATGAGTGTCTTAAACAAAACCACTACCATATAATTGAACTGAGAACATACATCTGTATTAAATCAATGAAACATACTTAAACAGTGCACCTATTAATTGAATACTAGGAGGCATAGACATTATACCTCTGTCTCGTTTGAAGCCTCTAATAAAACAGTAAATGAAGTACATTTCTTCTTCTTACTATTGCAAGCAGAAGTAGGACTGATTTATGGCACTAGGTTTTAAAAACTTGTCAGTTGCCTCATACTTAAGTAAGCACTTGTATTTAGACAATCTTAGCACAACATCTTCAGTATCCAAGGTATTTGCTACAGTAGAAAACACAAGGGAACACTGCAAAATCTTTGAAGTAATTTTAGTTATATGGATCAGGCAAAACTGGCACATCTTTAAGGGCTGCCACTGTACCGCTGGTGCTGGAACTGAGAATGAATTAACTCCCGATACCATAATGGAAGTACAGTATCCTTCGGATCACACAGCTGGTGGGTGGGAGTCCAGTTTTTGACAATACCAGCATGGCTGCAGATCTGAGGCTTTTCTAGTTCAATATGAATCATAGAATCTCAGGGTTGGAAGGAACCTCAGGAGGCCATCTAGTCCAATCCCCTGCTCAAAGCAATGCAGCAGCAAGGCTGTAAAAACTTGTAAAAAGGACCTCTCTAGGTGAATCAACATCATTGGCTCATCACCGAAGCTGCTTCATGTTTTTAAGGGCACTTAGAAACAGTGATCTCCAGTCCACTAGAGGAGATAGAGAAAACATACTAACGTCATCTCTCAGTTATGCATGGTTAGTAACACCAGTGTTTAACACTAGTTTGCTGCTGACTGGAAGCACCGAATGAAAATTCTTTAAATATGCACAATCTCATAGAGTTGCCACTTTCTAGAACATGGTACACCTCACAGTATATTCCTGGGATATTTTAGGATATTCAACTGGCAAATATAACCTGATTCAAAGCCCAATGAGGTCAATGAGAGTTATTCTATTGATTTCAATAGGCTTTGAATCAGGCCCTGCTGCTGAAATCCATGGTTAAATCTGACATAAACCTTGTCTGCACACAAAATACAGGTTGACAGTCACATTGCTCACAGGTGTGAAAAATCCACACCCCTGAGCAACACAGTTATGCCACCCCAACCCTTAATGTAGATGCAGCTAGGTTGATGGAAGAATGCTTTAATTAACCTAGCTACTATTGCGTGGGGAGGTAGTGTTCCTACACTAACAGAAAAACCCATTCCTTCAGTGTAGGCTGCGAAAACACATTTTGATTATGTCAGTGTAGACGTGGCCTTAGAAACCCTATGAAAAGAAGCTCAAAGTTAGGCTGTAGTTTCAATCTCTACTAATAACAAGAGTAGGAAGATTTGGAAGCCACAAAAACTCAGAATCAAAGACTGCTGCTGATATATAACATCCCTGAAGTGATGCTCAGAGCATAGTTACTGTAACTGGGTCTCCTTATGCCCACCAGTGGAAATAATTTGAGTGGTGCTGACAAGGTGCATTGTGTAATTCTTGCTAATTTATCAACTGGGGCCAGAAATCCAGATTTATTACTTAAATTAAGAACTTGCTAGCTGCTGACACCAAAGGTTGAACAACATAAAAATACGTATATATCAGGGATCGGCAACAGGTGGCACAGGAGCCGATTTTTACTGGCACGCTGCTGCCAGCCAGGGTCCCGGCCACCGGCCCCGGTCAGCCTGCTGCCTGCCTGGGTGAATGGAACCGCAGGCCGGCAGCGGGCTGAGTGGGGCCGGTGGCCGGGACCTTGGCTGGCAGGAGCCGGCGGACGGAACCCCCGACCGGCAGCGGGCTGAGCCGCTCAGCCCACCGCTGGGCTGGCGTTCTGTCTGCCACCCCGCTCAGCCTGCTGACGGTCTGGGGTTCCGGCTGCCAGCCCCTTGCCAGCCGGGGTACCGACCATCGGCCCCGCTCAGCCTGCTGCTGGCCTGGGATACCGGCAGCCAGCCCAGAGCTCTGCTCCTGGCCTGGGCTCAGCGCTCTGCAGCCCTTATCAAAAATTATACTACAATTAGCTTAAAAACTTGAAAACTTAAAAACTTCGTATATTACAGTAATCGTTAAAAATGTATAATGTTAATAAATACATAGGATTGATGAAACAAAGTAGTTGTACTTATGTGCCTGTGCTTAATTTGTGTTTTCGATGATTTACTTTCTGAAAAAATCTCACGTCTCGCACCCCCAGAAAGGACATCTCGCACCCCAGGGGGTGCGTGCACCCCAGATTAAGAACCACGGCACTAAACTGATAAGATCTGCATTTTAATTTAATTTTAAATGAAGCTTCTTAAACATTTTAAAAACCTTGTTTACTTTACATACAACAATAGCTTAGTTATATAATATAGACTTATAGAGAGAGACCTTCTAAAAATGTTAAAATGTATTACTGGCATGCAAAACCTTAAATTAGAGTGAATAAATGAAGACTCGGCACACCACTTCCGAAAGGTAGCTGACCCCTGGTATATATTAAATGTCACTATCTAAAGAAGCCTTCACACTGAGAAAAACGGCAGTTATGATAAGGATATGCTGTTAAATTGATTACCTTCACATACAATGACACTTGTTAGCTTGCACATTATGGTCTGACAAAAGCATGATCATGTTCTTGCAGGTAACAACAAACTATCACTTCCAGCTGCCAACATTTTAGATCTGTTGTAAATCTAAAATTGTAATAAGGTCCCATGGCATAATGGAAAGAAACAGAACCTCGGGTATGGGCTAATTGTAACAGGGACACCTGTAACTGACCACAGCATCTTATGGCACAGCTGGATCATTTACTGTTTCTATGGAAATAATTGTTTCTGGTTACTCTGGGGAGGCCTTGATGTGGCATATAAAAATCACACAGCATCTCACAAAACCAGCAAGATGAAATGTTTCACTCATTATACATTAAAACGGTGCTTCTTAGGTCAATTTAGGTCCAAAATTAAGGTTTCGTAAAACCAAGGTTTTAAAAAATATCAGATGAAAATAAGACTTTGTGAAAACAATTCTATTAATTAAAATAAAACCAATATTTTTTATTTGGATTTGAACATTCCCTTGTAGTGGTGTTTGCAATCTAAACATTTCAGCAATGGGCTAGAGCATCGACTGAAAACAAACTATAAATGTAACCCCTGCTTTAAGTGCAAAACTCTGCCTTCACTGTGGAGTTGCATCCATTACCTCCATGGTATATAAGACACTGGGCTGTTTAATTTTATTTGCAGCTGAGAGATATTCAAAGAAACTAAACAATCAGAATTAGTAATGAAAAGTAAAGATTTTATAAATATTTCATTTTTAATAATTTAAGTTGTTGCTAATAAAGAAGGACATTTGTGTTCTTTTATGCATACACATTATATATAAAAACATGGGATTTTTTAACCTGACAGAACATGAAAGAGAAAACAAACTACACTGTAAACCAAAGCAGTATAGAATAAGTACTTGTGAAAAACCCATTATAAACTTTCAAATGAAAAAAATAAAAATGAAGCATCATTTGAGAACAAGATGAAAACCGTTCACAATTCTGCTGTTTGACACTGTTATTGAAATCTGTGAGGAACTGGGCTCTCATTCTGTTTTCTTCTCACAAAAGGGTGGGATAAAGTTACCTTACATGAACTTTACTGATTCATATATAGTAGCTGCAGAAGCAATCTCCAACTCTTTTATGCCCATTGAATTAAATATAATGTTCAGGTCTATCACGCTCCGTTTAAGCTGAAATTTTCCACACTAAAGCTGGCTGGAAAAGAGGATTGGATCAAAACAGCTGCAAGATTTAAGCATTAAAATTACTTCAATATAGTTTCCAGTTTGATACAAAACCAGTAGAGTCACTGATCTAATACTGTTCTAGTTCAATATTAATGCAGCAGCCAGGTTATACAAATTGTAAAAATGAACCTCACTCTGTAAACCAATTAAGGAAATGACACAAGCCAGTGATTTAAACTCCGTAATGAGTCCCTATTAAATGTGGAATTAAGTGGTTTGCAGAACATTAGCTTGTCAAGGCTCAAAGATAGCTAAACCCCTGATATCTCAAAAAAGAAAAGCTGAGAGAAGATGATGAACATTTCTTTTCATCACTGATGTGCTGCCCCTGTGACAAGATGCAGACTGCATGGATCTGAATTTTGCTGAGGTGCTCCCAGTTTACCAACAGCACAATAAAACATAAATGCTTATCCCAAGCATAGAGAAAAACATCATAAAATAAGATGTTAGATGCCATTCCTGCAAAGTTGATCCAAGGGAGTAACTTCGGAATCAGGAGATGTGTAAGGGTTCTGCCACATAGTACGTATTAAGAGACTTGTTGGGTGAAGATTAAAAAAACATAGTAAAAATCTATGCACAAACATTCCACCTGCTCCATTATTTTCCTGCCTGCTTTGATTAGCTTACTCAACTAGTTTTCTCAGCACTGGTCCCAGGTCCATTTAACTCTTTTACGGAGTCAAGTTGATGATTTGAATCAGTCTTGGAACTGCTTCTAGCAAACAAAACCTTGATTGAAAATATTCTCTATTGCATTTTAAGCCACATGATGAAAATATTCAACTGAAAAAGCATCCCCCTCCATCTGGTCATCCCATCTCAAAAAGCATATACTAGAACTGGAAAAGTTACAGAGAAGGGCAACAAAAGTGATTAGCGGCATGGAACAGCTTCCTCATGAAGAGAGATTAAAAAGACTGGGACTGTTCAGTTTAGAAAAGAGAAAAGGGGGGATAGGATAGAGGTCTATAAAACCATGACTGGTGTGGAGAAACTGAATAGGGAAGTGTTATTTACCCCTTCACATAACACATGAACCAGTGGTCAGCCAATGAAATTAATAGGCAGCAGGTTTAAAATAAACATAAGGAAGTACTTCTTCATGCGACACACAGTCAACCTGTGGAACTCGTTGCCAGGGGATGTTGTGAAAGCTAAAAGTATAACTGGGTTCAAAAAGGAATTAGATAAATTCATGGAGGATGGGTCCATCAATGGCTATTGGCCAAGATGGTCAGGGATGCAATCCCATGCTCCAGGTGTCCCTATACCTCTGACTGCCTGAAGCTGGAACTGGACAACAGAGGATGGATCACTAAATAATTGTCCTGTTCTGTTCATTCCCTCTGAAGCATCTGGCACCAGTCACTGTTGGAAGACAGGATACTAGGCTAGACTGACCATTGATCTGACACAGTATGGACATTCTTATGTTCTTATATCATTCATTTCACTTTTTAGTCAGAATCCTGGGACCGCTGCTGAATGTCCTCTTGCAACATTTGTGCAGATTGAAGAGCATAGAATTAGTACTGCAAATCCAAGGATATTAAACAAGCACTGTGAAGAACTGGGTAGTGCTCCCTAGGATATCTCTAGCAGCTACTGAATCTTGATGGTAACTGGAGAGGGAATCCAGGTCCCTTCACAAAATAGAAAGGATGGGCCTGATTCTCCATTGCCTTACACCTCATGCAGGCATTCACATTTCTGCAAATTGGGTGACTAATACTTTTCTCTCACTTAGCCCAAGTGTGGGTGATTATCAGGTATAAGGCAATGGAGAATTTGGCCCAATTTTTGATGAAAAATGCAGTGACCATATAAGTGCAAATTTTTCACAGAGTTAAAAAAAGCAGAAAGAAACCCAATGCTATTCCAACCAGTTTAATCAACTCTATAGACTTGTCACAATAAAGGGTAATCTCAAATCACACAACCTGCAACTACACGATTTATCAAACAGCATACAGGTTTTCAGTTTAGATGTGAACTTGAACCAAAACTCCAGATTCAAACACCCTGAATCTTTAAGGAAATTCAGTTTTGGTTCTGGAGCCAGACTTTGTGGCTTGGTCTCACCTCTAGTTTCAACCAGTGCTGAAATACAAGAGAGAGAAAAAAAGGGGACATAAAACATTCATTTTCTCAGGTCAATGCTATTCTGGAGTCAAGCCTCACAGTCATTAATAAATCTCCAATGGCTGAGTTCATATCAGGTTCAGGTACTGCTGCCAGCCACTTTTCAGCAGAAATTGAGTTTCAAAACAGATTTCCCCTCCATGTTGCACTCTAATCTTTGCCAGGTAGAAAACTGAACCCCCAGCTTCAGCATCATTGAACTAATCACTTACCCGTTCACATCTCTTTTGCCAGAGTTGCAGGGCTAATGTTTGAAAAGAAAGAATGAACCCTTTGAACTTTATTACTGCATACTTCATTTCCCACCCCCACCCCCATTGCGCTGAGTAGCTTATTTTTATCCATACTGTAAGAGTCTGGAAAATAAGATTTGTGCCCAGGCCACTCTCTTAACTTTCACCTCCTGCTTGGGATCATAAAGCAGCACACCACATGCTGCAATTAATCTTCAACATCTGCTTGAGGGGCTTTATGAGCAATTATTTCATAGAAGTGATTGCATTCTGCATCTCATGGGCTTGTCCTCACTTAGAAATTTTGCTGCTTTAACTATGCTGCTATACTTAATGTGGCAAAATCCCCTGGCGTAGATGCAGTTATATTGGTATAGCTTATTGTGGTTTGGTAAGTGGAAGAAGATATACTGGTATAAGATACCTTTATACTAGTATAACTGCATCTTCACTGGGTCTTTTACTGGCAAAGTTATGTTTCCAAAACAATCATATTGCTAACTAATATCGTTATGCCAGAGTAGACTAGACCTCAGTCTTCTGGTAGGCATGGCTAGCATTGAATAAATTAGAAACTAAAGACCTTATAAAAGTTGTTATTGACAAAAGCATGTAAGAGAATTCTTGGACAATGTAAACATATTTAAATCAGAGGGTGTGGATAATATGCATACTAAAATCTATGTTGTGAGTAGTTCTTCATATGGCCACACAAAGGATAGAGGACAGCCAGGATTCCATCCCTCAGACAGCCAACACACTGGGTGCTGTGGGGAGTGCTAGGGCTTTTTGCCTGACATAATCCTCCAGGAACAAGTCACCAAGGCGGGGTGGGGAGTAGGCAGAGCCATAGTTCCTCCCCCCTGCCGCCAAGTAACACTAAATCTATTTCATTTTATTAGCCTCATCAACAGAAGTCATATTACAAGATTTAAAATGATAATAACAGAAATGTATTTTTAATAAACTCCATGACTGGTATGTTTATTGCAGTTAGAATAATGGTTGTGATAACTCAATTTTGTGTTAATACAGTATTTTCAAAGCAGAAAATAGCAACATTATGAGAAAACTTCAACTATGTCACGGGGTTTTCTACTTACTGCTGTGACGCCTCCCTGTGGCTGCACCTGGGGATTAGCTCTCAGCCAGTCTGATGCCCCCTCCTTCAGTTCTTGCTCCCCTGCCATCTAGAATCAGCTGCTCCCTTTTCATGGCTTGGCCTCCAGCCAGGTCACTATTGTTTTCCCCTTCCAGGGTATCAAAGTCTCACTGGACGATCTGTCTCAGGCAGTCTTCTGTTCCACTGGCCAGACTATGCCAATTCCCCAGGGGCTGGTAGGGGAACCCAGGGCTGCCCTTTGCTCTGCATTTCAGCTTAGGGATCCTATGTCTAGCAACCGTGGTCTAAGCCAGGGGTTCTCAAACTGGGGGTCAGGACCCCTTAGGGGCTCATGAGGATATTACACGGGGGTCGCAAGCTGTCAGCCTCCATCCCAAACCCTGCTTTGCCTCCAGCATTTATAATGGTGTTAAATATATTAAAAAGTGTTTTTAATTTATAAGGGGGAGTCACACTCAGAGGCTTGCTGTGTGAAAGGGGTCACCAGTACAAAAGTTTAAGAACCACTGGTCTAAGCAATCCCAAACCCTGCCACTGTTTCTCTGGGCTCTTTCCTACTTTCCTTTCTCTGTCTTCCGGCCCATACCTGAGTTACCACTGGAACCTCCACCATTCACTGCGGCTACTTTGCCTTCTCTTGGGCTCTTGCCAAAGTCTGTTTTCTCAGGCTGGATCCCAGAGTTTATTCCCCCCAGGACTCCTCCTTGTCTCTTGCCAACTCCCCTTCTCTCTAGGGTGTGACAATAGAGTTCCTCCCTACAGTCCCCTCTTACCACCAACTTCTTCTCTTTGTAAACCCAGCTCAGCTCCTCTCCAAGCTGGGCTTCATCAGCCATTAGGCCCAATCAGCCCTGTTTCTCCTCCAGGTGCAGCCTGTCACAGGGTAATTGGCCCTTTTAACCTGCTCAGGCCTTGTGTGACGTAAACACTCCCTCACAAACTTACAATTATCTTCTCTTCTCTTCCATTTAAAAAAAAACATTGAGAGGGCAGTGAAAGACAAGAACAGGGCATGTTCATAGATCAAATTCATAGATTCCAATGCCAGAAGGGACCATTGTGATCATCTAGTCTGACCTCCTGTATAGAACCTCCAGGCCGTAGAATTTCCCCAAAATAATTCCTAGAGCATATATTTTAGAAAAACATCTGATCATGATTTAAAAATAGACAGTGAGGCAGAAGTCACATGGCCCTTGGTAAACTGCTTCAGTGGTTAATTAAAAATGTATGCCTTACTTCCAGTCTGAATGTGTTTAGCTTCAACTTCCCAAACCCATTTTTTCAAAGCAGGTGCTGAGTGACAGCCCTGGAGAATGAAGGACTAACACTTTATCAGTTCCCCAGGTAGACCACAGGCATGAGCAGTGGAAATTGCCTAACACTGATGTGCTAATATGCCTCAGTCCTGACCCAAAGGACTTGGGCTTGTGCTGAAATGATAGTTCAGTCTCCATAACTGGTTCAATCACAGTTGAGACTGCCAGATAGTGGCAATGGGGGGTGCAATCTGTGATGTGGACACCTGTCCACTAAGAACCGCACTAAGCCCATCAGCTCTTCTAACCTAGATGACTGGATCACCATGAAATGTTAATTGATTGAGGCACCTACTAGCCTGAGCTAGTCTGACATTGTTGATCAAGAGGTTAAAAATCTCTATATTTTCAATTTCCAATTGCTTTCGTTTGATTTATCCATTGTTCTCTTGAAATTAGGTGAACTCCCAGACTTCCAGGAGCTTTGAAGTTGAGGATGATATTAAGTTCAATGCTAACAATATCTTGGCATCATATTTCAGGTATTACATGTTTTTAACACTATGAAGATGATGGGCATTGGGGGTCTGTGACACAGTGGCTGTTGGTTCACTTCTTTGTGTCAGCTACTTCTGTCAGGCCTGACATCTAACCACACCTAATACACTGTTGTCATGAAGTGTACCCAAACAGATAGCATGTCATATAACATTGGAAAACTAGTAACTCACTGATCATTAATATTCTTGCATGGTGTATTTATGAGGTGCGTACGAAAAATTATGGATTCATGCTAGAATTATGTTCTTAAAATGTGTTTCGTAAGCAGTGCATAAGCCCAGTCTGCTCTAGACAATGGAACATGTATTTGCTTGTTGTCAGGCAGAGACAATGAAGGCACATTTAAACAAAAGATAAAGGCATCAACCTAGCGAGTGTGGGATACTGCCTCTTGCAGGAGTCTGAACCTCAGATGATAAGCAATTGACCGACTGACCGTACACAATATTACTGCATTATAAAAGTGCATCATGTAAGGTTTTTTATGAAAGCTAATGACACACTGGTGATTAATATCATGGTAAAATTTATGTACTAGTACTAGATGAGGAATTATAAATACTCACTGATATTATGCTTTAAAGTCTGTGATCACACAAAGGGAGGAACAGGTTTTCTTCCAGACAGGAGATAAGGCAGTTATCTACCTGTCTCCAATGAAATTAAGCCAGGCATGATCAAAAACAAAGATAGCCCCCATTGGAAGTCCACAGGAAGGGAAGAACAGTATGAGGTCATCCTGAGTCTGGGGACAAAACAGTGAGTTTGGGAAGATATAAGGTGAGAGACAAAGCCATCTTGTTCTCCATCCCTGGACAGATACAAAAGGCCAGAGCTCATGCAAGCTGAGAAAGATGGGGGCTGAAGTCTCTGGGAACTGAATATCGGTGAGAAACCTGTTTAGGCAAAGACCTTTCACCTAGGAAAACAAGGGGAATGATCAACTTGTACTTCTGTGAAAGGTCTTGACTGACAGAAACTCAGCCAGGGGTGGAAGGAAAAAGATTGGTGAGAAATCTACCAAGGTTGTAACTTGTCAAGTTAGGTCTTACCCACTATTTTTATTTGCTTGTAACCATTTTGTCTTTATCCCTTGTACTTGACCTCACTTAAAACTGGTCTCTTTTTGTTAATAAACTTATTTTGCTTTTAATCTAAACCAACCCAGTGAAACTGCTCAGCTCAGCTGTGTTTGAACTGAAGTGTTTGCTAACTCTAGTTAAAGTAATAAACTGTGATTTTGTCTCTCTGAAGAAGCAACAAACCTTATTAATTCTCTGAATGTTCCAGGAGAGGGCTGAGACTTCAGTGAAGACGGTTTGGGGGAAATTCTTGACTGGGGGTGTGTTGGGGTCCACTTGGGTAATAGTAACTAAGGTTGGTGGAGACAAGAGTATGGCTGAGGTGTAACGAACAGGCTGCTGGAGTCAGAGTTGTTGAACCATGGCTGCTTAACACACAGACACTCAGTGCATACTTGTATGTTGGCTGGGAGTGTCCAGACAGGAAACTACAGCAGCAGAACATTTAAAGAAACTCAGGGTTACAGGAAGAGCAGTGACACAACCTCTCACTGGTTTGGGTTGCACCCCAAAACATGACAGGCCTCCTCATTATGAAGGGCCCATTTTGCACACAAAGTTCAAAATACTGTCTCTCATATCCCCTTATTCTTTTAACCTTCATTCTAGCACATGATGCCATCACAGTGGCATACTGTGCAGTATGACCATCACCACCAGTGCAAGATGACTTAGACTCAGAGACCCAGTCAGATATTGTACAGTCAGCAAGGTTTGCAAAATCTGTAGGCTGCTCTGTGCCTGCAAAACTGTAAAAAGTCAAGGTATCATGATGCAATGATTAACAAGAAGATTCTATTAATATCACTCTTGGTCCATCCAGGAGGTGGATCAGAAAACATGCTCTTGCATTTTGAAACTTAGGGAGAAGGAGGTACAGTGCAGCAACTTTATGTTGATCAATGGTCTAAAATGTCCAATTGACCATTATTAAGAGGTAAAAGAAAAAAAACCACTGTGTTAATGTTGGCATAAAAGCAAAACCAGCAAATAATCTGAAGTCTCCAAAAAAACTGTATGTGGGGTTTGGAAAGATTAGCAAAAATGTTTTTAGAATTCCGCCTTTAGAACTCTGCAAGTGAGAATTCATAAACCATTTTAGTTCTCTGTTCCATCGCCTGCAGCTGTGATTTCTAAAAAAAAAATATTTAGAAAAGTACAACTACTGGAATATTTAGTAATGCAACCCCTCCAAAGGTACCTTATAAATATGCTTTGTTGGAATATGTTCTACTGATATAAGTGAAAATGATGGAACGCTTGTGATGTGATGGAGAGAGAGACATATTGTAGCAGAATATGCTTGGCAGTCTGCGTTGTTTTAGAATAATTTAGCTGAATATTTAAGTGATGCTGCATGTCTCTAATTTAGTATAAAAAGTATTCTTGTTTTCAGCTTTGTCAGTTTGTTTTATTAGGTCCTATCATTTTCTTTTTCTTTTAAATGACTCTTATTGCAGTTTCATTGACTAAATGTTAAATTCATGATTTTATAGCTTCATGTACCTGACTCTCTTCATTGTGTAGACTAAACATCATGAATAACATAGGAGCAGAAATCCAGGTAAACTAGAAGCCAATTCTAAATATGCCACTTGCAAGTAAGCATGAGCATCAGAAAACAGGGGATCAGAAACACAGTTGACTGGGAGAGAAAAAAAGGTCACGGTCTCTAATTTCATTCCAAAGGACTGAAAGGTTTACAATGGATTGGAATAAGTAGAGGTCTTCTATCATATATTACTAATTACACAATTAGAGTTGCATTTAAAATGTAGAGGTTCTGGAAAGGCAGTCCCAATTCCCAGCTCTAGTGCTGTAAAAGATCACATTTTAAGCCTGCCTAGATGTGTGATGAGCCATCCAAATTGAATTCCACTGTAAAATGCCAACCTGGCATGGTTATTTGCAGCTGTCATTTATAGGGATAAGTAAATATTCAAATATTTGGATTGAGATGACACTTTCTGAATGAAGCTGAGCTGGAGGGGAATAAGGGATGATCCTATTATTCAGATCCCTGAATAAAGACCTCATCAAAACTGAAAATGGGCTACCCTGCCTTTCTCCCTCCCTTCTTTTAAATGGGCACCCAAACTCTCCACTGCTCACCATTAGCCATTTTCAGTGGTTCAACCTAATGGCTCAAATGCTACTTGTTGGATGAGTCAGCCACTCTGACTAAAGGGCTTAATCCTGCAAGGTGCTGAGCACTACTGTGAGATGCTATGTCCCCACAAAATCAATGAAATTAATAAGAATAGAGGGTGCTCAGCATCACACAGGGGCATTCAGCAGTTTGCAGGATTGAGTCCTAAGGTTTCAGAGTTTTGTCTACATTAATGGGAGCAACAGACCGAGGAATGGTTAGCTAAGTACCTGAATGGTCTAGATGTCAGCACAAAATATCCCAAAATCTTTGACTCACTGACTTTGGCTAATATTCGTGCTATACAGCAGTTATCTTATGCACCTATCTCTCTCCGTTACCTTCCTCTAATGAAAAGGAGCTCTTACCATCAGGCAGTTTAGCCTCAATATTTCCAGTCTTTGAAAATATCCAGTTGTTATAATCTGGTGTGGAATGTCTTGTAAATTCTAAATACATTCTATTTTTAATCCCAAACTCTCTTGGGATTATTTTTGAACAATAGCGATTATTTATGCAGATCCCTACAACCATAAATTGGCAGCAGAAGGGCTATAGAAGTTTGATTGAAAGGTGAGATCAGAAATTAATAAAAAGGAGGCATAGGTTAAAGAAAATGATGTAATACAAGAGATAGAGGAAAAGAAAAATACCATGGAAACAGATAGGTAGATGTGATCTTGAAACAGAATGACATTAAATAAGAGAACCAGAATCAAAGAGCATTGTCAAGGTATGCATCTTTAAACGTTTTCATCAAGCAAATCTAAACATTTTATCATTTTTATTTCTTCATCATGCTACCAGATTCACAATGATGTCTTTAAGTAATTATATTTCAATTATTATTAACTTCCTCAGAATTTCTAAAAATTAAATGATTGAAAATAATGCCACTTGAGTCATCCATCAACAGTGTGGACACTGGGAATATTAATCTATCTTCTAGCACTCAAGAATCAACTTCCTTATAATTCCATATGTTGTCTAAGTCTTTTAAGTTATAAAGTATCATTGAAAGCTCATGTTAAGAAACATTTATTATCAACGAGCCATAATTAAGACTCAGAGTCTGTGACGGAAGTCATGGATTCCATGACTTTCCAGGATGTTCTATGACTTCTGCTGCAGCCGGTGTCTGGCCCCAGGGTCATCCGAGCAGCTCGGGCAGCCCCTGGGCCAGTCTTGGACACCACCACCCCCACCTAGCACCAGCGGGGATCTTGGGCTGCTGAGCTCCCCTCACGGCTCCCAGCACCAGTGGGGGGCCCGGGCCACGCGCTGCCACTCCCTCAGAGCACCAGCAGTGCCCCCGGGCTACCTCCTCAAGCACCTGGGGCACTCCTGGGCCACCCCCTAACCCAGAGCACCCAAGATTTAGTCAGGGTTATATAGTACAAGTCATGGACAGGTCACGGGCTGTGAATTTTTGTTTACTGCCCGTGACCTGTCCATGACTTTTATTAAAACTATCCATGACTAAAATATAGCCTTAGCCATAATCATGTTGGGCCACTGGAACTTGCATCACTATTCCAAGTTATTAAATCTAATTGTTAGGATATAGATATTCAGGCCTGTCTGTAAAGGCCTGTACTCTAAGAATTTAGGTGTATTCTTATCACTTGGCTAGTTAGAGGTATAAAAGAAAGAATCAAAATCACTGTCTGCCAGTGTAAGGTCCTTCTCTTACTGTGACAGTGTGAGGCCCTGTTCTTAGGATAAGGCCTTTGGCTAAGCAACAGAGGCAGCCATAAGCTGGGAAGCGAATGGTCACCTCCTCACATTCCAAACTAGTCACATTGAAAGAAAGTGCCATTGGGCTGTTAGGAATACAATCCTGTCCTGATAGTGCCTATCGCCTCCAGAGAAAGGGAAGTGCCTAGAAGATGTAAAAGGAAACTTAGTTTGATAGCATCCTGTCTGGCAAGAACTCATTTATCAATAGCTGGGATGTGAAATCCTCACTTCTGTATTGTTTTGTCATTATAGTTCCCACTTTGCTATTGTTTGTCTGTATAATCTCTGTCTGGTTCTGTGATTGTTTCTGTCTGCTGTATAATTAATTTTGCTGGGTGTAAACTAATTAAGGTGGTGGGATATAATTGGTTAAATAATCATGTTACAATATGTTAGGATTGGTTAGTTAAATTTCAGTAAAATGATTGGTTAAGAAGCTAAGATGATAAATGATAGAGCTAAATGATAGCTGAGAAGAACTCAAGTTTTACTATAGAGTCTGCAGTCAATCAGGAAGTGGGTGGGTGGGTGAAATGGGAACAGGGAATGGGGGTGGGGAAATTGGAATCACGTTGAGCTAAAGGGGGAAATGGGAACAGGGACACAGGTAAGCCTCTGTGGTGTCAGAGCTGGGAAGGGGGACACTAAGGAAGGAAACTGGAATCATGCTTGCTGGAAGTTCACCCCAATAAACATCGAATTGTTTGCACCTTTGGACTTCAGGTATTGTTGCTCTCTGTTCATGCGAGAAGAAGAACCAGGGAAGTAAGTGGGTGAAGGAATAAGCCCCCTAACACTAATTACCATGACACTTGATATATTGCCTCTCCTTAATGCAAGAGGAAGCTAAAATTGAGGAACAAAATGGGTGTGAATTCAAATCAATTTAGCTGATGGCCTCAGGGCTGACTACAAATCTTTAATTTATTGGAGGGGAACTGCTGAGATCTTAAACCATGAAGCTTTCCAACTCAAGCGTGGGCACTGAATTTTAGCACTGGCTGCCCTCAGGGAGCATGTACGTTATTTAGAATACATTAGAACATTTAAAAATATTAAATAAGCATAAGTAATTTATTTGGAAAAATGAAAGGAGTTTACTTTTCTATTTGCCTAAGGAATTTATAGAACATGTCTGTTGACTGACTGGAAGGGCCTGATTGTAATTTTCCTTCAACTGTGAAATGTGGATATTTCCCCTAAGCAAAGGAAGAAAAAAAATTACCTTTAATTCTTGTTTTCTGTAGATTCACATATCCCAAGTGATCATCACTCTTGGGGTCTGTGTTTCCAGTGTGTAACCAGGTGGGAATCAGTCAATTTCTCCACTAAAGTATTTCCTCTACCCATCCCTCTTTCATCCTTTTGATTGGCTTGGTAATTCCCTGCCTATATTATTACAACTTCATTTAATCTTTTTCTGAGTCCTTTCACATTTTTCTTGTATACTTGTCCCACAAACCTCTCCTGACTTCCCTCCATGCTATTTCCTGCTCCTGGAGCAACCTGTTCAACACTATTTGTTATGCTTGTTTCTCTCTTCCTCCAAATCCCGTTTGTTCAATTAGTAATATTTATTATTTGTGTTAGGATAGCACCCACAATGTATGAGTTGCTTTCTAAACATATAGGGAGCCCCGACACCAACCCAGCCTAATGAGCAAACTTACTAAAAATGAAATTACAAATAAAATAAATAACCTCATAACGTTTCACTGTGTAAATTGTTCTTCACTTACGTCATCTCTCCCTGTGTCATGTCATGCACTGTCTAACCTAGACTGTAAACTCTTCAGAGAAGGGATTTTGACATATTTGCCTGCAGAGCACCATGCATACCTATGAATTGTATAAGTAAGTACATAGTATTAGGGTGTCACTAAAGATCGAATTTATTGCCTTCCAGGAGCTGGACTAAAATGAATAGGCACCCATGAGGCATTATTAGTCACTACCAACTTGGGATGGACTTAAGTTAGTGATTTACCAGTAGCAGGCTCCATATCCCTTTGTCAGTCAGGGGTTCTGGAACAATTTGCACAGTGGGGGTGCTGAGAGCCATTGAACCAAACTGTAAGCCCTGTATATGCTGGAAACCGCTTCAAGCCCGGAGGTGCAGCAGCACTCCTAGTTCCAGCACCTATGCTGTCAGTTGCCCGAGGCAGCCTGTTCCTTCGATATTTTTTACATTTTTGTTTTTTCCAGTTTCAGATAATTCCGCAAGCATAGACACCAAGGGGATAGTACAACATCTCAACAACGTCCCTGAAAAGGTATTATGTCTGTCTGCAACCAATTTCAATGACATTTTGTGGCATTCCTTCGAGATCAGTGAAAGAGTATTACCATGCCATTGTTTTTAATTTGTCTGTATACAGGAGGATAAACTTACACTGAATATAACATCAGTTATGATAAAAAGTGATTCTTTACTCTGCGAATACTTACCTTAAATAGGAACATTTTCTTCCTTCATTACGATATATCTTGTTCCATCTATCACGTTATGCATGCAGTGAAATACTCACCCAAAGTACCAAAAAGTTAGCTCTGTGCTCTTACCTGGCCGATGTGCCTTTGGAACTGCCATGTTCATCACGCGCCCTCCGTCCTGAGGTTTGGGGGGTGAAGCAGTAAATCTGCAGATCCCCGATTCTGATGGTGTGCTTGAGGTCAGACTGTCTGTGTACTCATTAGTCCCTGCCGTTAGCTGTTCCGATGATGTGTCTGATATAAAGCATTCTGTAATTGTGAACTTGGCATGTCTCAGCTGCTCTTCCATCTTAGCATGTTCATACGCTCTCGCTAGCTCTTCGTACGTAGAGGAGGCACTTTCTGTGGAGACCATGCTGCTTCTTGCTCGATCTAAACATCCAAAAAGGATTAAAAAAATAGTGTGGTCATTTCAGTACCTAAATCGTTAATATTAAAGGGTTTTTACTAGAGTGTAGTTTTCCTGACTATGACAACTTCATCATGAATGAGGTCTCATTGCCTTACCAGCAGTATATGAATCAGAATTGACTTGTTTGCTTAGAAGCAGAAAAAAACTTTTATTCAGTGAGAAAAATGTGACTACTCTTCCTCCCCCCCCGCCCCCCGCACCTTTCCCTTTTGAAAAGTAAGTTTAGTGCTTTACATGTCAAAAGAAAAACAGAAGGCCACTGTTTATTCACAAAACAGACACTGCACTGCCATGGGCAGTTTCAATACAGTATCCTGTTAATGTGCCTCAGACATGTTTCAGAGGGCTCACCTCGAGTGGTGAAAGGATAGCTCTCTTTCTATATTCATTCACACCTTGGTCCTTCTGTTGAGAATGCCAACAAAGGTACAACAGAATGGCAATAATTCTGAGACCGACATCTGTTTTCTGGGAACCGGACTGAAACCACCAACTCATCTCACATAGAGCAAATGGCTTCATCAGAAGGTAACATCTTTTGGTCACTACCAGTCTGCTTGTATTCTGATGCCTGATTCATCACTAGTGAAGTCAATGGTAACTTCACCATTGACTTTAATGGACACAGGATTAAGTCCTTTGTAATAAAGAAGTGTCTCTTTTCCCATTACCAATTCCTGGAGATATCAACTTCCCTTGAACAAGCATCATTGTTCTTGAAGATTTAATTAGTCACTTGTTTATGGTAAAGCATACTGCAAGTACAATGCCAAACCCTGAAAAGTGAAGCAGATGAGATGTTTCTATTTAATTAAACGGAAAAGTCCCTGGAATGCTATACATTTCAGCTGTGGTGTGTCAGGAGAGAAGAGAAGTTTCACAAGGTCCTTGAGCAGGAACCATGTCGTCTTCCAGGTTTTGTACAGTTCCATGCACATTACCGATACTCAATACATTAACAATAATATTAATAGTAGCTGCAACAACAACTAGTTCATAAAATGAGACTACTACAGTAACTAGATGCAACAGTTTGTTAATTGCAAGTCTTTATTTTTTATATCATATACTAGAGTCCTGGTATCAGTTTTTATTCCATAAGAAGAGCAATACACCTGTCAATTATAAAGAGGTAAATGCATTATTTTAATTCATAAGTACTTTTATTATATGACTTAATTTGATTAGGACCTTCAAGCTTACCTTGAATGATTAAAGCACTCTTGGACATATCTCCACTAAGTTTAAAGCTACTGGCCCATAAATCTGGGACAATTCATGAAATGTTAACTCTGCCCCCATATGTCCCAAGTTGCCACGCTTTGCAAATCTGAGTCCGGAGCTTGAAAGCAGATCAAAATTGGTAGACCCTTCGTTCATTTCATTTATGGATTCTTAGGCCAGCAATACATTAAAAAGTTAAGTGGATCCACCTATGTCACTCAGGAGTGTGAATAATCCACATCCCTGTGCAATGGAGTTAAGCTGATCTAATCCTCGGAGTAGACAGCAGTAGGTTGATGGAAGAATTCTTCCATTGATGGCCTCTCAAGGAGATGGATTAACTAGAGCAGGGGTGGCCAACCTGTGGCTCCGGAGCCACATGCGGCTCTTCAGAGGTTAATATGCAGCTCCTTGTATAGGCACCGACTCCGGGGCTGGAGCTACAGGCGCCAACTTTCCAATGTGCCGGGGGGTGCTCACTGCTCAACCCCTGGCTCTGCCACAGGGCCTGCCCCCACTCCGCCCCTTCCTGCCCGCTCCCCTGAGCCTGCAGTGCCCTCACTTCTCTCCCCCTCCTCCCCAGAGCCTCCTGCATGCCATAGAACAGCTGATCGGGAGGTGCGGGGAGGGAGCGGGAGGCACCAGTGGGTGGGAGACGCTGGGAGCAGGGCAGGTGGAGCTGATGGGGGGCTGCTGATGTATTACTGTGGCTCTTTGGCAATGTTCACTGGTAAATTCTGGCTCCTTCTCAGGCTCAGGTTGGCCACCCCTGAACTAGAGTGACGGGAGAACCCATCCTGTTGCTGTAGTATGTGTCTACACTGAAGCACTGCAGCTGTGCTGCTGTGGGGTTTCTAGTGAAGACATAGCTTTAGACATGGAGCACGGCTATGTTTGGTTGTACAACTCAATATGCAATTGTTTCATCTTTTAAAATAACAATAGATTTATCACTCTGACCCCATTCCTTTCCTAGAAATCAAAAGCATAACATATATACTATTTGTCACCCCTGTGTTGTGTACCCCTTCCATGACCCAAGTTTCCACATTTACTTTTAATTTTAAAAATCTATTTTAATTCTAATATAAAACCCTGCACATCTTAAAGGGCAGGGATACAGTTGGAAGGTGTCTAGTAATTAACAACTTTTGTTCAAATACTATAGGTTATGAAGCAGGCTTGTAAAATCATTGTTAAAGTTTACAAGCCCATGCAGTGAACCCACTTGCATGTCCTTTTCCATGATAACTGGATGATGATGAGAAAAATGATATTTTACTTGTCCATGAAATAAAATTACCCTGAGCGAGAAGAATCTTGCTGTGCTGGGATATGTGACAATATGCTTGTGTGGGAATTTTCTGTAACATTTTAATGAACTATCTGTATGACTCTGTACCTCTCACCTCAGTATTGCTACCCAATGAGTAATGAAGGGTTAAAATGTTGCTCCAGGGGCAGAGCAGGACACATGAGGTGTTTGACTCACATAGCTGCCTGGCTGGAGACCAGAATAATTAGCAAATTGAACATGTGTGAATGGAGGTCCTGGAAGAGACAATGGAAACTTTTATGACCAAAGGTTAACATCTAACTGCAAAGGCAGCTGAACATGTGAACACAGCCAGGCCATGTCCTGAGAACAAAGGCAAGAGGTGTCAGATATCTGTGATAAGAACTGGCAACACAGAAACACAGGTTTCAGAGTAGCAGCCGTGTTAGTCTGTATTCGCAAAAAGAAAAGGAGTACTAGTGGCACCTTAGAGACTAACCAATTTATTTGAGCATAAGCTTTCGTGAGCTACAGAAACACAGCAGCTCTCACGAGAGACTGAAGGACAAAGAGACAGAGCCAAGGTGGATTCTAGAATAGCCTGGCTGGATGCAGCCCTAGCATTGGCCAGTCTGAACCCTCTCTTCACCTTTGTTTCTCTATGCTAACCTGAGGACTTCCCGATGCTGTCTTCTAGTTGACTAATAAACCCTACTCTGTTTTGAAAAAGGCTATATAAAGTCACAACAGATATTTGCTGAAGTGCATCAATCTCCCAAAGGGGTAAAAATCTCTGAACAGGAGTCTGCTTCAGTTGGATTCTTTGAGCAAAGCTCATGCTGAGGAACAGGTGTTCTGGAGCCTGGGAGGCTCAGTGCCAGAGGCATTGAGCTCATGTGGCCTACCTTATGGAAGAATGTGACCCCTTGGGGGGATCTGGCACACTAAAGGGGTACCCCCTGGAGATGGTCTACAAGTTGGAGCATAGCAAATCCAGGATTATGCCCACAATCTAGCATGCCCATAATAAGGTTTTCACCTTCCTTCCAGATAAAGAAGTCTGGATGAAACTGGAGGCATGTCTGATGGACAACATGAAGTACTCTTCTTTAACCAAAGTGGACATACTGCCTTCCTCAACTCTGCTACTTCCTTACAGCCCAAGAGAGAGTCACCTGGATTTTCATGCAGCTTCACACAGAAATATCCATGAGCCATTAGGGCAGCCCACCACTGTGCTTTTTTAGATATAATTTGTACATTATTAGGGCCAAACCTTCCCTTTGAAGAATAAAAAAATATCCTACTGATTTAGATATGCATACATCTATTACAGCAAAGTAAATATACCTTGATTCTTAATTGAATAAGTCTTACAAGTCTTTTTATTTTTATGTATCTATCCACATAGTCTTGTAAATTTCACATCAGTTGATTTAATGATGTACCTTACAATGACAAAAGCACAGCCCATAGGAAGTTCCTGATATTAATGTTGGATAGCATATGTAAGCAGGGGTAGATTTTAAAAGATATTTAAAAGGAGGGTGTCCATTCTTAAAAGATAACAGCTAAATCCTACGAATATTACTGAGTATAGTGCTTACTTCTCTGAGTAGCCGAGCGGAAGCCAATGGGCAATATGTAGTGCTCAGCACTTCTGAAAATCAAGCCGCATATTTAGGTCCCTAAATATGGATTTAAGGAACTATCTTTAGGAATATATTTCTGAAAAGCTTGGACCAAATGTTTTTAGATCAAGGCAAGGCAGATGTCTGATTTTTCTTACTCAGAAAATAACTGGATATTTTCAAAAAAAAACATCATATTTCTATGTAGTGAAAAGCTCTTTGTGTATACTGCTTTGGATGATTTTCTCTTCTGGGGCCTGACTGTTCTGAGACTTTCCTGTTTAGCCACTCTAAAACCAGTGGTGAAAGAAAGCTGATCCAGTACGGCGTACTAGTAAGAAAGCGGCCGCCGGTACACAGCTGACCATACCAGCAGGGCCACTGATGGTGGAAGGCAAAAGGGGCAGATACCCCATGCCCTGGCAATTTAAAAGGGCTTGGGGCTCCTGGCAGCAGCTGGAGCCCCTGGCCCTTTAAATTGCTGCTGAAGCCCTGGGGCTCTCAGGCGCTGCTGCGGCTACCGGGGATGATTTAAAGAGTCAGGGGCTCCAGTGGTGATTTAAAGGACCTGGGGCTTCCGGCTGCCACTGCTGCTACTGCTATCATGCAAGTAGGTGGAGCCCTGGGCCCTTTAAATTGCCGCCAAAGCCCCGGGCGGCATGGGCCGGACTGTACGTGGCTTGGGGAGTCTGGCCTTCTGGGGGCCCAGAGCCACCCCCACAACCTTGCTCAGGACCCCACCACCCTGCAAACTGGTAAGCCTGTTAAGTTACTTTCACCCCGTCTAAACTCCAAGGGAATACAAGCAGTTGCTTCTGGCCAGCCTTGAGCTAGATAGGGAGTCACCGCCTCTGCCAGTGATATACCTCAAAACAAATATTTTCCTTTTTTTTTTTTTTTTTAAACCTAACTTTGGAACTGCTGTGTGAGTGTGTCCCTGATCACAGGATGTAATTCATTTAAGGCTGTACATTTCTTCATCTCTTATTGAGTATAGAGGAAAAGCAAAATCAGCTTCACTTTTCAGTCTCGCAACCGCATTTTAACCGGGACACAACAAGGCTAGGATTAAGATTGAGAGAAGAATTGCATCTTCGAGTTCCCCTTTCTCATTAGTTATAGATATAGTTGTTCCCAAATAAAATCAGGGCTTTGTCCAATGCCCGTCGATGTTACTGAGTATGGATTGGGCCTGAAAGCTGGGCATTCCCCCTATGAGCAAATTACACCACTGGAAACAACTTACCTTATAGTAGCTCAAACCTTAAAACCATTCCAGTTTTGACTCCATTTTCCCGGCGCTAATACTACCACTTCCTGAAGCAAATTCTCATACCTCTCCCTTAGAGCTCAGGAAGTACATAGTTTCAGTGACCAGAAAAATTACCCATAGAACCATCAAAAAGATTTTGGAGTGCATTTTTGGCATAGGAAGTCACGTACACAATGCCTGTTATCATAAATGGTAGTATAACCCAGTAGCAGTTGCAGTTAGAAGGTATGTTTTTAAAATGCTTTAAAAAGAAAATACAACTCTTAATCCCAGCAGCAAATATGGTAAATCTCATGCACTGAATACTACAGTTATGCTAGTCCTGTCTTTAGAGAGGAATTCTGCAAATGACATTATACCTGTATCCTGTGAGGGGCTGACACTGTAGCTGTCACTTTCCTTGTCTACTGATCCTGCAGCTCTGGGTGTTGGCAGCCTCCAATCTGTGGTGAGGGTGTGGGCTGATATAGTGGGATGGGGTCTGTTGAGAGTCCATTGACTAGCGTACCTGTTGCGAGCTGTGGGCCCAGTTTTTGCATTCCTTCTTGTAGTAGGATCTGTGATTGACAAACAGAGAATCTTTGCCATTAAGTTCTTAATTAGTCAATGAAAAATCACCAGCAGAATAACTGAAATGAAGTGGTGACTGAGATATTGTTAAAAAAAAAACTGATGAAAAGGAGTTAAGGATGAAAATGTGTTTCAGTGAAGTGCAGTGAGTACATCCCCAAATTAGGACATTTTCTTCACAGAAATTCGACGTGTTTATACAGTCACAAATGTTAAATAGTCTGGGAATGAAACAGGTAAAGGGATCCAACCCGTTCCCTACTGCCATTCACTCATTATCACTTCATATGAATCATAATAACTCCAAATTTATAAAATATAAATGAAAAGATTACAAATGGCTAAGAGATTATATGATCACATTTCCTATGCAAGGGATCTTGCTTAACGTTAACATACAATAGTATTACTCACTACCAAACCCCTATGTGTTTATTATTTATTTATTAGTTTACATTTGGGCTAGTATGTTATTAATCATGCATGCTAAAGGGCTGTTACCAGGTAGCTGAAAACATGGCAAATCGTAAAATCCTCCAAGTTCTGATGGTAAATTTATCCATAAAGATTCTTACAGTGTCTGAAAAAAATAAAATCACCCCAATTCTTCCTTAGAAATTAAAAAAAAAATCAACTATTTATGTTGGGCCTAAAATATTTTATTCTTTGCTGCTCCAGAGACAATCCATCCATCCTTCCAAGGGAGTGCAAGTAAGCTAACTGCCAAAATCGATTGCTTAGTCTTTATTGACATCATCAGTAGCACTGGGACAAAAACAAGGCTTGTTTTTCATCATATGTAGGGCCCTACCAAATTCACAGTCCATTTTCTTAAATTTCACGGTCATAGCATTTAAAAAATCTTTAATTTCATGGTTTCAGATACTTAAAACTTAAAATTCACGGTGTTGTAACAAAATATAATCATGTAAAGCCCTTAAGACTCAGTGTTTCTCTAACTGGGAGTTCTGACCCATAAGGGGGTCGCAAACTATTGTAGGGTGTGGTCACAGTATTGCCACCCTTCCTTCTGTACTGGTTTCAGAGCTGGACGGCTGGAGAGGAGCAACAGCTGGCCGGGTGCCCAGCTCTGAAGGCAGCACTGCTGCCATCAGCAGCAAAGAAGTAAGGGTGTACTTTTGTATATGTTTACCTTATAGTATAGAGTAAAAGTACACAAAAGACCAGATTTCATGGGGGACACCAGATTTAACGGTCTGTGATGTGATTTTCACAGGCATGAATTTGGTAGGGCCTTAATCATAAGCCAAAGGGAAAAGAAAAATCTTTAATTGGCAAATGGAAAGTGACTAAACCATCAGGGAAAGATTTTTCTTTTGAAGCTTCTATTAGTAACAATGGTGAGTAAAAGAATTAAACAGTGCTCTTTGACATTCAAATGGTAAGTCTGTTCTACCACTTCAGAGTGGGAGACTTGAACAGGAATGGGTTTAAGGATAAACCATCACTAGATACTGACTTTGAGCACTGTTTCTGAATCAACATTCCCTATGAAGCATTTACATCCTGTTACTTCAAAGGTGCACGTTATTTAATAATACAAAATGGCCATGCCTGTTTGACCTTCTATTTCAAATCCTCCTCCAAGGCAAAAGAAAAATACAAACTCAATGCCATTGATAAACATGGTAGCATGCCTGCTCTTTAGAACAAGGACAATAGTTAGATGGCTAGCCTGCTATCTTTTCATAACTAGATATTAATGTTGGAAATTATTAAGAGACTAGATTGTAAATTTTCAATCTACCCTGAGCAAGGCATGGTGCATAGGTGTGCCACCTCAGAAGCAGACTGAAGGGGGCGGTAGAGTTGGGTGCTGGGAACTGTGAAATTACTACACCATTAGCAGATATTTTCCTCCTCTGTGACAGCTGAGGTCTGCTGGATGGAGGGGCACAGCCTTGCCTCTGATCATTCCCCATTCCTGTCTGTCCATTGTTGCTGCTCTCGCCTAGTATGAATTGTGATATCAGTATTTGGATGGTCAGGAGTGGGGAGCAAGGGGGTACCTTGTGCCTCCTTATTCTCCTGTGTGGCTTTGTAAGGGTAACTCACATTCTCTGCAGATGTGAAATCCAAGAGGCAGTGGGTGTGTGTGGAAGATGCCCTCCACAAATTCCCTGTGTCTAACAGCTGCACTCTGCAATTAAACACTCATGGCTGGCCTGTGCCAGCTGACTCAGGCTCAGGGGCTCGGGCTAAGGGGCTGTTTAATTGAAGTGTAGATGCTCAGGCTTGGGCTGCATCACAGTTCTTTGCCATTTAGCAGTGTTCCCAGAGCTGGGAAGTGAGTAGCTATTCCTTGACTGGCATTTGGTAGCTATACCCTTTAGAAGATCTCAGCTAGCCCAGAATATCACAAATAAACAAACAATTGTATATGTTTTCAGAACCTTTCATCCTGAAGCATCCCAAGCCCTTTACAACCTACTGTGAAGTATATGCACAGTGCACCACTGAAACACAATCATCTCTAGCAGGAGAGGGCAACCCCCAACAGTACACAACAACACATAGCACAGCACTGGGCAGAGGACAAATTTTGGCCAAGAATATTGGAACTTGGAGCTCTTACAAAGAAAAATGCCAGTGGATCTTTGAAATCCATGCACGTCATGTAAGACCCTCAGTTTTTTGAGGTATCAAAGTCATCCCGAAGACATGACCTAAATCTCCTGAATCTTAGAGTACATTTCCCAGACTTAGCCTTAGAAATATCTTGAAACATGCACGAACTTTAAGGACCAAAGGTGAAATCATGGCCTTATTGAAGTCAGTGTAAGTTTTGCCATTGACTTCAATAGGCGGGGGCCGGGGGGAGAGGGGAAGGGCTAGCTCAGTGGTTTGAGCATTGGCCTGCTAAACCCAGGGTTGTGAATTCAATCCTTGAGGGGGTCTGGGACAAAAATTGGGGATTGGTTCTGCTTTGAGTGGGGGTTGGACTAGATGACCTCCTGAGGTCCCTTCCAACCCTGATATTCTATGATTCTAGGGCCAAGATTTTACTCCAGACTGTGACTGTCCCAGTGCAGGTGAGCAGCATGGGAGAAAAGTGCAAGAAGCTTTCCTCCTGCTGTGCAGGTGCCAGCTATAATCTTAGACCTTATGCTCCCTGAATGCAAGGAACAGAAGAGTCTAATCACTAGACTTCCGAAAGGAGACAGAACAAATGGAATGAAGGCCCTAGCAGAGCCCAGCTGGAATGTGGACACTGCAACAGTTGTACCCAATTTTTGTCTTCTGAATAAACGTTTAGATTTTAAACAACAATTGTGTTACAACTTGAAAAAGCATGATTACACAGACTTTTTGCAATCACATATATGGATTCTGATGGATGGATGGTCTCTGCATTTGTGGGGGGGGGGTTGACAATCTCAGATTTCCAGCTTGTTTGGAGAATTGTTATTTTAACAAATCTGTTTATATGCTGGTAGCTATTCATGGGGCTCAGCACAAACAGCTGGGCTGTTCTTCACTTGCAGCAGAGAAGGCTGAAAATTGCATATCCTTGAGCCCCTCAAATTCATTTAAATGAGTCTGTTAAGTTTGGGAAAAGCTACTCAAAATTCTAAGACTGGTGCTGTGCATAGCAGGGGTGCTAGAACAATTTGCACAGTGGGGGTGCAGAGAGCTACTGAACCAAACTGTACACCCTGAAAATGATGGAAACCACTTCAAGCCTGGGGGTGCAGCAGCATCCCCAGCATCCCTAGTTCCAGCACCTATGTTACTTTCCAGCACCTATGTTACAGTGTTACTTTCAAATATTCAAGGAATATTAAAATGCACAGTAAATATATTTAACACCTTTCCCACGAAATTTGCTGGGATGCATGTGAACCGGACTATTGGGCTTCATTAAAAGCCCATTTTAAGTACCAGTATTTCCATGGACTTCAATGGGCTTTGATTTGGAGGAGATAAGGGATGGAAAGTGTAAGTATTCTGGGGTGTTGCCCAGCCTCTAATCATCACAAGGAAAGACAAGTACTTTTGGAGTGCAGGATCTTGCAGCATTAAAGATAGTTAGATTTTAAAACACTGCAGGGTTCTATTATATTGTTCATTCTCATAATCTTGATTCTTCAATATAATAAACATCAATGACAGTATTTGATATTTGTATTTTCTATACCTCCTAGGAATTGTTTATATACTTCAAGTATGCCACATTACACCATATTACTATCTAGTAAGTAGTCCTTATATTTAATGAAATTTTTCCAATTATGCAGATATGGAACAAGTTTATAACGGAGTTTAGGAAGAATGTAGTGTAAGCGTATATTTATTAATTTTGTTGTTTAAATCATTGTAAGATGATCTCCACATGGATATAGCTGGGAAAATGGATTTAATACAGTAACTAGAAATGTAACTTTTCCAAAAATGCAGTAATCAGAAAATGTATTTCTCATATCCTAGAACATTAGGAACAATCACAGTTAATTGAGAAATGAAATAAAGATTGATTGCTGAGAAATAAATATCTATTAGCTATGAAAATCCACTAGAAACATTTGCTCAATAGATTCTAGATGTTAAAATGCAGCATAAAATTTCCTCTGAGGAATACTCAGGTCTGAATTACCTTAAATTACATCTACATTTTAACATGCAAAGGAAACTTTTACTGTATTAACCTTAATATGTACCTCTTTTACAGTGGGTCCAATTGTAAAAGAGACTATTTTCTGCTGCACAAAATAGTTTCCGCACTACATTCAAAATAAAGGCAATACCATGATAATATAAATACTGTGGTAATGATATCTGCTCTAGGTAATATAGTCTCTTTTATACTCACTTGTTCCTGGCCGGGCATCAGAAACATCAACCAATGGTCCAGTAGCTTGTGAGACAGACTGGTAATGTACTGTATGAGTAACTGTCAATGACTTCTGTTTAGATGTCTCTCCAAAATCAGCATCAGTTAATAACACTGTTGATCTGTCATCTATAAGCAATAGAAAATGAATATTAAAATAAAGAATCACATTTTTGTTGATCCTTAAAAATAGTTTAAGTCCTCAAGTTTACACAAAACTAAAGAAATGAGTATTGCCTGTGGGCCTTCATTTGTGATATGATGACTTTAAGGGACACAGATGGGCTTTTTGTGTATCCTTTTAGACACTCTCTATTGCCTGTAACGATCTTTTGCCTTAAGTACTTGGACTTTTTCCATTTTGTAAACACTGGTTCCTCTCGCCCCTTCACGTTTGTCATTAGCATAAGTGATTGTATCTGTGATGTCGAAAGCAGATTGTTAGCTCATTTGTGCTTTCTCTTCTGGCTAGCTTCGCCTCTGCAGTACCAGAACAAAAATACTGCAGCATTAGGGCCTCAATCCAGTAAAGCGCTTATGAACTTGCTTTAGTATCTGAACATTCTCGCGGAAGTGGGACAAATCTTGTGCTTACAGTTATGCACATGCATAAATGCTTTTGTGGTCTGGAGCCCATGGGCCAAATCTTGCCTCTTCCTTATGTTGCAAAGTTCCTGCAGCAGAACTGACTGGTGTGGGTCAGTGGCACAATAGGAAGAGGATTTGGAGAGCCTGGTGTAAGTGGTGTGGCTCTCCTGCATGCCACGGAGTACAGCTGAACAGAGGCTTCTTCCGATCTGCACAGCAGGATTGGTGGAGCGGGGTAGGGGAGGTAGTTAGACCCCAGGCCAAGGAGGGGAGAAAAGAACACTTGTGAATCCACTACTGCATGGATTCTCTGCAAAGAAACAGCAGAAGCCACTGTGGAGGATTCCTTCTGACTTTCCATACAGAATCTCCACCCCTCCCTGCACCAAGCCAGGCTATGTGGGGGAGCAGTTGATCCTGTGGCAGCTAGTAGCTTTTTTCTTTACGATTGTGATCACAGTGCTGTTTGGTTTTGGTTTTTTTTAAAAAGAAGCTATACAGAATGCAGAGTATTCTCAATCATACAAGATTTAATAATAAGTCCCTTCCTGCCCCCACTATAATCAGTGGTAATTCTTCCATTGACTTCACGCTTGCAGAACATCTACATTTGAATGCTTAGTGCTATCTGGGTTTAGTCTCCAGATTTTATTTTTACATTATTACAGTCTTTTTCATTTATTCTTAATAGCAATAAAAACCATGGGAAATTCCTGCTATCATACAATGTACAGCTTTTTAATGCATTTCTAAAGGGACTGCCAGCAATGGTGATTCTGTGAATTTACCCATCAGCTGTGGCTGATCCACTGCTTCTAACAATTGGTTTGGGGTTTTTTTCAACTGACAAGAGAACATTAATGTGAAAAATTCTGCACAGTAACATAAATGGCATTTTTTGCCCAAAAAAGGCCCTAAATAGAATGAACGTTATGAAACCAAATTATGCGGTCCCTGGAAAAGAGGAGCTCTTACTCCGGTCATGAATAAAACCTGCCAAAGCCTATGTAAAATCCTGTCAAAGTGCTGGCTTACTATTACTGCTTTGTGCAACACAGTCTATTACTGTGGCACCAATCACATTGCTGTAGTTAAGGAGCTAATGGCATTTCCATTATAAACCCCTATTGCCCAACTACTATAACTCAAGAGTGAAATCTCCCGATAGGATAAAACTTATCATAAAAAATTGCAGCACAGAAATGAACTTTGGAAACATAAAACTGGAAACAAAAATGTCCATGTTGCAGGTGATGTGTGGATCTTGTCTTCAAAGCAACCTCATAAAACATGAAACACAGAAAGGGCTGAATCCTCTGGTCCAGCCAAATCAAGCTAGCCTGGCACAGGATGTGATGGGACAATGTTAGCTCATTCTTCCCCAATCCTGGGACTGACTGGGAGCCTCAGAGCTAAGCTACATCCCTGCTGGCTCCACTGGTCCCCTCCCCTCTGACCACATCCTAAATGTAACCACAACATATGTGCTATATTACTGGAAGATTCCTCTATACAAGTGGAATCCTCTGCTGACCACTTAAGCCAACTTCAAGTTTGCTTTAGACTGCTTTTTGTCCAAAATGGTAGAAATCTGGCAAGATCAGCTCCCTCTGTGAGAGCCCTGCCATTTTGTATAGCAAGACACTCATTAGATCAGTTGTTTTGGCGAGGTTTCAGCCCCCATGTGGGGCTGAACTCTTAGGAAAATTGCTGGTTTTGTGAGATTTCAGATTCATCCCAGGCATAACTTAAGTTATTTATGGCTTTTGACCTGAAACCTGAATGACGGTGGTGAGTCTGGTTCCAGGAGATTTGGTATCCAACCTTCTGAAATGTAAAAGAGTTTAGCTTCAGGGTCCCAGTTTTAATGTATCTCAGTTTTTTTCTTATTTATTCAATGTAGCAGAATACAGAACAACTTTTGCTATAGTGAGGCAGATATATAATTAGGTCATTTTATGTAGATTTGGGTGGGAAACCATTTTCTAGACCTGCAAAAGTTTTAGAGATTTTTTAATTTTTTCTTGTCCCAAATTGGGGCAAAAAATTGAAATCTCAAACATAAGAACGGCCATGCTGGGTCAGACCAAAGGACCAGTTAGCCCAGTATCCTGCCTTCCGACAGTGGCCAATGCCAGGTGCCCCAGAGGGAATGAAGAGAACAGGTAATCCTCAAGTGATCCATCCCCTGTCGCTCATTCCCAGCTTCTGGCAAACAGAGGCTAGGGACACCATCCCTGCTCATCCTGGCTAATAGCCATTGATGGACCTATCCGCCATGAACGTATCTAGTTCTTTTCATTTCAGAAGTAGATCGTCTGAAAAAAAATTTGGATTGGGTCAATCAAAACATTTTATTTCAGTAATTTTGAAATGTTTTGTTTTAATTTCAACCTTTTACAAATAACCTCTTTTAGAACAAACAAATTCAAATTTAAAAACAAAAAATCATGTTGAAATGGAAAAGTAAAGTTTTCATGTTGAAAATGTCAGAATGGAACACTTCACTTTTTGCTGCCCTACTCTACTTTAAATTTGCTAGGGTTCCTTAAAGCTCAGAATGATTCATATGTAGAACAGTCTTCAATTCACTTTTCAACCAGGACAAATTATCTTGTAAATTAGGACCCTAGCCCTTTTTATGTGTAAAGGATGCAGTGCAAAGTCCACCATAAACATTTATTATATAAAGCAACATAAGTGCATTGACATTTTACCAATGGTCTCCATTGTGTCCCTCTCTTCAATCAGAAGCTGAGCTCTGGGAATATCTATGTGCATCCTTAGCGTCTGCTGCTGCTTGTTAAGTGTATCTGAGGTCCTGGTGTTCTTACTAAGCACAAAAGAGAGACAAACATGAAAACGCTCCCCATATGAAAAGATATTTAAGGATTTCCTTTTTAAAAATCCGTTCAACTTAAGATAATAAAATTACCATAGTCACCAAAATTCTCATACATTTCATTTTCTTTCATTGTACTTTGAAGCAAATAGGTGGTATTAATTTAAAGTATTTTGGTAGGGAGATGAGAAAAAGTAAGTGGGGCAAGGGACTGAGTCTGCCATTATTCAGTGGTTTATCTATCAAAAGCCCTTATTGAATCTTTTCGATGCAGTTGTTGAATAT
The DNA here is from genome assembly GCF_015237465.2 of Chelonia mydas. NCBI lineage: Eukaryota > Metazoa > Chordata > Testudines > Cheloniidae > Chelonia > Chelonia mydas. The sequence goes on along the minus strand of NC_057849.1, from coordinate 156,997,835 downwards.
TGAAACTGATGGAAACAGTTATAAAGCTGCCATTTTTTTTGCATTTCTCAGATTTGGCTAATGAATCCTTGAGCTGACCAAACAGGTCAGTGGGAAGATGGTGTTTTATATACATTTCTCCTATTCATTAATTTTCAGCAATGATTTAAATCCTGAACATCATGAGAATTGGTAAGTTAAGAAATCAATCAAACATTCATTAGAATTTCCATTAATAGTAATGAATTGCATAAGGAAAAGTGAAGACTTTAGTTCTGTTGACATTGCAATAGTAAGAAATTATAGACCTTGTTAGCATTCATGGATTAACTCCTTTCATTGGATTTGGTATTTTAGAACAGGACTATAAAACAATTATTGTATCATCACACAAGCAATAACAATTTTAAAGTCTGTGTACCAGAAAATTACTCTGGGAATGAGCCATCTACTAATAAGCAAATGAAAATGGGTAATAAAACTGAGCAGCATAATCATATGCAATACAGAACTTGTGGTAAAATCCTCCATATTGCATTCACCCCTTTCCACAGAAATGCTAAAGGGAAGGAAGGAACTCTCCTTATGGGCCCCCCTGTTTTCCCTGAATCATTTTGTCAGAGGAATTCCCTCCCCTCACAAAACTAGCGGCAGTTCTGTCTCTAAACCCAACAGATCCAATGGGATCCACCAGAACTGAGCTAGGACATATCTGCCAGATTCTACTTTTCTAGTCTTTTCCCCACTCTGTCTATCTTAGGAATTATGGCCCCTATCAACAGTCTTTATTGTGTTTATTCTCACAACAGCCCTGTGAGGTTCATAGACTCTTCCTAGATTCTAAGACCTGAAGGGATCATTGTGATAATCTAGTCTCCTGTAGAGCACATGGCTATAGAACTTCCCCAAAATAATTCCTAGAGCAGATCTTTTAGAAAAACACCTAATCTTGATTTTAAAATTGTCAGTGATGGAGAATCCACCATGACCTCACCCCTAAGAAGCCTTCTTCACAAAAATCTCTCTCTCTATCGAAATTCCATCCTGGAGATGAGAAACCCTCTTATTAAAACTGATTTGTCTCCATGAATGGTTGTTTTTTCAAAGAATTGGCATTTTCCAACCAAAAAAATTGTTGAAAAATTCCCAACCCACTCAAGTGAGTGGGTCTTTAATGTTAGAAAATCCAGGCTATTAGCATCAAGGGATTATAATCTCATAGATAAGGATTCCAGAGACTACTTCCCTAACAGGAAAAATATCATTTACTTACATTTTAGTTACGCTGAGATGATAAAAAAAAAAGAGACTCTAGTGATCACAAACCTTAAATTTGTCTCAAGGTTGCTAATTAGCTCTGTAGACATTGTGATGGTGTGTGTATATAACATACTTCATTTATTGACTATGGATAAATATTTTTGTTCGTTTGTTTTTTAAGCAAGTGAAATGCATGAAGTGCTAAAAGTTTGTTCAAAACTGATTAAAGATATGAACATCATTTTGAATAATCTATCTATAACCACCCCTCTCAATTGAATGACTGAAAAAATCTGTACATTCAAAACAGGGTTGAATCTTACACACTCATTTATACAGAAAGGGACTACATATGGCACCTATGTAAAACTAAGGTCATTTTGGATGCTTGGCCAACAGTCATGTCTCTTCATTAATTTTTGGGGCTGAGGTCAGTGAGTAGGTTAATGCAAAAGAGGTAAGGAAAACCATTCCTTTGTAAATGTGAAGGCTGGGTTAGAGATTTCAGGGGCAATTTATGTCTTATTCTATGCTCAAAATTAGAAACATAAGCCAGTTCCTTATGCTAATCAATGATGAACAGTTAAGAGGAATTTATCTGGAACTTGCTGCTAAAGAAAACATCACCAAGCTGAGCTCAAATACTAGTAACTGTTACTAATTTGAGGTGCGAGGGGCAAATCATACAACTTTCATTAAACTGTTAATATGTGGGGCTTGCGTAGCTTCCCCAGGGATCTGACTTAAATACCCCAAACCAAGGCATTCAACACAAAGACTAAAGTGCTATCCTTAACCCTTTTTATTCTTAAATGCACTCACAGGGGCACAAATATCCCCAAGGGAGATTTCTAGATTTTCTAGATTTGTATATGATACTAGGTTTTGGTATAACATAAAGAAATCTTATTCATAATGTACCAAGCAATTTAACATATTTAACTCTGTGTGTTATTGGGGTGTTGCCTCCTTTGTCTAAAAAAGGCCTAAATTTTCAAAAATTAACCAGTCATTTTGGGAGCCTCAGTTTTTGGCTACCCAATCTGAGGTAACTCTTAAAGAGGCCTGATTTTCAGAATGTGCTGTGCATGCGCCCTCTGAAAAAAAGGGTGTCAGAAGTTGGGCACTCAAAATTACTAGTCACTTTTGAAACTGTCCTAAATCACATATTTTTTTCAAAATGCCTATCTTGATTATTGTTTGCTGTTATTTATATCTTTAAAAGATATATATGCAGTAGATTTTTTTTAAATCAAACAAACTGATTTTTAATGGGATGGGGGAAGGAATGATTGTCAATACTTACAAAAATTAAAGGTTTCAGAGTAACAGCCGTGTTAGTCTGTATTTGCAAAAAGAAAAGGAGTACTTGTGGCACCTTAGAGACTAACCAATTTATTTGAGCATAAGCTTTCGTGAGCTACAGCTCACTTCATCGGATGCATACTGTGGAAAGTACAGAAGATCTTTTTATACACACAAACCATGAAAAATGGGTGTTTACCACTACAAAAGGTTTTCTCTCCCCCCACCCCACTCTCCTGCTGGCAATAGCCCATCCAAAGTGATCACTCTCCCCACAATGTGCACGACAATCAAGTTGGGCCATCTCCAGCACAAAACCTGGATTTGTGCTGGAAATGGCCCACCCCGACCACCACACACATTGCAAGGAAAGCGATCACCCCAGACAAGCTATTATCAACAGGAGAGTGGGTTTGTTGGGGGGGGGTGGGGAGAAAACCCAGATCCGTGCTGGAAATGGCCCAACCCGACTATCACACACATTGCAAGGAGAGTGATCACCATAGACAAGCCACTACCAGCAGGAGAGTGGGGTGGGGGGAGAGAAAACCCCCCGGTAGTGGTAAACACCCATCCTCTCACGGTTTGTGTGCATAAAAAGATCCTCTGAACCCTCCACAGTACGCATCTGACGAAGCGAGCCATAGCCCACGAAAGTCCACGCTCAAACAAATTGGCCAGTCTCCAAGGTGCCACAAGCACTCCGCCTCTCCTTGCGAATACAGACCAACACGGCTGTTACTCTGAAACCCGAGGCAACAACTAATCTCTAAAGCTGCAGGGTACCTTTGAGAAAACCTTTTGTAGTGGTAAACACCCATTTTTTCATGGTTTGTTTGTATAAAAAGATCTTCTGTACTTTCCACAGTATGCATCCGATGAAGTGAGCTGTAGCTCACAAAAGCTTATGCTCAAATAAATTGGTTAGTCTCTAAGGTGCCACAAGTACTCCTTTACAAAAATTAAAGGTTGGCAGAAATGATTGCAGATAAGTAACATGATAGCTATACTAAAACATTTTGCCAATGCAACTCGATCTGATCTGCTATGTTAGTACTGGGTCTCTTTTGAGCAGAGGCTTTCCAAATATGCTGAACTACGTGGGTTTTTTGTGAGATAGAAAAACACCAAAGAATGACTCTATTGAAATCATTTTTACGTGTTACTTACAGTTAGCTAGGACTCCAATCGTATGTAATTGTACTCACACAAGCAATACTACTGAAGTCAGTGGGACTCTACAGATATGCAAGTGTCTGCAGGATGGGGGTCTAGATTTGAATCTAGGTTAACTGATTAACCCTATGTATCACCAACACACCAGAGATAGTCTAATTACTAAGGTGTGCCGTAAATTCAAATTAAATCTAAAACCTCAGAGATGGAGGAGTTTGAACTTTTGAAAATGGTCCAATCTGGCAAATCGTCAGATATCCTGGAGGTTTTTATTTTCTTAAAAATAAGTATGATTTTCAGTTAATATGAACCAAAATGGTCCTATTTTCAAAACCCCACAATGGTTTCAAAGTTCAACATTTTTTTCCGGACAAAGAAACAAACACTGAAAATATGAAATTTCCATATTTGCAGGTTATTTTTGCAAGAAGAGTCATTTTGTTGTCATTTCATAAAAGAATTATATTTCTGGATAGTGAAATGACTCAGAACAAAACAGCAAAATAATAAATAAATTGTCTCACTTTCACAAAGCTCTGCTTATAATCAGCTAGCAATCGTGTGTGTGTGTGTGTGTGTGTGTGTGTGTATGTGTATTGTATTTGCAAATATGTGCTTCCAGGCACTTATTGCCTTCAATAAGATGATCTCTGAAGAGCAATTCCCTTTATGCATATTATGAAAACACTTCAGTGAACAGGCAAAATGTCCAAAGGGACCTAAACATGTTCTGTAATTTAATCCATTAATACAGGGGTTCTCAAAACTTTTTATACTGTGGTTCACATCTTAATGGAGATATTGTTTCATAGATCACCTTTTTTGCCATTTATGACTGCACTGATCACCTCTCTTTTCACTGATTGAATAAAATCCCTGCAGCAAGTTCAGCAACTGCTTAAATGCACATCCAATATTAGGAAAGCGTTCAATGCATCTTCAGCCTCTTTTAACATGATGTTATAGGTGGAAACAAGGAGGTGAATCAGCACCTTGTGACCGACCAGATTTCTGTGGAACTCTGTTCGTTCCTGGACCATTAGAAATCACCGCCCCCATTCCTAAGAAAACTAAAATTGTGTGTTTGGCACATAGATACAAAGAATTCAGGAATGGAAAGTTTAATAATTAAGTTGTTCCCAGGAATGATTTTGAATATAATCCCTTGAACCAGAAACATCATTAAATTTGGAATTACTAAACATTATTCTTACCTCATAAGCATTTCAGCCAAACTCTTTGCATCTAGAAGAAAACATGGCAAATATTAGTACCTGATAAGTAGCTAGTTAACACTTTAATTTTTGTGCCGCAATGGAAGTTTTTTGGTAGATGGATTATTAAGGAGTGGAAGATTCAGACGAGCCATTTATTAAAGATTATTCTCTTTCCTCAGATCAGCCGTCAAGACATAATAGCCTCTAAAACTCCTTATTTTTGTTAAAACTGTATTTGACTACCATATATCTTTCTGACACACAGAGCACGTATAATTCTCCAGTGGCAGTGAAAATGCTCAGAAACATATTAAAGGCTTTATTGCAAACTGTTCGTCTTGCCTTTGAAGAAAACTAAATTTAGAGCAGAATAGAATTTAACTTGAAAAAGCTAAAGAAATTCAGTAGAAGAGAGAGAGACAATATAAAAACTAGAACAGCCCTAATAAAAGCATTAACACTGTCCTTTCTTCAACACAATTGGGTTAAAAGAAATCAAGATGAGTTAAAGTAGTTCACAAAGTTTCAGGTAGGTCATGACATGAATGAGCAATCTCCTACCTGGGCACCACCAAACCAAATCTGATTGCCTGGAGAATTGGCCAAGGAAGATCACAAAAGGGTGATCTTGTTCGGTCACAATCAGGTACCCACACCATTCCATTAGCTATTATGCAGAACTACCCCTTTGTGTTCAGAGAGAGCCCTACATACAAATCAGTAGGCAGCAGCTTATTCCCATAAGAGTCAGTCATTCAAAACTATCCCAATGGGTGGACCCTTATTCCCTTACAGAATCCCACTGACTTCAATAGGGCTCCAACCAGGAGTAAAGGTCCATGTAGGTGCATGTTTTTGTGTTTCAAGCCACTAGTTTTTAATTCTTTTTTTAAAACTTTCCACTGTAATCCCCTAAGAACTAAGTCTCACACTGAGACTCTACCACCTTGAAGTTTCTTTTGTCATAATGGTTCTGCTATATCCTCAGCCTGACCTCTTGGAGGGACTACATTCTCCAGACAGCAGTTGGGAACTGGCAGAAAGGACAAAGCAGTTCTCATGGGATACCAGGACAATGGAGGAGGGCTGTTCAGGCAGATAGTAAAATGGGGTGGGTTGGGTCTTGCTCCTCCCAGGAGTCCCAATCCAATCTGACATCCAGTATTCAGAAACTGTCCCACCTTCCTCTCACAGAAGTCCATGGTGGCTCTTTGAAATTAGCTAGATCCCCAGTTAATATACATCCCAGAAAGAGGAAGATTTTTATTTTATTTATTATGAATATTTACTTACATGTTTTCCACTTTCCAATTTCTAAGATTATGTTAGTTTTCCTCCTAGAGATCCAAATTCAGTTTGCTTCTGTAACCTCCCTCCCTTCCCTTCCTCTTGCTCCTTTTATCTGTTTATTAATTTGCTACAGATTATCTAAATTTTAGATTGTAAACTGTCTGGGGCAGAGACTGACTTTATGTTATTTGTTTGTAAATGTCTCCTACAACTGAGCGCTGATCCCTGCTTAGAACTGCATAACAATGGAGAAATACCCTTTGCTGTTTATGTACTGTTATGCTCCTTGAGGAGGGAAAATTATAGGCACGAATCCCATGAATGGCCCCTGTGCAAAGCCTGCAGTTATTTCAGGAACAATTGTAATGCCAAGCGCCTCTGAGTACATCACAGTCCTGACAGCTTCAGAAACCTGTGCCATGACAACCCCCACAGCTGATTTGCCAACTCCAGACTGGTTAGCCAGGGACCTGTAGCCGTTTGGAGTAGCCAGCTTCCAGATGGCTATAGCGACCTGCATCTGGACTCATATATGACCTCCTTTACACGGGTGTCCTGGCACCTGACGGTTGGGGTAAACTGATCACCAGCCTCCAGAAACATCTGCTTCTTCATGCAAAAGTTCTGGAGCCACTGCAGGTCATCCCAGGTCCGCATGATGAGGTGATCTCACCAGTCTGTGCTTATGGCCCTGCTCCAGAAGCACCAATCTATATATGAGGAGTCTGCAGCTAAGGCATGAACAGCATCAGCTGGGTTGTGACTGGCATGTTAGTGTCCCTCTCTGAGAGATGCCTTCGGCAGGCCAAAAACTGCCATTGAAATGTCCACTGGCATCTTGCAGATGCTCTGCCTGATTCCTGAAATAGGATGGACAGCGTGTGGTGGAGAAGTTCTTCCACTGGGTTAGGATCCATGCCGATGGCTCTGGCTCTTGGGGGTGTGCAGATACACAATGGCTCAGCTGGATGTGTTGATGGGCAAAAAACACTCAAAACACTTCCAGCCAACTCCTGCTGGACAGACAGACAAGTTCTCCCACATCCCACTATGAACCAAGCCTGTGAGTGGCTACAGCTGGCAAAAGCACTAGGAACTCTGGGATATGATGGTATATGCCCACAGAAGCTGAAGTTCTGACTCAGATCGGAAGTATGGATTCACTAGCATGGTTGTGAAGCCCAGGTTTCAAATGCAATGTGAATGCTCAAGTGCAGGCTTGGAAACACTGAGTCTGCAGGCACAGGTCACACAGACACAAGATTACAATGCTATGTAGACCTTCTCATAGGCACTATTGTAACTATTATTAAAATAAAGCCCTTTCTGGGTATCATTATCAACGCAGAAAACAGATTAAAGGGAACCCTTGGAAGGCTGGTCGACCCAAAGTCTGCCTTTTAATGTTGCCTCTTCTATTTGTTTGTAAAATGAATATAATTATTTTTGTGGCATTTTTAATAAAACAAAGACTGATGCGCATCCCCCCCCATCCAAAACATGAAGTAAGTTAAAAATTCATGAGTCCAGAGATCACAAGCAATCCCAGAACAACAAAGCAGTGTGCAGGTGCAACAGAGGGAAAGAAATGTGATAAGAAAACAAATCTCAAGTTTCAAGCTTTTAAGGAGTTGTTCTATCAAAAATTGGTCATGTGGAATCCTTAATTTACCTTTTCCTCCCTTGTCTCCTTGTTTGCAAATCTATCATCATGTCCAGGATATTGGCAGAATTTGTCTTTCTCTTCTCCCTACCTCTGCTGAAATCTTTTACATTCCTTAATCACCTCCGGGGTCTACTGCATGTATTGCAAGTTCCTCATACATGGTCCTATTAAATGTCACATCTCTAAACATCCAAAGATGTAGGCTACAATGGGCAAACCATTCACATGTTTCAGGAGGCAGGAGCATATCGTCACCAGCTTAATGCCTCACTCTTAATGGATTTTTATTCAACTTTGGCTATAATGCAAACTGGGCTCTCTTTGCTTTTAAAATCCTACAGGGATTTGCAATACCCTACATCTTGACATCAGCCACCTTATCTATCTACGTTGGGTTTTATATCTCACTCTGACTGAAGTACCTGAATGTTTGTTCTCCCCTTCTGCTCATTCCATTCTTTCAGTTTTAACCTTCTCTTTCCCTTTGCAATGCAAGAGCAGATAGCGGGGGACAGAGAGGAGATGGGGTTTTTTTCACTTGAAATTCTCCACTTGAATCACTGCCACTGAGCATCTCTCTCTCTTTTACATCAACGGGTTTTGCTGTTAACAGCTGATTGACAATTTATACAAATAGGGCTACCTGATAACAAGAACAATATTTTTAAAATTATAAACCAAACTAAGGCCCTGCTTCTGCTTCCAGCTGAAGACAATGATGGTTTTACCATTGACTTTTAAGGACTTGGCAAGGTCTTTATGTACAAAAGACAAGGGAAAATGAAGCCTATATTGCCTAGAAAATGCAGCCATTGATGCAAAGTAAGTTCTGATTTCTTGCGGATCTCGTTTGTGTTTCTTGTTGCTGACAAGTTACAGCAATATCTGGGATGATGTAGAGACCAGAGCCAAATATTATCCACAACTCAGACTTAACACTGTTGCTGTGATACATAAAACTCTCCTCTACCCTGCAGAAAGCTTTAAATCAGCAACTCATAGTTCCTACAGTGAGACTACAGATAGCCAGAATGCTGGTTGAAACCAAGGGAAAGTTTTTTCGTTAAATGTTCGCTCCTTTTTTTCATTGCAGCTTGTCCAGTTGGCTCTAGAAAGCAAATACAATGTGAATTACCCAGCGCCACTTGTTTGGAATAAATGCAATGCAGTATCAATATGCTCACTCATGTTTCCTTTTCCCTTGGTTTCAAGCAACCTCTTTCCAGATATTCTCAGCTGCTGCTCAGCTATATTGTGCTCCTTGCTGTATCTGAAAAAAAAAATGGAGTGAGTTTATGTTCTCATCACCATTTATCTGTGGTAGGGTATTTATATACGTATTTAGCTGGCCTTAGAACATTTGTGTAAGGGAGCATCTCCTCACAATTTCACCCAGACTGCCAGAAGGAAACCTGCAGCACTATGCAATGGTGCATAAAACGTTGAATGAGAAAATGCTGCAGTCTAACTGCAGCACCAATATTTAGCACAGCAACTGCCCAAGTTGGTCCATTGCCTCAGACAGGTTTCAGAGTAACAGCCGTGTTAGTCTGTATTCGCAAAAAGAAAAGGATGCACATCCGATGAAGTGAGCTGTAGCTCACGAAAGCTCATGCTCAAATAAATTGGTTACTCTCTAAGGTGCCACAAGTACTCCTTTTCTTTTTGCCTCAGACAGTAGCCGCAACATAATACACAATGGTATATGTGCCTTTTCCAAACTCTGCACAGAGCTTACATGTGCATGGCAGTGACTTACTGAATGAAAACTAATGTACCGAAAGTACATGAAGGGTGACTCAAAGTCTGTGAATACTTTACACATTTGGTAAAAAAACACCTATGCCAATTGCAATAAGACAACAATAAGTTCAAAACATTAACAGAAGCAGAAATTCAGACTCATTGATATGCTAACTGTACATGCTAGAAAGGCTTCTGGTGCATAACTACATCAGGATGTGAAAAATGGGAAATCCAGCTTCTGCGCTCACTTTTGCTCACTGGGATCTCATCAGTTATATTTCTTAACCCATTAGGGTTGACTCTGGGGAAATCATCTGTAGTTTTAAATTGGGCGTTGCCACTTATCAGGTATCATTCTGTGCTGGTATCCCCTGCTTGGATTAAAATGAACTGAAATTCAAAGCAAAGGAGATACTGTTTCAGTAACAGTGGGGGCGAGGTTAATAGCAGAAAAAGAGAGAAAGTCAGCAGGTTCCTTGGTTCTACTATATATCGAGAGTTACTGAATCACTATATGATCTCAGGCATCACTTGACCTCCTTGTGCCTCAACTAATATGGCCGAAAAATTGGGTAAATAACTGGTTGAAAACCAAGTAGTGTCTCTGTACGGAGAGTTCTTGAATAAATAAATAAATTATACAACATGCGACATTGGAGGAAGACAATTTTTTAGCTGTCTCTACATTTTAAAACAATCATTAAAATGCTTTAGAAGGTAGAGAATACTGGGTAGGTTGCTTAATTTGCCTGGGCAGAACTGAAGCCATAACCCCATTCTAGATCATAACCATAACCCCAAATATAGATCATGGAAAGGACGCTCTTATGAAAAATGCACTGCAAGTGACATCAATCTATGAAAAAGATGTGGGGGTCATGGTGGATAATCAGGTGAGCATGAACTCCCATTGTGGCACCGTGGCCAAAAGAGCTAATGAGATCCTGCGATGCACAAAGAGGGGAAACTCAAGTAGGAGAAGAGGGGTTATTTTACCTTTGCATTTGGCCCTGGTGCTACTGCTGCTGGAATAAAGTGAACAGTTCTGGTGTCCACAATTCAAGGAGGAGGTTGATAAATTGGAGAGAGTTCAGAGAAGATACACAAGAATGGTGAAAAGATTCGAAAACATGCCTTATAGTGTTAGACTCAAACAGCTCAATATATGTAGCCGAACAAAGAGAAGGTTAAGGGGTAGCTTGATTATCGTCCATAAGTATCTATATGGAGAACTCATATTATAAACGGGTTCTTCAATCTATGAGAGAAAGGTACATCATTATCCAGTGGCTGAAACTGGACGCTAGATTGGAAATTTTTGACAGTGAGGGGAATTAAACGTTACAACAATTTACCAAGGTTTGTGGTGGATTCTCCATCCCTGGCAATTTTTAAATCCGGACTGGATGTTTTTCTAAAAGATGTGCTCTAGGAATCATTTGGGGGATTTTCTATGTCCTGTGTTATACAGGAGGTCAGACACTAAATGATCACAGTGGTCCCTTCTGGCCTTGGAATCCGCATTCCCACTTCTCCCTCAGTTGTGTATCTTCATGAAGATACACACACCATGTGTCATAAATATAAGGGAAGGGTAAACACCTTAAAATCCCTCCTGGCCAGAGGAAAAACCCTTTTACCTGTAAAGGGTTAAGAAGCTAAGATAACCTCGCTGGCACCTGACCAAAACGACCAATGAGGAGACAAGATACTTTCAAAGCTGAGGGGCCGGGGAGGGGGGGGGGGCAGGAGAAACAAAGGGTCCTGTCTGTGTGTGTGATGCTTTTGCTGGGACCAGAGCAGGAATGCAGGTCAGAACTCCTGTAAAAAGTCAGTAAGCAATCTAGATAGATACGCGTTAGATTCTGTTTTGTTTAAATGGCTGATAAAATAAGTTGTGCTGAATGGAATGTATATTCCTGTTTTTGTGTCTTTTTGTAACTTAAGGTTTTGCCTGGAGGGATTCTCTATGTTTTGAATCTGATTACCCTGTAAGGTATTTACCATCCTGATTTTACAGAGGTGATTCTTTTACTTTTTCTTTAATTAAAATTCTTCTTTTAAGAACCTGATTGCTTTTCATTGTTCTTAAGATCCAAGGGCTTGGGTCTGTGTTCACCCCTGCAAATTGGTGAGGATTTTTATCAAGCCTTTCCCAGGAAAGGGGGTGTAGTGCTTGGGGGGATATTTTGGGGGGGGGAGACGTTTCCAAGTGGGCACTTCCCCTGTTCTTTGTGTAACACTTTGGTGGTGGTAGCGTTTAACCTAAGCTGGTAAGAATAAGCTTAGGGGGTCTTTCATGCAGGTCCCCACATCTGTACCCTAGAGTTCAGAGTGGGGAAGGAAACTTGACACCATGCAATAATGTTCATACTTCCTAAAAAAATATTTGTAAAAGCCTTTATGAAGAGAAAACAATTTCAGAATTATATTAAATGTAAATAATGTCAGTGAAAAGTGAGTCAGTGATAGCTTTAGGATCATAATGATTCAATAAATATTTCTGTTCTGTAACTGGATAAAAGCCAGATGATGTCTTCATATCATATGATCAGATACTTTCCATTGTGACAGGAACTCAGGAAGATGTTAAACAGCATCTACTAAAGTTAGATATTTTTAAATCAGCTGTTCCAGACAACTTGGACCCAAGAGTTTTAAGAGAGCTGGCCAATGAGCTCTCTGGACCATTAATGTTTTTTAAAAATCTTGGAACACTAGGGAAGCTTCAGAGGACAGATAAAAGCTAATGCTCTGCCAAAATTTAAAAAGGGTGACAAACCAAGTAATTATAGGCCTGGGTAAAATAGTGAAAATAGTGGCTGATACTGGACTTGATTAATAAAGAATTAAGGAAGGATAATATAATTAATGGCAATCAACATGGGTTTATGGAAAACAGAGGCTGTCAGACTAACTTGATATCTTTCACTGATGAGATTACAAGTTGGGCTGATAATTGTAATAGTGTTGATGTAATATACTTAGACTTCTATATGGCATTTGACTTCGTACCATACAACATTTTGAATAAGAAACTAGAATGAGACAAAAAAACAATATAGCACACATTAAATGGTTTTAAAACTGCCTTGCTGATAGAATTCAAAATTTAACTGTAAGAAATATTTTGACATTTGTTTTGATCCTGAAATGGGATGAAAAGTCAAAATATCAACTTCTATTCAGGAATGAAAAGTTTAGATTCAGAAATGTCAAAACAGGGGTGTTTCTAGTGGGGTCCTGCAGGGGCCAGCTCTTGGCCCTATACTATCTAATAATTTTTATCAGTGACATGGAAGAAAACATAAAATCTTTCCTGATCAAGTCTGCAGAAGACACAAAGATTGAGGGAGTGGTAAATAATGAAAAGGACAGGTCACTGATACAGAGTGATCTGGATCAGTTGGTATGCTGGAGGCAAGCAAACAATATGTTTTTCAATGCAATGAAATGTAAGATCAGACATCTAGGAACAAAGACTGCAGGCTATATTGATGGGATGGGGGACTCTAGTCAGGGAAGCAGTGACTCTGAAAAAGATTTGGGGGTCGTGTTGGATAATTAGCATAACATGAGCTCCCAGTATGATGCTGTGGCCAAACAGGGCTGATGCAATCTTTGGATGTATGAACAGAGGAATATTTAGTAAGAGTGGAGAGGTTATATTTCTTCTGTGTTCGGCACTGGTGTGACTACTACTGGAATACTGTGTCCTGTTCTGATGTCCACTATTGAAAAAGCATGTTGTAAAACTGGAAAGTGTTCAGAGAAGAGCCACAAATAATTTTTTTCTGAGTTGGATTAATTTAATAAATTAGAAGAACTTTAGGGTGAGTTTCACACTCTGTACAGTTTAACAGAATGGGGTCTTGAATGTCTTGATAATGAAATATATACACCCACTCGTGGACATGTGAAAAGTCCCCATGTAATGTTCCAAAGCAGGTTTTCATTAGAATAGGTTGGTAGGATGCTGAGGATTGTTTTGCAGCATTCTGTGTGTACGGAAAACATGCCTTATATCAAAAGACTCAAGGAGCTCTATCTAGCTAGTTTATGAAAGAGAAGGTTAAGGGGTGAGTTGATCAGAGTCTACCTTCATGGGGAATAGAAACTTGATAACAGAGGGCTCTTCAATGTAGCAGACAAAGATGCTATGAGATCCAATGGCTGGCAGTTGAAGCTAGACAAATTCAGACGAAGAACAAGGTCCACTTTTTTAATGAGGATAAGTTACTATTGGAACAATTTACCAAGGGCTGTGGTAGATTCTCCATCACTGGCAATTTTAAAATCAAGGTTAGACATCTTTCTAACATATAAGCTCTAGTTACGCTCTAATAGGACCTAAATATCTATGAATCTATGAATGCAGGGAAGGTCTGTGGATTGTGTTATACAGCAGGTCAAAGTAGATGATCACAGTCGTGCCTTCTGGTTTTATAATCTATGAATCTATGAAAACTCAAATTAATGATCAGAGTAAATAATAATGCTTTTCACTCAATGATCTCAAAGCACTGTCCTACAATCATTAAAGGACTGAGTCTCACAATATCTCTGAGAAGTAGGTAAGTATCAGTGTCACCGTTTTTATGATGAGGAAAACTGAGGCATAGAGAGGCGAAGTGTGACATGACTAATGTCACATAGGAAACCTACTGAAGAGCAGGAAACTGAATCCAGGTCACCTGACGCCCTGTGCTATGCTTTATATACAAGATCATTCCTCCTCTGTGACCTACACATCTGCACAGTTCTAAGGGCCCTGCATCAGCACACACAGTACAGGAAGGCAGGAAGCAACCTGAAGAAGAGGAGGGTGGATACTAATATTGGGAGGAAGATGAACAGGATTTTCCACATGTTATGCTGCAAAACCTAGGGCTGGCCCTAGTTTTAATCATCAAGATCACATGTTTTGTGAAATATCTATGACTAATTTTCTTTCATGCAGTACTTGGAAATAAACTCATTTTAAGGATTACAAATATTTTTGTTATTATGTAGCGCAGGCTGTGAAAAGCTTTTAGAAAAATAATTTCAGTAAGCCTTGATGTCATGTACTATTCTCCACGCTTCACAAACACAGCCAAGTCATGAGGCACTCAGGGCAGGGTGCAGAGATGGTATTCTGCCCCCACTGCAATTAGTGGTGATGGAGTGATCAGTGCATTCATCAGAAGAAGCAATGAAATTGCATTAATTCATAGCTTTAATACCTATGTCAAGTGCAGACACTGATGTATGAATAGGGTAGTGATTAGAGAAAGGGACAGCTCAACAACAAAGAAAACGAGACATAATAGGAGAGCAGAGTTAAATAGACAGTATAAAACTTTTTCCATTTGAAGTGAACCATGAAGTATGCTATTATGATACTTCTCCTGCTATACTACAGTACATTCTACAATATAATTAATGTCCATCCCAATAAGCAATATGCAATCACATCTTTTGCAAAACATATATGAGCAAGTCAGAGAATTTATGGGTGTGTTTTTCTAGCTCATTGATATCTGGCTACTGCATCAGAATTATCCTAGATGCGTGGTTCATGTTTTCTTGAAAAGTGGATTTCTCTCTCCCCCAAAGAACAACCAATATGATCTTTCAAAGAAACTGTAACTAGGGGATGCGGAAATCCTTTTAAAAAAATAAACAAATGGAACACATGATTTTCCCCCCAGATAAAATAATCACTTTGCTTATGGAGATGAGAGACTGATTTTTCAAAAAGTTATTTCTTTACAATGTTCATTTCTGTTAAAAAAAGAAAAGAAAAGAAAAGAAAAGAAAAGAAAAGAAAAGATTTTTTTAAAAAACAAGTCACCTGTATTACTATAGATACTAACTTAATATCACAGGAAAATGACACTTTATGTAGAAAAATATCTTTGGTACACCACACAAAGTCTCACAAGCTTTTCTCTTCACAGTCCCATTTATACATTAATGCTAGGTGACTATGAACATGTGGGAATAAATGCCAGATGTCCTCTCTTACCTCTGAGTCTCTTCAGTCTCTGCTCCCTCCTCCTCCTTCGCACAATCAGCAGAAGCACAAAAAGCAGCAAGACCCCCACCAAGATACAGGAAATGGTCACCAGCATCTTTAGCCCTTCGTTGGTTGCCAGACCTTCCTCACTTTGGACAACTGATTTAATGAGTGGAGGGATTGTACCTGGAAACAGTTTCATGACATTAGATGCCTATTAATGAAGAGAAAAAGTTGAATTTTCATAGAAACTGTACTCTATCTTCCAAGGGCATACAAGCCATTTAGAGGCTTTTGTCATGTCCAACACGGTATTACCTTTACACATGACATATTTAACCATTACAAAGAAATTTCAGATCTAAAGTCTAACCTATTTGTTTCATTCTTTACTATGGGAAATTAGTATTTGTGTAACAGATTTACATCATTTATCAGATATTCCTTTAAAAAGGAATGTACATTCACTGCTATGTATATCAAATGGGCCCTTTAAACAGAAACATTCTTGCATCAGGTGTCTAAGTGGGCAGCACTGCATTGATCTTGAATTCAGAGAACCTACCTGCTGCTAATTCTGGAGCTGATAAAGACTTTCAGAGGGTTAGCTCATGAGAAAAATAGGACAACAAGGATATGAGGAAACCATGTGATTTTAAAAGTGGAGTAGAGGAAGTAGTTTATAAAGCAAAGCCATTCTAAGAGTCAGGCAACTTGCTCTTTTCATTTTGGGATGCATTTGCATTTTCAGCACCATTCCCTGATGTATGGCATGTAATACTTCACTCTTTGTTTTCCTTTTCAGGGATATGAGCAGCATGCAGCCCTTTCTAAAGAAAGCTGTTTAATCGTGAGAGGGTTCTCATTCACTTCCTGATTACTATTAACCTGCCATGTGCACCCACAAGTGGGGCTATAAAATGTAGATTTGTGTGGAACATGAGTGGAAATATGTAAGTATTGTGAACTCTGATGACTGCAGATGGAAACTATTTAATTTTAACAAGCTACTGAAGCATAAAACTGGCTATCTGCTTGCTGAATGGATAGGAGGTTAGGCTTAAAAAACAGATACAATCTCTTTTACATTTTAACTGCTGTTTTGTGGGCTCTCTCTCATTATGTAGCATTCAAAATCATACAAGTATTATGATGTGATGCAATGTAAGTGCCAATAATTACAGGTCAAATGTAAAGATCTACACCCTTTTTGCAGAATAGCTACTTATTTTGTACATAATAAGCACAGTGATACCCTGTAAGCACAGGCTGTGCCAACATCCAAGGTTATCTCAGATACTTCAGCACATTTATTTTCATACAGTAGCATTTTGCATACACATTGTGTATGGTTTTTTCCCCTTTACTGAGCTACATATGAGTGTTCATATTATACCAAAAGTAATGTTGTTTTAATAGGAAACCAAGAATAATAACACCTTTATAGAGTAAAGCATGAAAACACATTTAAACAGAACAAACAGAAATGGTTAGCTAAGGGAACGACAGAGAGAATGATCAGATAAAGATATGGAAAGAACTGCAAACTAATGAAGGGCAAACTAATCTCTGCAATGTAATCATCCCAAATTCTCCTGAATACTAATGACTAAAATTTGCCTTCAGTTACGGTTACACAAACCCTTTGGCTGAGAAGAGAGTTAGGCTCAGTAGTATCTAAAAACATGTCTTTCGAGATGCTATATTTTGACTTAAGTGATATTAAAATAATGCCCTAACTTTAAATTAAAACCTCAGTTTTTAGGTAAATACATTAAATGTTCTATAGCTATTCTAAATAAAGTGCAAATCTGGTACACTATAGATGAGCACTGTTAGTTTAATACAATATGTACTACAAGTTTAATAGAATTATATATGCTTCACACAATCATTGTATGATGTTTAGCGTGTGTAATTAGAGCTGAGCAAGAAACAAAATTTCCATCCCATGGCAATTTCTGATATTTCAACCTTTTTTTTTTCATCCCGAATTGCCATTAAAAGTTAAAATATCAAAACTTTTCAAAGAACAAAAAGTTATAAATATTTCCATTTGCAAATGTTTTGTTTTGGATCAATTCAACATTCATCTGCATCTGCCCGAGCTACTGTGGTGCCTCACAGGAGTTGTAGTTCGGGTGCCTCATGACCCCATTTACCCCTGTGGGCCAGCCTCCCCAGCCAGACCACATATCCCATGATACACTCTGGACCTGGTACTCCAGAGTGTCTTTCTGCATTCCAGCTTTTGTGGGCCTAGTCAACTAGCTTTTGTGGACCTAGTCAACTAGTGTAGTTTAGAGCTACTACTGAACTGTTCTAATTTATTCCAGGATTAGAATTGAACCAGCCTCAGAATTAGGGATCAAAAACTGGCTTCTTTGTATTCCCCATGCCACAGCTATGCCCAGTGGATACTTACAGCTAAGAGTCCAAACCTAAGTATTTTGGTTTGAATGTAACTGAAACTCAAGCGAAAATAGAGGGGACACAAAATTCTGCAAACTGAAACCACTGGGGAAGGTTAGCTGAAATGTGTGGGAACTGAAATCAAAGAATTTCACAGAGCTCTAGTATCAAGGCTCTAGCCTTTCAGACTAACTGGCTGTACAGAGCTTTACGTTTTAGGGCATTTAACCTAACACCTATTAGCAGTTCCAAACTAAATGCAAACCAAACAACTGAAAGGATCTGCAATTCAGAACTTTCTGCTAAATTTCTGAAGGATTTACCCAAATTCTACAATTGCTAACAAGCACTCATGTATAGCACTTTACATCTTAAAACCCCAGTACAATAGTTCTTAAAACAACTTACAGTACATAAATTCAGAAGTATTATTATTTCCTTTCTACCGTAGGGAAACTGAAACAAAGATCGGTTAAATGACTTGCCCGAGGTCACACAATGAGACAAAAAGGTCAGGATTAGCACTCATGAGTAGAACTGGTTGGAACTTTTACGTCTGAATGATTTTCTAATGGAAAATTCATCTTCTGCAAAATCAAAATGTTCCTCAGGAATATTTAAATTTTGCCAGAATATTTTGAGTTTCCATAGAAAAATTGTCTCCAGCTCTATAGCTCCCCCATATCTTGGCAGCCCACCAGAGAGCAGCTAGGGAGCCAGAGAACATGGGGAGTACATTTCATTTTGGCAACACTGAAACGTCCCTGCTGCAGGAATGTTTTGGTGTTTCTACAACAAATTTCAGAATTTCATGGTTTTTGTCTCAATTTGGGATGAAAAAAATCCTTTCATGTAAATAAAATTCTGTTTCCCACCTAGCTCTACAAACTCTTCTGATTCCCAGTCATGTGCTCATTTTTCTAGATCATACTCTCTTTCTCTAAGGCTGACTGTAGCCACTTTGGCTGTAGATCTTCACTACTAAAGCATTGTTATCAAACAGGATAATCAGTGTCAGAAATGTCTGCTGCTCTTTGTGAGATTTTCCAGCTGACCAGAAGCACTGCCCCCATTGAAATATAAATACTTTTACAGTTTTATTGTCTTCTTATTGCAGATTCTATATCGCCGCACATAAAGTTAAACTGCACTTAGGTAACGTTATGTGAAATTAAATTATTTACCATCTACCGACCAAAAAGCATGTGAGCTGCCTTTTGAAAAGAGGTTTTCAGATGAATGTAGTGGCTAAATGCTCTAGTTCTTTTATTATACATTCTGGTCTGCGCCTTTCACAACATCCCAACTTAATGTGCAGCTTAAAACAGCAGATCCAGCCATGCAGTAATTATTGTGCTTGGCTTTTTTAAATGGCAGGAAAAGGCAGAAAAACTGTGTGTGAAAGGATCGAGAAGGAGGAGACGGAAGGGCCTAAGTAAAACACTAAGAAGCCAGCTGATGGTACTTGAGTTATAGACAGCACTGATTGTATAACACAGTAAGAAAAACTCCTGCACCAAAATAACTTACTGCACTCAAAAAAGACTAGTTTTAGCTATTAGTCCAGCACTCCGAGTTGCTCAGTGTTAGGTTATTTAGTGGGGTTGGAGTTTTGTCACAAAGAAACTCTGGGGAATGACACTGCAGCCAATCACATTCTTTCTGGTGATGGTTGCAGGAACCAGTCATAAAAAAAAGATCAAAACAACTGCTGGATGGAAGAGAAACATTAGATATTACACAAAAACTATATCTAAACCAGTGGTTCTCAACTTATTTATCACTGTGGAACATATATGCGGCCCACAGTCTGTTATCTGGCCACAGGGGCTGGGTGACAGGGCAACAGCAGCCCGGACTCTGACTGCGTGGGGCCAGCTGGCTGCCCGATCCCGGACACCCAGAGCTTGCAGGGCCAGGCAGCTGCCCCACCTCGACCCCAGACCCGCAGAGCTTGTGGGGCCGGGCGGCTGCCCCCCCCGACACTGGACCCCTGGAGCTTGTGGGGCCGGGCGGCAGCGGGTTGAGAACCACTGATCTAAACCAAATACATAAAATGGATACACTTACTGCCATCATAGTTGAGTGTGGCAAATTTGGCCTGTTTCTCTGCACAGCCTGCACTGTTGCACACTCTCATTTGCAGTTCATACCAAGTTGCTTCCTGAAGGTCATACAGTATGTAGGACTTAGAAAGTGATGTCCGCTGAGCCGTTGTCCATACTGTGGTCCGAAATGGCCGGTACTCCAGAGTAAAGGAGGTGATTGGACAACCGCCATCATTCCAGCCAATAAGGTTCAATCGCACTCGAGTGGTGTTAATACTGGCAAAGAGTTCTTGTTCTTTGGAAAACTGTGGCTCTAAGAGAAAGTATATTTTAAGTGAAATACTTAAAATAAATAAAAATAAATAAGGAATAATTGATAGGAGGGTCCTGCCTTTGTCATAAATCATTCTCAAAGTGTCCACTAGACAGCAAATTTTCCTCCCCATTTTAAAATGTTTTTTTTTCCCAGAGACCCAGATTTTTAAACCCAGAAACAGTGTGTATGCATTTCTGTGTGGACCAGACTTGCACAAATCAGTTTGGACTTTTGCACAAGTCAGTTTGAAAATCTACAACCAACATTTCAGAATGTTATTCACTGCTGCCCAAACAAAAAACAAATATATAGAAAACTAAGTGTCATAGAAAGGCAGGTAAACTTGGGGGAAAAAGTTAACATTAGTGAATTGCCCTTTAGGGCTATATTCTCCCTTTGAAGTAGAACTGATCAAAATTTTTCAGCCGCACGTTTTGGGGTATAGGGGGTTTTGTCAAAATCAAAATATTTTGTGGGAAAATGTTAATTTTGACATAATTTTCTGTTTTTGTGATGGGAAATCTCAAAGCAAAGGCATCAAAATGTTGACATTTTGAAATGAAACACTGTTTTGTTCAAAAATGTCCAAATTTTTTTATTTTGAAGTTTCTGAATCTAAACTTTTCATTCCTGAAAAGCAGCTGATATTTTGACTTTTCATCCCATTTCAAGATCAAAACAAATGTCAAAAATACTGGAATTTCCCATGCTATGGAAATTCTGATTTCTGAGTAGCTCTACCTTGAAGCATATGGGCAAGTCCCATTAACTGTAGAGGGAACAGACAGTATATTTTCAAATTAATTAAAAAGGACAAAAAGGACAGCTATGCTAAAAACTTCAGATTCAGAGGTAAAATTTGCCAAATCATTTTGGGATATTATTACCAGTTAAATCAAGAAAGAGAAGCAGTTAAGGTGCACATAACGGCTTGTACTGCTAACCTCTTCTGCATGATAAAGACATAGCTGAAAATGTTTTCAAAGAGACAAAGTAGCTGAGGTAATTTACCCCTTCTGCTTAACAATCTATCCCAATCTATATTTAGTTCAGAAACTCTGCTTCCTTTCCCAGACACCTTCCACCAACAGAAGTTGGTGCAATAAAAGATATGACTTCACCCATCTTGTCTCTCTCATGCCCAGGGACCAACATGCTTACAACAACAATGCAAACCATGTGTTGAAAAGCAATAACAAAAATACTCAAAGCAACTAAAATTGGAACATCTGTGCTTCTCTTTCTAACCATAACAACAGAATTACTTCTATAGCAGGATGGGAGAGCTCACACTCATTAACTGTCTGAGTAAACAGGTCAGCAATTCAGTACCTTTTCCAAGTGTTTTGGCCTCTATGATCTCGCTGATGCGTCCTGGTCCCACTCCATTCTGAGCAGTTAATGTGAACTTGTACCAGGTACCACATTTCAAGGTTTCTAAACGGTAGGACCGTTCACTAGGGCTAATGGGAAAACTACCCCACTGCTCACTATTATCTTCAGAGTACTGCAGTATGTAACCTGCAAGAAAAGCAAAGACAATGATAAACCAGCAACCTAACTTCTTTAGCAGATATGAATCACAAATTCTGCTGAATATGACAAGATGTTATGAGGACTTTTATATATTTGGAAACCGTTTAGCACAGAAAGATATTGAACTTGCTTCTTACTGGATTAGTTCCAATAGATTCTGTGTAATATAAATATACATATTACTTGCGTACGTGACTTCCACGACCTCCATGACAGACATGGAGCCCTAATCATTATTATTTGCCAGGCCTATAAAGAGATGATAATTTAGTAAGAAGTTGCAGTTAACCTGAATTCTATTACCTCGGATAGAACTACCGCCATTGTCTCCAGGTATCCAGGAAAGAGTGATAGAAGAGGATGTGGTTTTGGACACAGTAAGTCTTGGCTGGTCTGGGGGCACTGGATGGGAAGGAGTTAAAAATAGAAAATAGATTTAAACGATTATGCATAGCTTTAAACCATTCTAACAGTCATTTATCAAATAACTGTTTTGTGTGGCAAAAATGCAAATTATTTCTGTCAAAGTGTCTGTATAATTGACATCCTCAGTTAGGAGCGAGCAGACAAGCTCTCATTTTTTATATTTACATTTCTATACAATTTTATCTTTCATTTTTCCCCACTTTTTCTCTGAACATCTGTATTTCTCAGCACTGCTATCCTGCAGGATCTCCTTCCAAATGACCAGGAACACACTTGGCCTCTCATAATAACTTTCTATTAACTTTCACACCTGTTTTAAGCACAATGGCTGCATGTTTAGCTGATGGAAAGTGCAGCCCGTTTGCAACTAAATGGCACACGCAGGGATGCGTTTGCACCAAATAGTGGTAATTACACGTGCAAAAGCGGGTACATACAAATTTTTTGTTCAGCTCCGTGTGCTGAAAATTCAGCTGTGTGTGTTAAATGGCACAGGAATGGTGTATCTCTGCTATAAGGAAATCCAGCTTCCTATGTGCAAAAGCAGCTTGTGCAAAGCCACAGCTCCTCCAGATGTTTTTCTTCCACTCATGATGCCCATCTACATGGAGGAGATGAAGCACTACGAACAAGAGGTGGGTAAACCTGGAGACATTTTGGTTCTGTTGCTGTGCATAGAGTCTATCAGACCCAAAATTTTGCCTGGGCATAAAGGATGGATTCCCAGAGCACACTGCGTCTTGGGCTGATTGAGGGAAACCATCCCTCTCTCTTTTTCACTGTGACAAAATATCATGATTCCATCACGTGAGCTCATCTTGCAATATTCTGGTTCATTTTGGCAGACTCGTACATGGCTTTGGTTTCCAACTGAACTATTTATCCAGTCCTATTATGCCAACTGACGATTCCTGAATGGGGGGACAGAAAATGCAGTGCATGCTGTGGACTCCTCAAAGATGAACATTTGCCAAGCTAATGCTGTTTGTTAAAAAAAATTAACAAGTAGTGATAGGTGAAATTCCAAAGAGTTGATTCAGTTTGGATCAGAGGCCTAAAGTCTGAAAATTTATCTAAACTTTATCGGAACCTCTTGGGTTTGCAATTCTGAACTAGACATTTGATGAGAAAAAGCTCTCGTATGATTTCTGGGACTGCCTGGTTAGAGTCAGGCCAGAAATATGGCAAGGAAAATTGTTGTGGTATTTAGTCACTTCACTTCCCCTTCTGCTCCTAGTTTGAACCAGGAGAGCCAGAGGTTCAAGATTATTATAGATTAATATTTTTAAAAAAGTTATATAAACTTTACAATCACAACACAGGTTCAGTTCAAGTCAAGGTTTTGTCTGAGAGTTTGGATTTGTTTTCTCTCTACCCAATCACGCTTATCCATGCTTACTTTCAGGTACTGATGAGTAGATAAAAATCTTTCTGCTATTTGCCCTTTCCTGAGGGAATCCCCGCCCCTATCATTTCCACAACTAGCATGTTCCTCCTAAGAATTCTACGATGTAGTCCATATTGTAAGAAACACCGCGGACTTCTCTAGGATTGGAAACTGATCAGAGCTGATCAGGAACATTTTTTATGATTTTTTTTTTATTAAAAAATGCCAATATGTCAAAAAAAAAAACTGTCCGAGAAAGAGGTACGTTTAATAAATCTCCTGGCCTTGAAAAATTTTTGGACAAAAATTTTGAAATTGTCAAAATCTTTTGTTTCAACATTTTCAAAATGAAAACTTCAGTTTGCCATGATTTTTTGTTTAGAAACCTAAGCCAATTCGAGTGAAAAAGCAGTACAAAGAAAAAAAAATGTCAAAATCAAACATTTTGAAATGATCAAAATGAAATGTTTCACTTATCCTGAACTGATTTTTTTTTTTTTTTTTGGTTTGTGATAATTTACTCTTGATTCAGAATAAGGAAATATTTTCACACTCTTGAAAATATTCCCAGGATTGGAAAACTGTTTCCCACTCAGCTCTGTCAGAGACATCCCGCCCAAAAATACTTGGAGGGAGCAGAATATTAATATAGGTTCCATCTCTTCTTTCACCATAGATAGTCAAAGTGAGAAAGAAACTGGAGGCTGAAGGTTGCGAAATTGAACACTATGGGTGAAATCCAGACTCCACTGAAATCAATGGCAAAACTCCCATTGACTTCAATGAAGCCAGAATTTCATCCTCTAGGTCAGATTCACTAGCATGCTTCAGCTACTAAGTGCTGTTCTAGTGACACAAAGCAGCTCTAAATACAGCTGGATTTATGGACTCTTTGTGCTCCCCAGAGCAAAGCAGCTGGAGTAATCACCTGCTGAAATTCCCATTCAAGTCACAGGACAGCAATCTGATCAATGCTGATGTGAAGCAAGACCACCAATTTCACCTCGTTTATAGGGGGGCTGATCTTAGTTACTTAACTCGCTAAGCACAGGATGAGTACTGGAGAAAAAATAAACTCTATATGCCAGGGAAGATTAGTTAAATCAGATGTACTGTACCATTGCTCCCTTATTCCCTTTGCTTTGCTACATTCCACTGAGAGTTACTGAACATATTACACACTAAAAGATTGAACATAAAATTTTTTATCACAGTTCTCCACCTAAGATCCCACAAATTAAATGCCAATCTCCCTTTATTCCAAGGAATTAATAGTGATTTGCTTTTAGTTACTGCAGTTTAATAACTTCGAGATTATACAATTATGAAAGCATGTACTAGAGTACAAGAAACAAGGCTCCACCTTAATATTATTTCTGTCCCATTTCCCTATTGTGATCATGTCTCAGACATTACAAAAAAGCATCCCCACTCCTTTGTTGGATTTTAGGTGAGTTAATCCACTCACTGATATTTGTTTCAAGGCTTAATAGATAGGGATACATAGACATACCTACACTGCCACAGAGACCACCTCTCTCTTTGTGTTCTAAATTGCTGGGCTGCTTGAACTGGCAATTTTTAGGATCGTGTATCTGGGGACCGGGAATGGAGTATTTTCCAAAGAGTGTTCCATGTGCTCAATTCAGTAATATATTTCCCGTGTCTGATATGTTTTTGACAATTAAGGCACATTGCAAGGATTATTTGCTCAAGCTTTGCACTGAGGGGGAAAGAGGAGGAGAGTCTTGTGAGCTGAGTGATCTTTGTGTGTGTGTGTGTGTGTGTGCACATGAACATTGTGTGCTTTTGTTGACATTAGTGTTATATGTATTTTCACATTGTTTGTGCACCTAGCAATACCATGTTGGGTGACTGTATACATTTAAAAAATATTCTAGCAGGTACCTGGTAATACCTGCTAACTAAGATTATAATAGGGGAATATATTAATACCCCCTCCTATAGTCACCATAGCTTTCTGTACATTTCTCCTTTCATACTGAAGTTTTCCATGCTAGGTCTCAGTCCATCAAAATTTGATTTGGGAAGTTTAAACAAAATGCCTTCAGCTATTGTTAAATTTTGTAACCTTAAAATGACATACTTATATATACACATAACAACAGTAAAAGCATAGGATGCTATTTTCCTTGTGTAGAAACTCAAAACCAATTGAAAGTGAACACTTTGGACCTGATTCTGCAAATGCTTATCCACATGCTTAACTTTAAGTACGTAAGTCCCACGGAAGTCAATGACTTTATCATATTAATTTTTAGCTTGAAAAATGTATACCATAAAATACATAGGATGATAAACTGCGAAGCAGCCAAGTCACCGTTACTAGGAGAACCTTTCTTATGATTTCTCATGTCTTGTTTTTTGAATATTTAACTTTGCAAAAATATTATTTGTACATAGACATGCAAGCAGACACACACACTGAAATATATATTACATATACTCTCACACATTAACTAACAGCCATGAAAGACTGTAAAAACAATTATGTAAAAGGTCCAATTGGCTTACCTTGTACTTGCAAATTCAAAACAATTTCATCTGATCCCCAGTTGTTACTGGCCACACAGCTGTAATATCCAGAATCCTCTGCTTTCACAGTACGGATAACAAAGCTGCCATTGCTAAAGATGCTTCTTCGCCCATCAATCATCACTAGACTGGGTGTCCCGTTACTACCTCACAGGAAACAAAATGCATACATTAAAGAAGTTACAATCGGATTAAAACAAACAAAAGAAAAAACAGGACCCTCTTTAGTTAAAGCACCACTGGAAGCATGCCGCTGGAAAATGCCAGTGGTCAGTATTTGGACAGGTGGGAATCCTAGCTATGATTTGAATAATAAAGGAGAGGGCTCCCTCCTTAATTATCTGCCACTTCAAAAAGTACAACCAACTCGGGGCATAATGTAACTCAAAGTTGTACAATGCATCATAATCACTAGTATGGGACATGGATTTCTCTCTCTCACTGCTGATCCAATATTTGGATCAAATTATTGCCCATGCAGTTACAAGCATGGCTCTCCAACGTGTGACCAGTATGTTTAGAAAAGAGCAAAATGGGTCTCGTGTTCTATACTCATGAATGTTTTCTTTTTAGAAAATTACTTTTGTTGGCATTTACCATGGATTTTGATTCACATTAGCAACACAATGACCACTGACACTACAGTTATATTCCCTGAGCCTGATATCTAAACAGCAATTAAAACTATATTTAAAGTATTTAATATTTATCTTCCCCCACATTTTCAGTACTTTCTAACCCTTAAAGTCAACAAGTTTTAGTCCGTCGGACATTCTGACCTTCCCTTCTGCAGCTGTACTCAGTCTCCACACAGTGAAGCAAGGGTAGATTCCTCCTGACACACTCATGCAGTATCATGCACAATCTTGCCCATGATTTTAAGCTAAAGTGCCTTATTCAAGCTACACATATAGTTGCTGGTTACCTATCCTTCATCCATTTGACTGTAGGAGATGGGTCCCCAACGGCTTTGCAAGGAAGGATGATATCCTTCATCCATGGGGTTGTTACTGTGCCACTGAATGTCAGAATTCTGGCTGGAGCTGAACAATAAGAAGAGGAAGACTGAAACAGAGGAGCACTTTTTCATGCATTCTTCAGAGTAAAAACACACATATGCAAAATTAAATATTTAAAGGAAAAGCCAACTTGCTCCAAGCTCTGTTTCGATGAAATGAATTATTTTTGACCCACATTATCAGCTATTTATTTGAACACAAATAATGCATTTTTAATATCTGGAGGAAAGAAGACTGGGGATGGAAGAGCCTTGAAGTAGAATAAATCCCAAAAGCTTTTAATCACTGAGCCCTCTTTACTTTCCCAGTAATTTATGAAAACTTAATCTTTTGTATATTTATTGGTAAGAGCTAAGATGAAATGTTATCTCAAAGGGATTCCCCTCTTCGAATGATCTTCTAGTCCACATTTTCTGGTAGTCATATCTACAACATGTCAGATTCTTAAAGACTCTAGTTACTGAAGAATAGCATAACAGTATCCTATGATATCTCCAGTTTCATTTTGACTAGCAAACACAAAATCTTATTCACCTCAGTGAAGTAAAAGTTGAAAACATTCTGAATGTATCAATAGTTGTTTTGATAATCTCTTTTATGACTAATCTATGTCTTCAATGGCCCAAATACATTCCTTCAAAAGTCAACATTGTTTTATTTCCTGCTCTTGCTATAAACAAGACTCATTTTTTACAAGTGTCAAACCACCTTAGGCTTTGCCTGTATGGTCCTATGCCCCACTGCATATTCTTTCTAAGGGTATGTCTACACTACGAAATTAGGTCGAATTTATAGAAGTCGCTTTTTTAGAAATTGGTTTTATATATTCGAGTGTGTGTGTCCCCACAGAAAATGCTCTAAGTGCATTAAGTGCATTAACTCGGCGGAGTGCTTCCACAGTACCGAGGCTAGAGTCGACTTCCGGAGTGTTGCACTGTGGATAGCTATCCCACAGTTCCCGCAGTCTCCGCTGTCCCTTGGAATTCTGGGTTGAGATCCCAATGCCTGATGGGGCTAAAACATTGTCGCGGGTGGTTCTGGGTACATATGGTCAGTCCCCCTTTCCCTCCCTCCCTCCGTGAAAGCAAGGGCAGACAATCGTTTCACGCCTTTTTTCCTGAGTTACCTGTGCAGACACCATACCACGGCAAGCATGGAGCCCGCTCAACTCACTGTCACCGTATGTCTCCTGGGTGCTGGCAGACGCGGTACTGCATTGCTACACAGCAGCAGCAACCCATTGCCTTGTGGCAGCAGACGGTGCAATAGGATGGGTAGCCGTCATCGTCATGTCAGAGGTGCTCCTGGTCACCTCTGTGAGGTCGATCAGGAGTGCCTGGGCAGACATGGGCGCAGGGACTAAATTTGGAGTGACTTGATCAGGTCATTCTCTTTAGTCCTGCAGTCAGTCCTATTGAACCATCTTATGGTGAGCAGGCAGGTGATACGGATTGCTAGCAGTCCTATTGCATCATCTTCTGCCGGGCAGGCAAGAGATGAGGATGGCTAGCAGTCCTATTGTACCATCTTCTGG
Organism: Chelonia mydas; assembly: GCF_015237465.2. NCBI lineage: Eukaryota > Metazoa > Chordata > Testudines > Cheloniidae > Chelonia > Chelonia mydas. Next base: position 156,968,961 of record NC_057849.1, on the reverse strand, counting down.
CAAGCAGCCATGAGATGTGGATGGCATGCAGTCCTTCTGCACCGTCTGCTGCCAGCCAAAGATGTAAAAGATAGATGGAGTGTATCAAAACAAGAAATAGACCAGATTTGTTTTGTACTCATTTGCAACCCCGCCCCCCGTCTAGGGGACTCATTCCTCTAGGTCACACTGCAGTCACTCACAGAGAAGGTGCAGCGAGGTAAATCTAGCCATGTATCAATCAGAGGCCAGACTAACCTCCTCGTTCCAATAAGAACAATAACTTAGGTGCACCATTTCTTATTGGAACCCTCCGTGAAGTCCTGCCTGAAATACTCCTTGATGTAAAGCCACCCCCTTTGTTTATTTTAACTCCCTGTAAGCCAACCCTGTAAGCCGTGTCGTCAGTCGCCCCTCCCTGCGTCAGAGCTACGGCAAACAATCGTGCATCTGAGTTGAGAGTGCTGTCCAGAGCAGTCACAATGGAGCACTCTGGGATAGCTCCCGGAGGCCAATACCGTCGAATTGTGTCCACAGTACCCCAAATTCGACCCGGCAAGGCGGATTTAAGCGCTAATCCACTTGTCAGGGGTGGAGTAAGGAAATCGATTTTAAGAGCCCTTTAAGTCGAAATAAAGGGCTTCATCGTGTGGACGGGTGCAGGTTTACATCGATTTAACGCTACTAAATTCGACCTAAAGTCCTAGTGTAGACCAGGGCTAAGGTAATCCTGTGATCAGAGGTTGTCCCAATGCCTGCTCTACTTCTGTATGAGCGGCTGGGTAGAAAGGTTCTTCTTTCTCATTTTCTAGCAGTTCATGGAATACAATAGGCTCTTTGAAGCAGTCTTGCCCATTATCAATGTTTCCATCCAAAGCAATGTTAATGTAAAAAAGAAAACTATTACCCCAGATAAAACATTGTCATCTTGAAGTCCAGTGGGTATCATCACTATCCACAGCCTTGTGAGAGTTAGCAGTTTAGGCTAGATACCTACTGTACCACAGTGGGATTGTTGGTGGAACTGCCAGGGTTCATAACCTGATGTGTGATTTTCAGTTAGGTCTATATTTTCTGGCTGAGACTGGCTCAATGGGAAAAAAGAGTGCCAATGATTAAATACTATAGTGATGCATGGTATAAAAATGTCTAAAATAGACAGACAGATTTTGACAATTAGGTCAGGCTATGGATGGTTCATCTCCTCTAATGATATGAGCATTACATTAAAATTATCCATAGTTGTGAACTCTCTGTCAAGAATTCACTTCAGATATAGAGTAGAATGGATATTTGAGGGTAAAGATGCAATTTACTGGAACTGCTCATTCGTGACATATAGGGGCAGATCTTCAGCTGCACTAGTGTTGAACCCAACTCATCTGAGGGAAAATGTGGCTTTATGTGACCTCTGTGCCCCCGATCCTGGAGCCAGTCCCTGGTGCAGCTAAGAACAGCACTTTGTCTGATCTAAGTTCCTTCAGGTTGCAATGGTACTCAAGGGCCATTTTGGCAACTAGAAATCACCAGACCCTGCATTGCATATGAGAAACTGAGGATTTCCTGGACAAAAGTCAGGATATGCTTCTACGGGCACAAAGCTCTAAAAATTTAGAGCAGGTTGCACAGCGGAGCCAAGAGGCCAGTGAAGAGGCTTGGCAACATGTGACCTCCAGAAGAAGAAGGAGGGATGTCCGGGTTTCAGCAACGCAGACACAGGTAACTAACCGCTTTCATGTTCTCTCCACAGGTACTAATGCGGAGAGTGGACCAGATGATACGTCTGAGGGAAGGGAGCAGAAGGAGACTCCGCTGGTTGGAAGGCATGAGATGCACTGTCCTGAGATGGGGGGTTCCACGACCACCACTCCCAAGAGAAGGAGGCGGGTGGTGCTGGTCAGGGACTCTCTCCTCCGGGGGACTGAGTCATCTATCTGCCACCCTGACCGGGAAAACCGAGAAGTCTGCTGCTTGCCAGGGGCTAAGATTCGTGATGTGACGGAGAGACTGCCGAGACTCATCAAGCCCTCGGATCGCTACCCCTTCCTGCTTCTCCACGTGGGCACCAATGATACTCCCAAGAATGACCTTGAGCGGATCACTGCGGACTACGTGGCTCTGGGAAGAAGGATAAAGGAGTTTGAGGCGCAAGTGGTGTTCTCGTCCATCCTCCCCGTGGAAGGAAAAGGACGGGGCAGGGACCGTCGGATCGTGGAAGTCAACGAATGGCTACGCAGGTGGTGTCGGAGAGAAGGCTTTGGATTCTTTGACCATGGGATGGTGTTCCATGAAGGAGGAATGCTGGGCAGAGATGGGCTCCATCTTACGAAGAGAGGGAAGAGCATCTTTGCGAGCAGGCTGGCTAACCTAGTGAGGAGGGCTTTAAACTAGGTTCACCGGGGGAAGGAGACCAAAGCCCTGAGGTAAGTGGGAAAGTGGGATACCAGGAGGAAACACAGGCAGGAACATCTGTGAGGGGTGGGCTCCTGCCTCATACTGAGAAGGAGGGGCGATCAGCAGGTTATCTCAAGTGCTTGTATACAAATGCACAAAGCCTTGGAAACAAGCAGGGAGAACTGGAGGTCCTGGTGATGTCAAGGAGTTATGATGTCATTGGAATAACAGAGACTTGGTGGGATAACTCACATGACTGGGGTACTGTCATGGATGGTTATAAACTGTTCAGGAAGGACAGGCAGGGCAGAAAAGGTGGTGGAGTAGCACTGTATGTAAGGGAGCAGTATGACTGCTCAGAGCTCCGGTATGAAACTGCAGAAAAACCTGAGTGTCTATGGATTAAGTTTAGAAATGTGAGCAACAAGAGTGATGTAGTGGTGGGAGTCTGCTATAGACCACCGGACCAGGGGGATGAGGTGGATGAGGCTTTCTTCCGGCAACTCGCAGAAGCTACTAGATCGCACGCCCTGGTTCTCATGGGTGACTTTAATTTTCCTGATATTTGCTGGGAGAGCAATACAGCGGTGCATAGACAATCCAGGAAGTTTTTGGAAAGCGTAGGGGACAATTTCCTGGTGCAGGTGCTAGACGAGCCAACTAGGGGGGGAGCTTTTCTTGACCTGCTGCTCACAAACAGGGAAGAATTAGTGGGGGAAGCAAAAGTGGACGGGAATCTGGGAGGCAGTGACCATGAGTTGGTTGAGTTCAGGATCCTGACGCAGGGAAGAAAGGTAAGCAGCAGGATACGGACCCTGGACTTCAGGAAAGCAGACTTCGACTCCCTCAGGGAGCGGATGGGTAGGATCCCCTGGGGGACTAACATGAAGGGGAAAGGAGTCCAGGAGAGCTGGCTGTATTTCAAGGAATCCCTGTTGAGGTTACAGGGACAAACCATCCCGATGAGTGGAAAGAATAGTAAATATGGCAGGCGACCAGCTTGGCTTAACGGTGAAATCCTAGCGGATCTTAAACATAAAAAAGAAGCTTACAAGAAGTGGAAGGTTGGACATATGACCAGGGAAGAGTATAAAAATATTGCTCGGGCATGTAGGAATGAAATCAGGAGGGCCAAATCGCACCTGGAGCTGCAGCTAGCAAGAGATGTCAAGAGTAACAAGAAGGGTTTCTTCAGGTATGTTGGCAACAAGAAGAAAGCCAAGGAAAGTGTGGGCCCCTTACTGAATGAGGGAGGCAACCTAGTGACAGAGGATGTGGAAAAAGCTAATGTGCTCAATGCTTTTTTTGCCTCTGTCTTCACTAACAAGGACAGCTCCCAGACTGCTGCGCTGGGCATCGCAACATGGGGAGTAGATGGCCAGCCCTCTGTGGAGAAAGAGGTGGTTAGGGACTATTTAGAAAAGCTGGACGTGCACAAGTCTATGGGGCCGGACGAGTTGCATCCGAGAGTGCTAAAGGAATTGGCGGATGTGATTGCAGAGCCATTGGCCATTATCTTTGAAAACTCGTGGCGAACGGGGGAAGTCCCAGATGACTGGAAAAAGGCTAATGTAGTGCCAATCTTTAAAAAAGGGAAGAAGGAGGATCCTGGGAACTACAGGCCAGTCAGCTCACCTCAGTCCCCAGAAAAATCATGGAGCAGGTCCTCAAGGAATCAATCCTGAAGCACTTACACGAGAGGAAAGTGATCAGGAACAGTCAGCATGGATTCACCAAGGGTAGGTCATGCCTGACTAATCTAATAGCCTTCTATGATGAGATTACTGATTCTGTGGATGAAGGGAAAGCAGTGGATGTATTGTTTCTTGACTTTAGCAAAGCTTTTGATATGGTCTCCCACAGTATTCTTGTCAGCAAGTTAAAGAAGTATGGGTTGGATGAATGCACTATAAGGTGGGTAGAAAGTTGGCTAGATTGTCGGGCTCAACGGGTAGTGATCAATGGCTCCATGTCTAGTTGGCAGCCGGTGTCAAGTGGAGTGCCCCAGGGGTCGGTCCTGGGGCCGGTTTTGTTTAATATCTTCATAAATGATCTGGAGGATGGTGTGGATTGCACTCTCAGCAAATTTGCGGATGATACTAAACTGGGAGGAGTGGTAGATACGCTGGAGGGCAGGGGTAGGATACAGAGGGACCTAGACAAATTGGAGGATTGGGCCAAAAGAAACCTGATGCGGTTCAATAAGGATAAGTGCAGGGTCCTGCACTTAGGACGGAAGAACCCAATGCACAGCTACAGACTAGGGACCGAATGGCTCGGCAGCAGTTCTGCGGAAAAGGACCTAGGGGTTACAGTGGACGAGAAGCTGGATATAAGTCAGCAGTGTGCCCTTGTTGCCAAGAAGGCCAATGGCATTTTGGGATGTATAAGTAGGGGCATAGCGAGCAGATCAAGGGACGTGATCGTTCCCCTCTATTCGACATTGGTGAGGCCTCATCTGGAGTATTGTGTCCAGTTTTGGGCCCCACACTACAAGAAGGACGTGGATAAATTGGAGAGAGTCCAGCGAAGGGCAACAAAAATGATTAGGGGTCTGGAACACATGACTTATGAGGAGAGGCTGAGGGAACTGGGATTGTTTAGTCTGCAGAAGAGAAGAATGAGGGTGGATTTGATAGCTGCTTTCAACTACCTGAGAGGTGGTTCCAGAGAGGATGGTTCTAGACTATTCTCAGTGGTAGAAGAGGACAGGACAAGGAGTAATGGTCTCAAGTTGCAGTGGGGGAGGTTTAGGTTGGATATTAGGAAAAACTTTTTCACTAAGAGGGTGGTGAAACACTGGAATGTGTTACCTAGGGAGGTGGTAGAATCTCCTTCCTTGGAAGTTTTTAAGGTCAGACTTGACAAAGCCTTGGCTGGGATGATTTGATTGGGGATTGGTCCTGCTTTGAGCAGGGGGTTGGACTAGATGACCTCCTGAGGTCCCTTCCAACCCTGATATTCTATGATTCTATGAAAAGAACAGACCGCTGGTCATGGGAAATGTGATCACACACATGCTAAAGTGAGCAAGGTATCCCATCTGAAAACATTCATGTGGTTGTGTAAGATGTGTCCTCAAATGCATGGCCCACAGACAATTTTAGCAATACAAGACACAATTTTAAAGGCGCTTTCTAAATTTGTTCTTGCACCAGTTTGTGCCTACAAAACTGTTATTTGTGTACTCAAAATGGGCTGTCTGCTTTGAAAATGAGGCCTTTACGTTGTATGGGATGAATCTATGTGGGACAACGAATTTTAAAAATAAGAAAAGTGTGGTTGTCAGGATCAAGGAAATATTTTATAAGTTGGCTCATAGAGGAAACTTCATTTTGTTCCACTTTAGCACATGCTTGCTTAAGTCATGAATTTTAAATGTCTGTGTCTGCAGCAGCAGGATGTTCAACACAAGTCAACAGTGTGTTCTCTTCACCATGCTATGAGCAAGTCCAGACTAAAACATTGTATCTGGAGAAGATGAATTTTCTTATGAATTGGAAAAGCTCAGGTTGGTTTTTTGAGCTGTGGGAACTTGAGAAATAGATTTGTCATTTTTAATAGATTCCTTTTGTGCTGCATAACACAAAGCTGTTTTGTTTTTCAATATGAAATTTGCTAACTGTAAGAGGGATAGTCTCACCGCAATTAGTAGGGAGTTAGGCAAATAAATCAAAGGGTGCTGAGGGGATAGGAGTCTAACCTGAATCCACAAAAGCTAATAAATTCAGAGTTAAGATGGCAGCTCCATCTTTAACACATACTGTAGCCAAGGATTTCAGCAAAATGTTACTGTAGTATTTTTGTTCCATAACACATAGGCCCTGTGGGGTCATGTTTTAGCTTTAACATAATGAATTTCCCAGGTATGACCCTAAATGTAATTATTATTCATTTTTAGTCCTTAAATCTGCATCTAAAAGCACCATGCTGAGTTTGGATTCAACTACATTTCATAGTGCATTTTTAATACTGATATTCTTCAGTCGTGCATGTTGATCAGAACTGACAGTTAATGATCCATTTTGTGCCAATTAGACAAACATGAAAACGAGAGTCAGCATCAAATGTAATTGAGATGTTTCATCTCAGTGGGTTCTTATCCTCTGCAAATAATATTTAAAGTAAAATCATACATAACAGAACAGGTCTTGAAGAGTGAAAGGAAATTACTTCTGTGGGCTGCAGTGGGACTGCTGGGATTCATGAAGAGAAAATGAAGCCATATATTATGTAATCATTTTGGACTGTGATGCCGAGATTCTCTTAATGTGCGGTAGAAGCCTCAGCTTATTAGGACATTTGCTCTGGAAAAAAAATTAATTAAAACACACACCAAAAATCAGTTCTAATGATTGAGAGGAACAGCTGAAATGAAGCCTAGGTAGTAGGACTACAGTATATTACTGTTAGAAAAAGAGCCAGACTGAAAATGCCCATTACTTGCTGATGCTAAACAGCACCCAACAAATGCCTGCTTATTCTACACGTGCAGGTACTTCATTAGCCTTGATGGGATGGTGGTTTCAGAAGCGCTGTCTTGAGTAAATGATACCACCACCACAGCATGAAGAAAGTCAGTTGTCACTTGTGATGTTACAGTGTTGTTTTCTGCAGTGCCATTTTCAGGGGTATATGTTTTGGGAAAGACTAACACAAGCATGACAAGACCACACAGTAGGAAAAGGTAACTGGATAGTTAAAAACAAGCTAACTAAAACAAACAAAACCTAAAAGTCTATCCACAGACTGACCACCTGGAGTGAAATCCTGCTCCCACTGAAGTCAATGCCACACTCTCACTTGACTTCAGTGGACCCAAGATTTCACCATTGGAGGGGTTTTTTAACTTAGTCATCCTGTCTAAGAAAATAGCAGTTAATGCAGTCACTATAATTTAGCTACAAAACAAACCCAAAGATACCTTGAAGTATCAGTAAAAGCTGCAAACCACTTGTGAGCAGAGATGGCAGGAAACTAGAATTCCTGTTCCACTGGAAATTCCAAATTTTCCTCCAAAAATAATCATTCCAAAAAAGACCAAAAAATGAAATTGCAATATTTCGCATGGAACAGATATTCATTTCAGAAGTGTCAAGAGACTATTTCATTTTGATAGTTTCAAACTGTTTCTTAGGCTCCTTAAGCTTTCTTATACTGACTGAAAATTTCTGTTATTTTTTACTACTATTTTGGACTACTGCAAGATCCCTGACTTGGAGAAAAAAATGTGTTCACACAGCAGAAGTCCAGTAAAAGACCTCACCAGGTTCCTACCAACCTTCTTGTGTAGTTCACTTACTCTCTGAAGGTAACTTCAGAAGTTACTTACTCCCTAGGTTACAAATCAGATGTAAGGTCCCTGCGGACATTTCAGTTGTGGTTATGACAGGAAATGGTTTTCAACACTTTGTGTGCTCTACAGCATGGGGGTGCGCAGAAGTAACATATAACTTCACAGAAGCACAAACCACTCGCAGACAGACAGAATGCAACTCCCAGGGACCACGTTCACCGTATAAAAGAAGATGGTGCTACTTTTCTTACAGTTTATCATTTTTAAATTGTAAAAGGGCTCCACTTCCTCTGTACCACAAAGTGGAGCCCTGCACGGATACAAAATTTGTATCCACATCTGATCCGCAATCTGCAAAAATGATCCACAGATCTGAAGCGGATATCTGCTGATTTGCAGGCCTCTACCACAAAGCACACCACAACAGGGGGTCACACAGAAGTCTCCACACCAAACGAAAGACCAGATTATACCACGTGATTGTACTAGTCACCCTATTGTAGCAGAGACTTGATCAATGACAGTGGCTAATGGAAACAGGTGGCTGCCCATCACCATCACAGATGGCTGAGGAAGGTACTACACATTTCACAGAAAGACAAAACAACAAATGCGAGAGAAGGGAGCTCACAGAGCAGGACATGGTAACAAATATCATCAAAGAAAGAAGGATCAGATGGTTGGGACACGTACACCATACGGAAGATGGGAGACGTGCTAAGCAAGCACTGAATTGAGCACCAGAAGGAGGAAAGAAAAAGTGAGGAAGGCCAAAGAAGAACTGGAAGAAGACAGTGACAGGGGATACTGAATGTGTTGGTATCGCCTGGGAAGTACCACCATAACTAGCATCATAATCAATGGAGGAACTGGACTGCCCAATGTGTCAGCGGCACAGGAAGAACTAAGGTCTAAGGTAAGGCCCACTACTTTCCATACACTAGATACTCTTTGTATGTTATTTGCTTGTATAGTAGATAGTAAAGCAACTTGGAAATCCTTAACACAAACATTTCCACACAACTTAACTTCTAATAATCTTCTGAGATTATTCTAAAAAAAATACAAAATACCTAACCTAGAAACAAGCAAAATTCTCAAATTCCTTAGAAAACAATGACTAGCTTTGAAATTATAGCAGGCATATATGAGTATAAAATACTTTGATCCTCACAAGTGACCTGAGAGAGCTTGTTTTGCCCAAGCTATCAACAGCTTACTTGCAAGTCTCACATTATTTTACTGTGTTGTCAAAACACCCTGCATGCCTGGAAACTGCCTACTATCCTTATATTAGAGGACATGACATTGTATTAGTGTGATTTTTGCTTTTGTATCTTGTAATTTCACCAGTCCTGAGCTGGCATAAAACAGCTCTGCGCTTCTCCTTTCTCCCCCAGAGGAGCTTCTCACACTTTCACCTATGAACACTCTGTCCCATGTCACTGTTCCTGGAGGGAACAGAACTGCAGGCACTGAAGATAAGTCAGGCCTGCTGAAGTAATCACAGGTAATCACGGGGGACTACAGCCCGGCACCTGGTCTGAGATTGGGAGACGTGTGATTCCACCCCAAGAGAGATGTGATAGCTTGAGGCCCGAGACCTGGTGGGGGTGCACTGACGCTCCCCCCTCCCCAATATGTCCACTGTGAGGGCACTAGCCCCCTCCACCCCCCGCAGTTCTGCCATCCTGATACACTATTGTTTTCAGCTCTTCTAGCTCAATTAAAACTAAGACAGGTATACCTCTGATTGCCATGCGGACAGACCCTACGGTAAACTTAGAATTGCAACTTAAAAATAAACAAACCACAAGACCAAGCTATCACAACATCAATTACAATTAAGGTATGTTAGTAACTGGTGTTCTTAAAAGACAAACCGACAGACTATTTTACAAAGGGTAGTCGCCATACCTTTAGCCAGTGGCTCCACGGTGATAATTTCACTGCTGTTGCCTCTTCCTGCGGCAGTGACAGCCACCACCCAGACACTGTATTGTCGATGCCGACTCAAGTTGGGGATTCTGTAGGAAAATGAGTCAGGAGAGGCTTCGAACTCGCTGATTACCTGTGATGGGAGAGACAAATGTTTCCAAACTAAAATAAACAGTATCTAGAGAAAGATTGCTGAGTGGAGTAGCTCAGGTCTTTTACCTCTGGGTGTCTGGAGTGAATGATGGTAATTGCTCCAAATAGACTGCACATGGTACTTAATAGGATAGAACTACATTTTGAAATCAATTGATTCAGTGAATTTAGCCCTATTTTCTGTTTGCAAATTGTCTGTGTGATCATGATTTTTATGACTTTGTTTCTTTTAATTGGGTTGATGAATAATTTTAATTAACATATTTGACAACTGTGCTCCATGAATAGTTCTTATGAACACATTGCACAGTGGGTTGTAGTCAAATTATCCTGAGTGAATATTCACTCATTTGTCTGATTAGATAATTGGAAGTCACTAGACATGCTTCGTGACGGGTCACCCACATCTTAAGGCATGGTTCTTATACTTTGATTTAAGGACTTAACCCAGTTTCTTACTCTGATTGGATGATCTAAACTTTATAAACTACCTCCACTCCAGGTAAATTTTGTTTAGTCACAAAATGAATTTTGTTTTCTTTCTTGATTCAAAGATTCTCAGCTATGGGTCTTCTCAGCTACTGTGATGGATCAGAGCGATATTAGGTATAGTGCGGGCAGTGGAAGGTCAGTCTTCCCCAAATTGCCACACCAATATGCTTCAACTGTGTGCTGGAGAGATGCTAACAAGGTGCCAGCTAGTGCCAGTTGTGGTGAGACAGTTTACAGTATATCCAAAATAACCTAGGTAATTAAAGAAGCATGGGGATTTAAGGATGGCCAGAGATGTTGTATTTAAGTACACACTGTACAATGAAGCTTTATTCTTCTGAGGGTTTGATAGGGGAAGGAAATTTTGTCTCAGGCTTGAACAGTAAATGCAACTGGAATAACACAATAGACAGTGCCGAGTATCAGGAGCTAGCTGTGATATTACTGCCTGACACCACACTACTTACTTACTTTCTCCTGCTGGTTCAGCTAGAAGGGAGTTGCAGTAAAAATATTGAAGCCAGCAGTTAGCAATTATGTACAGTCAGAACATCCAGTTTTATTTCTAACACAGGTTCTGTGAATCTTGAATATAAAAACAGCCAGGATAACCAGTCAGTTCAAAGGAATAAAATAGAGTAATTTTGATGTGCAACATTACACTTGGTCTCATTAGCTAATGCCAGGAGACTAGAGTATTAATGACACAAATTACAATTGTGTTGAGATTTTTTTTTCTTACAAATAAATATTCACATAATTCAAGGTTCATTAAAACGGACAGGTTGGGTGCATGAATGCCCTTTGATATACAAATATCTCAGGGTGGTAAAGGCCAATTCCAAGTAATTGGAATTTCAAAGGAGACTTTGACCTGAAAGTGTTCACATAAACTGTCCTTCAAAAGGAAATTCAGAATAAATGGGCTGTTTCTCAGGTGTCAATCAACACCTCTGTAATCTGAACTGATGGGAAATCTCAGCAAACTGGTGGGGCAATGCATACTCCTCTACCATTGAAATGGTATCTTCTACACTCGAAAAAATGGATCATGTCAGAACATTTGTTAACTAGCATCATGTTAAACTCCATTTTGCCTTCAGGGTGGACAAGGAACGCTTTGTTTAAAAATGTGTTGTCTGGTCACTATTAACTTGAAGGCCCCCTCAATGCTGACGTTTTAAACTTAACTTGGCCCAGTCAAAGCAGGTCCTAAATTATGCTTTTTATGTTGCTTAACTTAATTTGTTCTAACACAACATATTTTCCCAGTGCAGCCATGGCCAAAGTCCATAAAAACTTCTTAAAGTGTCACTAAATAACCCTTTGCTCCATTCTACTGTAGGGATGATTCCTTGCTGTGATCGGGCCAGTCCTTTGCATGAGCTCCTTTGAACTGGTCTGTTTCATCTGACACAAAGTATCTCTTATGCAGCTCCAGCCCAAACCTGTTTGCTCCCATTGGTGGACTCGCTCACCTGATTTCCCTGCGTCCAACCTACTCCCTCTCTGCGGAGACCAGCTCTGGTTTGGGATTCGCTTGCTCACACTCATTGTTATCAAAGCCCAAAGCCTGACGGGCTTTTCTTAGCCACTCTGACTCCTCCTGTCATGATGCGGTGTCACTTTGCCCAACTGATCATATGTTTGTCATGGCTTCCACTGCTGACATGGAGTGAAGCCATGGATCAACTTTCATTTATTGTCCTGGACATTACACAGGGATTTGAAAATAATTTATCTCAATATTTACATAAGAATATTGGACAAATGCCTGTGGTTTGACAGGCTGAATCCTGTGTGAGGTCATATACAAACAGTAAGACATTGCTCAATAGTACAGCAGATTGAATTTTAATATTCTTGAGCTAAAATTATCTGGGGTGAATTTGAAAGGACAGTCAGAAAGGCCAGATGCTCTCTGGCTCTTGGGCTCAGTTCATTAATCTCTCTAGAATGGTCCATTGGTAAGTTGTCTACCAGAGTGGAATATACGCTGGTATTTTGTTTAACACAAACTGTCAATATTCCATTTCAGCTAATATCTGAATTTAAGAAAAAATACAGAATACTGGATATGCCATATTTATAAATCAACACAATTATTTTGAAGTAATTGGGCATCTGTATAGGTTCTCATCATGGAACTGCTTTTGTGTTCAGCTGTACATTGATCTTGCTGAAAATAATTTACCTTTATACTGTTGCTCTCCCCTCCAACACTTTCCAGAATGTAGAAGACTGGTGTTACTGAAACCCCAATCAAAGCTTTAAAAATCCCTTCATTGAAATTTACATGGAAATTCTCTTATTTTTCATAATTACAGCACTTCTTGGTTTCAGGTAGGTGTAAATAGTTGTCTGCTGAGTACATCTGTTACTCTGTAGGTCACCTTCCTGGGTAGCCTGGCTGACTAGTTCTGCAAATGGCAGGGTCCAGGACAGACATGCTAAGATCTTGGGATATAGTTTGTAGGTGGAAGGCAATTTTAGCTGCTTTGGCTGAGTAGGGTTACTGGGATAAGGTGAGCTTCTAGACAGTCAGATGGGGTTAGGAAAGGAATATAGTAGGTAGGGAAATTGCATAGGGGAACTGGATTCACTGGTGCTATGCTCTCCAGACCTTTAGAACCACAGTAAAATATCCCTGTGGTTGCAAAAAGAGCATTTCAGTGATCCCTAGCAGGTGGGCAAGGCTCCAGGGGAGCGGAGTTCTACCTCTGTGGCCACTGGGACATTTACTGCCATTCCATTCGTGGAAGAATCACAATACTGGGGTCTCCAATTCCTTTTAAGCTCCCTCATGTTTGGCTCCTTTCCGACTGCCACAGAGACTGGACAGCACTAGCAACTGTATCTACTTCAATTAATTATTCACTCTTCACTGAATCAATTCATGAATTGAATCTGGCATAACTAGCAAATATATCCATACTCAACCGGTACCTTTTTAGCAAGATTATTTAGCAAACCATTTTAGTTTTTAACTGGTTAACAGAATTATCACATTTCAGCATCTAACATTAACTTCCAAAAACTTTGGAACATTTTAGTGACAAGGAACTGATTTTACTTCCACCTTTTTTTCTTTCATTTCATTTAGACTAATATGTCAGAGACTTACATTGCATGAGGGGGGAAAGGGAGTTTTATGAGCAAGAAGATTAAATAACTAAAAAAAAGTTGTAATAAAATATTTTAAAGGAAATGTCTCCTTGTCATATATTAGGCTTTGCATGTCCCATTATGAATGCCCTATACTGAAAGGAATGCTAAACTTGCTCAAGGATTTCTTTCTACTGACTACTCCTGGGGAATTCTGCACTAAAAAATTATAAAAATTCTGTGCACAATATTTTAAAATTCTGCAAATTTTATTTGTCAAAATAACACTAGAATAAATGTTGGTAATTTATTTAATAATACTTGTCAGAAGTATGTGTGTAACAATACAGACAACAAAAAAGATTCAGGAATTAGTTATTTTTTGACAAATAAATTCTTTACTAGGCACATTAATACAGAATTCTGAGTAATAATTCACTTAAACTATAATACGGAAATGCATTTCCCGCACCCCTCACAAGCAGTGCAAAAGCTTGGTGGAGACGGGGTAACAGAGGAGCTGAGGGAGAGGGAAGTAATTGCTGGGAAGAAGCCTGGGAATGAATCTGGAGTGTTGGGTGGGAGAAGTATGGAGTAGCGGGGTGGAGAGAGGGATTCTTAGGGAGTTGGGGAGCCTCCCTCATGCAGACCCTGGCTGACCCCTAGTCCCTCCCATTCAGTCAAGAACATCTGTCCCTGTCTCCATGTGTCCCTGCACCCCCACTCAGCCACCCCTGCACCTGTCCCCATGTGGCCCTTCACCCATCTCCATGTGTTCCTGCATCCCTACTCAGCCACCCCGCCCATCCCCATAATGTCCCTGCTTCGCCTGCCCCCATCCCCATGTGGCCCTGCACCCCCACTCCCATTCAGCCTCTTCCCCAGTCTGTCTTCCCCCACTAGCTCTTCTGAACACCAGTCTATGTGATCCCCAGCAGCCCCATGTACCCCACTCTATCTGTCCCCCACCATATCTCTGGGCCTCCTAACCTGGCCCTGTGGGCAGGGTGCTGTGAGGAAAACAGCCAGCTGCTACTGCCGGTGAGCCACAGCAGCCCCTGGTGCGCAAAAAGCGTAACTGCAGCACCTCTCCAGCAGAATATATTTTGGGGGAGAAAAGCGAGACACATGAATTCTGCACGTGCACAGTGGCACAGAATTCCTCCCAGAGTAACTGACTGAGCTGGTGCAGTGGCTTCTTCAGCTCCCCTCTGTTAGGTTTTTTGTTTTCTGTTTCAGTTCACTGTCTGTGAAGCACAGCATGGAGCATAACCATGGAAAACGAGCGGGGACTGTGCAGCATGAAATGGAAGCTATGTGACACATTCTCCCTTCTGTGCATTCTCTCTTCTAATTATCCATTTAGACCATCTACCTGGTGGAATCCAGGCAACAGAAAGAGAATCAGAGGAACAGCCATTCTAGACAGCATACTTTCCCTTCCACATAGCCTCAAAAATATTACTAAAATAGATTAGTTAATGCTGTTAGAGACAGCCTTAACTATCCCTTCCAAACTCTGTGACTTCATCAGAGGGACTGCAAGGTGCAGGTAACTAGATGTTGTCAGCTAGATGCAGAACAGCAGCTGGGCCACCTGTTTTGCCATGGCTGAGGCAAACCTATGGAAACCGCCGAAGAAGAGTGCCTCTAGGCATCCAGAGGGTTAGGATTAAGGCCAGGATTTCCTGTGGATACACAGCCAGTGGGACACAAAAGCAAACTGCTTCCCTTGTCTGCAGTGTATCTCGGACAGTTCTGTGCTGAGGATAATTGCTTCATTGGAAATATCTCTCTGTCCTGGCCCCGCTAAGATTCTAAAGTATCACTAGTGTTCCTCTCCTTGCACATTTTTCTATGGGATCACAGAGATCCAGGTTAGGACTAGGATGAACTGAAAGAGCCATTTGAAGACTGCTGAGAGAAGAATGCAAACTGGGACTCACTTAGATTTATGCTCTGGCTTGTGAAGAAACAGCAAAGTCAGTGCAGCTAACACCCCCAGCATGAGCATAAAAAGCATCAAATTAAAATGTAAAAGAAATGACAGCATTACTAGAAAGTGTGATTCTATTCTGAAATGTGACTATATAAATGTTACCTTCTTATTCAATAGACCTGTTCCCTGCGGGTATTCAGAATCACAGCTCCTTAAATTAGTGACTAAAATAAATTGTTACTCCTTTGTACTCCTCTTAACACTGCAGAGTCAATACAGCTAATAATAAACTGTATTCTATGCCTTCTTGTACATCACCATCAACAGAATTGTTTACTACATCCCAGCTTAGTCCTTCGGTGCACCCTTTGCAAACCTACTGAAGACAAAGGGGTTGCACAGTGGTGCTGAAGAAATGAATTAGCCAGAAGAACCTTTATTACTAGTGGTGACGAGTAAGAGAAAACCCAGTTTGAATCTCCCATCCCATAGTGTAATCTATTCCTCAGTAATCCATTTCATGATTACTCCAAATGGGCTGGGATTTAGGCAGACACTGAGCGGGGCAGCATAAGATGTGTACCTCCGTTGGCAAACCAGAGAGCCAGGGAATTACAGAGCATCTATGTGTCCAACAGCCTCAATAAAGAATCACCTAGCTGTTTTCTACAGCCAAGTCCTGTCTCTCATTGCTACACGTCACTGGTAGAATTTTTAAGGCTGGCAGTTAGAAATAAACATGGTTTTACTTGTAAACTGAAGATGTTTGAGCTTGGAGACTTAGAGAGAAAATAATCACAGAACCCCAGCAATGCTATTTGTAATGAGCCACACTTCAAAGAAGAATAACTTTTTAATTTACAGACTTAAAAAAACCTGTATGTGAAATCCAAACCCAAATGAAGATAATATGAGTTTTGCATTGACTTTAAAAGGGTCAGGATTTCGCCCTGTGCTTTTGGAGCTAAAGGTTGTGAGTTCTATCACTGATATATGTTGAAGAAAGTGTGACAAATCCATATGTGTTGAAATTGTCAGATACTCAGTATTTTCTATTAAAATCCATCAGCTGCCAAATCTGAAGCTAGGTAATGAGACAAGTCCACCATTTTATGAAAAAGCAGGATGAGTTTTATTTTTAGCAGGGCTTTAAAAGAAGAGCTGTTTAAAATGATATTATATAGCATATCAGTGTCATTTGTGCATATCAGTTAATCTGTTATTTACAATCTATTTTAGAGATATGCACTATGGCAAAAAATGTTAAACAAAAATTTAAAACTGACAGATTAAAACAATGAATCTACAATTATTTGTTCTGGCAATAAAGCTGTAAAATGGTTATAAAATAAGACTACGGTGTATGAATAGGTAAGTATTTTTAAAATAGCTAAAAATATAAAATAAGTCTATGTGTGGTTTATAAAAATAAGTATTAAATAAACAAATACTCTCACGCTGTATGAAGTGCCATGTAATGAAATTGACAGATACTTCCTGTAATGCATGAACCCAAGTGTGGATTAGAGACAAAAAGCTCAGCACCCCTCCAGCAAACTTGACTCCAGCCAGGCCTCCCTCCTGCGTGCACCTTTCACCGCCTTAGCCTACCCCGACTCTGCCTTTTTAATATTCACCAAATTTCTCTCTTTCTTCTTTTAAAAAACTGATCATACTCTTAATCTACAAAGCCTGTAGAATTATAATGACCATACCCCCACTTTGTTTATAACGGATTTTGTATTATATTGTGCAGTTTTTGCTTGTGTCTTCAAAACTGGGGAGGGATAGAGACGGATGCAAAGACATCTTCATCAGGTTTAGGATGCAGGCAGCCCCTGTGTAGCACCAGTTGTGTTCCTAAATCTGCAGCTAGAGAGCTAGAACAGCGATGTATTTGTTCATCACAGGTCATCTGCCATACAGTGCCATGTATCCTTATAAATAACAGAATAAACTATAATCATTGTAATAACCAATCTTCCTGCATTTTCTGCATGCATATGTTCTGCGCAACAAAATAAACTCTCAAAGTGAGTAATGCCAGAGAGAAAATTCACTTCAATAAGAGGAAGATGAGGAAGGCTAATTGTAATATTTTCCTTCCATTTTATTCTATGGATCTCCAGTGAATGGTGTGTAGGGATCTGTCTCTTCTACTAACTGTACAATCACAGGAGCCAGCAGACATAGCATGTACAGCGGTGCATGCAAAAGTCATGGCATACGGGGATTATACGACCAGCAGATATCCATATGTTGTCTGACACTGGACAAACGATGTAATGTAAAACAATGTAATACATCTTTCCTACTGGTGGATTTGTGTACAAATCAAACCTGAATCAGATACTGACTACCTAATGAAGTAAGTTCAAGACATAGGGTCTACGATAGTGGTGGACAAATTTGGTTCAGGCAAAACAAAAGTCAAACAATCCTTAACTTTGTCAATTCCCCAAATCAAACAATATTTTAAGGTCCAATTGGTTTGGTTCCCTGGCCAAACATAATCTTACTTCCTCTTTCCCCACAACCTCTTTAGGTCCCTCTATCTCCCCCTCTTACTTTTACAGAAGTATTGACAGACCTAGCCGAATCTGTGCTAGGCCCATTGCACTTCTATTTGGAACTTTGGGGGGGTATTTATAAAAGCCATTTTTTCCATATCTGTTGAACTAGGCAATTTTCAGAGTTTCAATGTGACCAGGAAACACTATGAAAACTAGTTTCAGTAAGATGAAGAGTGTGAAGCAATTAGTCAAAGGCAACGCACTTAAGGATCACTATTCTTCCATAATCTGCTGAAGTATTATGATTTCGTATGGCATTGCGTAAGGTATATCAAATCACACAGTCTCTAGGGAACCCAGTAATAGCTGTGCACAACAAAGATAGCTTTTCAAAGGAAAGTGATAAGAATTTACATAACCATACTTTCCTAACAAAAAAAATCCCCAGCAGTGTGTTTTTCTATTACACATACACTTTTACAAAAATAGACCAAATGAACTTGAAAAGTAATTTAGAAGTCACTCTAGTCTACTGTTCAACCATTATGATTTATCATGTAATTAAACCTTCCCTAATTACGAAAAGTGCATATTATTTCTTTGTCTACCATGGAAATATTTATGCAGTATGTAAAGAAAAAAAATCAACAATTTTATAGCTGAGATGTAACCTTCTGAGAAAAATGGACTGTACAATGGCAACAAAGATACTTCCTTAATTAGACAGAAGAAAAGGCACCGCTGAAATCCTTCAAACAGTCAAGGTCATCAGCAGAGGTTGCACACCTTGCATTTCAATCCTCACTAGGTACAATAGGCCAAACTAATTCTGTTTTTAGACTTCCCTTATCAGGAAATTGGAGTGTGGCTGTGAAGTCATCTTACTCCACATCTTAATATGGGTGGAATAGAAGACAAGAGCTAACTGTCTTCCATTTAGTATCCTTTCAAAGTGCTCTTTTACTTAAATCGCTCCTTCTTCCCCATCTCTAACCACCCATAGACAGAATAGCCAATTTATTTTCAGTTAAATGACCCACTTCATGGAAGCAGCAGAATAAGCTGCTTTAATGGTTTTCCTTTCTAACAGTAAATATGTGGCTTGATAAATGTACTATCTCATGTGACGAACTGAGAACCTTTTGTAACCGGCTATGCAATCTAGGTTTTAATACAGTATATTTCTGATAGATGTCATCATACAGTGTTGTACTACATATGTAGTCCACATTTTGCATAAGGTCACAAGTCCTTAGTCTTTGGCTCTGCTTTCGCATCACATCTGAAGTCCTGCTACTCTTCCCCTCTGTTTTTCCACCAATGAAATCCTGCTCCTTATGCCTCATCCCACTTTGAGCAGGAGACACGTGTCTTCGGTCTCCCTTTTCCTAGCCTGACATTGCTATTTCCCCCAAGCTGGGAGGCTGCTGTCACTTGCTATTGTGATGCTGTTTTCCAGGCTCTTTCTGCTTCCCAGTTTGTATTTAATCTAAATGGGTTCATTGATCTCTTATAGAAATGGAAATCTGTTTCTGCAAGGAATTAAGGTTAGTAGTCAGCTTTAAAATGAACGGATCAGTATCTGAATTTTTGTATTTTTCTCTGTTTTGCACAATGAAAAAATATTCTTCCAGAATGAAAAGAAAAGAGAGTGTAGTTCACAATGTTGTGCGGTGCAGGGGTCCTCTCCTGGAGTTTTGGACAGAAATTGGGAATTCAGTGATAGCTGCTTTTCTGTTTTCACTGGTGAATGAAATTCTTCTGTTTGAAATATTCCAGGCAGATGCTGCCCTTTGGAATCAAAGTGTTTCAAGCTGAAAATTTCAGCATCCCTTCGCCTAAAGTCAGCAGAACTTCTCAGAGGCTGCCCTTGCAAATTGAATCTGGCTGTGAGAAGTGCTGGCAAATCTGCACTTCAGAAACCCACAGGGTCATTTGATGGATGCATGGTGTAGAAGTGTGCACAATATGGCCAGCAGTAATTGTTCATTTTTTGTTAATTCAGAGTGGTTTATTGTGGCTTTTAAATACCCAATGGACTCCCAAGCATTGTTTTTTACTGGAAAGAACATTAACTCTATTTAGGGGTGGCAGAATTTGATTTTTAATTTTTTATAATTTTGACAGATATCAATGTTTATTTTGAAGCTTTTTTTTCTTCCAGTTTTTGTCCATTTCAATTTTCACAGTTGCAGGAAATTATGGGGAGGTCAGACAATAATTATTTAATGATAGTACGTATTGAGATTCAAAAAGTTAAAGCTTTATAACCATTAACACACAAATTGTCAACATCACATGTCAACAAATGCTCCTTGTGCCCTGGTTCTGGTCTCAGCTCCCCCCTTGACACACACAAGAGGAAATTCAGTTCAATCCAGTTTGATTACCTTTAAAAGTCTTGCTCCTCCTGGGGAGATTTGTAAAAGCCTCTCGCGCTCTTCCCTCCCCCGCTCATAGGAGTTGGCTAAGGAAACGGGGAACGTCCATCCTGCTTTCGGGCCTCCCTTTTCACCAAGAACAGGCAGGATCCCAGAAGCAAGAGAAGGTGTGTCCCAGCTTTGCCTTTCAGTGATCAAAGAAGGAAAGTTCAGCCACCGGGAGAGAGCAGTGAGGGCTGGCAGTCGGACAAAGTTTGCAGAAGTTTCCCAGATGGGATCACACAAGATGGTGACAACATGTTTTAGAGGCCATTTTCAGGAGCTGAGACCAGAGCCAGGGAAAAGGGTGCTCCGGATCTAGAAAAGGGCTCATTGGGGTGTTAGAGAGGAGACTCCCACATTAGCAGAGGAAAGGTCTTATGTACTGGGGGGAGTCATGCAGTGGGCAGCCTGCATAGCAGGGCTCTGGAGAAACGGGAACCATGCATTAGGGTCCATTATGGGGCACAAGGAGCATAGGAGAAGTGTGATGCCTTTTAGGCGGTCGCTCAACTCTTCTCAGCACTGCCTCCTAGTCTGTGTGCAGGTCTAACGATTCTGGGGAGTGGTCAGAACTCCTGGGCAGCAACGCAATCGTGAGTAGTCCCCTGACTCCTGGGAATCCTGGGACTGAGCAGCAGCACCCCAAAAATTGTCTTGGCTGAAAATGACCTGGGTTTGGGGGGTAGGAGAACAGGGTGATTAGGTAAAAGGAATATTTCTGCTTCATCAGGCACTGGTAGAGATTTACTCCTGATTTCAAATCCATTGGCAGCAGCCGGGATGGGTGGCCACAAAGCCTCCTTCTGGAGCAAGAAGGCAGCCCGAGCCCATGAGCGGATGGGGGAGGGGTGTGTCACGTCTAGGGACAGGCAGCAGGCTGCGGAGGAGCTGCACCACCTTCTTGGCAAAGGCAGGAAGAGGAAGAGAGGCAACCCCCTGCAGCGAGGGTCTCTGAAAAGTGAAAAACAATGCAAATGATGAGCCTCCAAAGGGAGGTGAGCTGCATCTGGCATTTGCCTCCTGCACGGCCAGCCTTTTTTCCCTGATAATTCAGGCAAATTATTTTGGGGAGGCTTTGCCTCCCCAGGCCTTTTATACATGCCACCCATTATAAAAATAGAGTACTTAAAGAGATGTAGTCAAAGTTGGTCACCTTCATCTCTGACCTATTCTCTTTTTCCTGGTATCTTTTTGCAAACTCTGTGTCACTCTGTTAATGTGATGGATTCTCTGCAACCCTACAGACAGCTGTTCAAGTAAGGGGGATAAGTGCAGAGCACTGATCCTCTCTGTCACGGTGTGGCGCCTCACCCTTGTGGCGCCTCCTGCTGGTCATCCAGGAAATTAGCTTTCCAGCCTCCAGAGCGCCCTCTGCAGGCTGGTGTCCCGCTGCCACTGGGCCCCCATGTCCCTCCCAGACCCCAGTGCCCCTTTTACCTAGGGTTCTGCCCCCTGGCAGTACTCCCACAGTCTCTGGGTCTCCCCTCCCCAGGGAACCCCCACCCACTATCCCCACCTTGCCTCAGTCTTTGGCTATTGCCAGTCACCACTGAGCCCCCGCACACTGGGGCAGACTGCAGTGTATAAGCCAATCATCACAGGCAAGGGGGGTTTGGACCTGCTGCCTCTGCCTACCTTTGGACTGCCCCCTGCAACCCCAGTACCCTTTTTGGCCTTCCACTAGGCCTGCAACCTGGGGGGTTTCCAAGCTGGAGTTCCCCAGCTCCCTTGGCCTTCTCGCAGCCCTACTCCACTGCAGGTACCTTCTCAAGCTCCCCAGCAGCCAGGCCCATCTCCCTCCACAGCTAGAGAAGGCTCTCTGCTCCTGGCGCACTGCCCTCTTATAAGGGCCAGCTGAGCCCTGATTGGGGCCTGGCCACAGCTGAGCTTGCTTCCCCCAGTCAGCCTGGGAACTGCTTGCTCCCAGCCACAGCCCTCTCCTGGGCTGTTTTAAGCCCTTTAAGGCTTGAGCAGGTGACCACCCCGCTACACTCTCCCTTTACTGAAAGCAGAAAGAAGAGTCTCCCTTTCACTCTTTCTCCTGGGCTTGGTGGAGATGGACTGCCCTAAAGCTCTATCTTCTCCCACCACCTCTTCACTGACTGATGGAAGAAGGACAAATGAAGAAGACTCTGCAGTGGCAGCAGCATATGATGTACCTGGCTGGGGGGTTTATGGGACTCCAGGTCTTCTTGCCACTAGGTGGAGCTGTACCAGGAATAGAAGAATTGGTGAAGCTGGAGGTCACCTATTTTTCGTCTTTCTTCTCCTGTAAGATCTCTTCCCCTGCCGATTCCCCTCCCTGCCAAGTGGGGAAGAGAGGAAAATAGGCAGAGCATGGTGCCTTCAGCTCATCCTCCAGGAGAAAAGGGAGCTTCTCACACAAGTTTCCCCAGCCCAGCCAAAACAGAGGTGGTTAGGAGCACAAGGGTTATGCCTCTACATAGTTGCACCCTCTCTGAGTGCACACATGCACTCACATATGCACACGCACACACCATTTTTGTGTGGCTGGCTATGGGCCTGATTGAGGACAAGGACTCCTGCCAAATACATTTATTCCTTTGTCCTCAGATCAAGTCTCCCCACAGAACGTGATACAGGGTCTCTTCGTTACATGATATCAAAACCCAGGATGGCATACAACCACCAAAACTGATGAGCACCGACTTCTATTTTCATCTACTTTATGAATGCCTACAAGTTAACGTATGGGACTGGGAGGGAGGAGAATTTAGGGATGAGTGCAACATTATATTATGGTTGCAGGGGGTAAGTGAGGGAAATATCTGACTCTTGTTTAGGAAACTATTTTCAATTGTGTAATGTCCAAGAAGTCCCCATAATAAGTCCGTGAGTGTTATTTTTTTTTCCCAAATGAAAAATGTAATAATGGTGTATTTTAAAACCGAGCTCTGCCAGCTCCAGGGTACTATAGCCGCCACATGCAATATGAAAGCACTGTTCTATTTACAACGTCTCTCTCTCAGTTTAGATTTCAATAGATGATGGTAAATCCTTATCTGAGGATGTTTTTATGACAAACAAAACCTCACAAAAAACCCAAGACATTTTGTCTTAACAAAAAAATATCAGGCTGAGGTCCTAAAATGAGTCTTGTGGTCTTGTCTTACCCAGGGAGGATGCCTAAATTGTGATTTACAGGTGCTGACAATTTAGTGTGATTGGCCATCTCTGCTCAAGATAGAGTGCTCTGCACAGAGTAGGAGGTGCTGCTGGGAAAGTCATAATTATATGAATCAACAGAGTTTTATGGAGTTTACCCAGCCTGCCCTTAGGATTTTTTTTTTATTTATAATGTATGCAAACAACAAAAGGGTTCATATCCATAGGCTCTAGGAACCTTGACATTACATCACAAAATTGCAGCAGCACAATTCAACAGAGTCTAACACCAGCAGTGGCTCTAGTCAATCCTAGCAGTCCCTTATTTTGCAGAACACTCACATTTACTCCACAGAATATCTCTGAAGCATAAACCAAGAGAGAAGCATTTTGAGCCTAATAATGAGGTGTTAGCAAAACATGGAGGTCGACACAATTTATGAGCCACAAAAAATGGATTTGCCGAAGAAAGAATACAATCAGAGAGAACCTTCAAAACAAATTCCAGTTACTGGATGTACTGTATGGTGCTTAATATATAACTGTATGCTCCCTGTAATATAAACGCAAGTACAACAATGTTTCCAGCAAAGAAGCTGAAGGAGGAAATGTGTGAGAAGTAAACAAAAAGAAGCAGCAGCACCACCTGGTGTTTTTTCTAAACCATAGACACAGTTACTTAGTAACAGGTTTCAGAGTAGCAGCCCTGTTAGGCTGTATCCGCAAAAAAAAAACAGGAGGACTTGTGGCACCTTGGAGACTAACAAATTTATTAGAGCATAAGCTTTCGTGGGCTACCGCCCACTTCATCGGATGTGTAGAATGGAACATATAGTAAGAATATATATATATATACACACAGAGAAGGTGGAAGTTGCCATACAAACTGTAAGAGGCTAATTAAGATGAGCTATTAGCAGCAGGAGAAAAAAAAACTTTTGTAGTGCTAATCAAGATGGCCCATTTAGACAGTTGACAAGAAGGTGTGAGGTGTTACCTCTTACAGTTTGTACAGCAACTTCCACCTTCTCTGTGTGTATATATCTTCTTACTATATGTTCCATTCTATGCATCCGATGAAGTGGGCTGTAGCCCACGAAAGCTTATGCTCTAATAAATTTGTTAGTCTCTGAGGTGCCACAAGTACTCCTGTTCCAGTTACTTAGTAATTAACTTTTTGAAGCATCACAGTCATGACTTTAAAAATGCAGGCAAACTCTGGTTCAGTAAAACCCAAACAACCTTCTTTGACAACACCTACTCCCTTAGTAGTCAGTGCTGTAAAACCAATAGCTAGTTTAACACCATCACCACCATATCATCAAGATATTTTGGGTTTCAACACAGTGATTTTTGAAATAATGGAATTAGGGGTAAAAAATGTCAAAAAATGCTTAGAAGCCTAAGTCCCATTTCTAAAGGGCCAGATTTTCAAAAGTATTTAGGTGCCTGAACATGCAGACAGGCACCTAGCGGGGTTTCAGAAGCATCTAGGCAGGTTAGGAGCCTATTTCCCATTGATTTCAATGGGGGGTAGGTACATAACCTAGTAGGTGCTTTTGAAAATCACAAAAGGGTCCTGCCTGCATCTTTAGGTGCCTAAATACCTTTGAAAATTAGTCCTTAGGTTCCTAACTCACTTTTGAAAATGGGACTTGGACACTTTTGAATATTTCCCCCTCGACCTCATTTTAATTCAAGAACAACATTTTTATTACATCATAAACTAAGGATATGTTCAGTTTAAAGTACCATGGTTGATTAATACTATCATTTAACACTCCCACACCCTTCCTCCACATAGAGAAATAAATACATAATGCCATAAATAAAAAGTATCGATAAATATGTTACATTTGTAGCAGAGAGACAACCATTGATGTTTATAAAGAATAGATGTCCCCCAGATTTTAAAATAGCTGGATTCCTTCCTGACTGAGGGAGAGAGAAAGGCATGAAATGGCTAGCCAATTTTCAATTCAGTTATCCCTTGTCACATTTTCAGCAAGTAATAATGTGCATATATAGGATGGGCAAATGCTTCTGGCACAAATACGCATGTTCACAAGCAAATATGCTCGTTCACACATCATTATACTCATTCACAAAGCCAGAACTGTCGGAACAGAGATCCAATTGCAAGTTAGAGTTAGCAAATATGTTCATAAATAAATGTTTCCACAATGTACCCAGCTGTAATTGTGTCACAGATAGCTGGCAGTTGGTCTTGTGAGAACCCAACTAAAAAGCTTCAGAACCTGTGCCTTTAACATCATTCAACCTGGGAATCCTATGATTTGAAATAATTTGTAAATTAGTGTGCTATATTAAGCTTTAAGTACTGTCAAAAAGGACATATGTGAAAACAGCAACCCCTCTTACAGAAAAAAAAAAAACATTTCAGAGAGAGAGAGAAAAAAAGGAGAAAATCCAATAAAAGTGTTAGGAACTAAACATCTGGCAATGTATATATGGATAGATTAATACTGAACTTCTAAGGTTGTTTTGTAGAACTTACTGTGGGATACGGGTGTGAGCAGAACACTGTGTACTTTCGGATGACACCATTTAATTTAAATGGGGGGAGCCAGGACACAAATACGGTGGATGGTGATGCTGCAGCTGCTTTAACTCCAGCAGGAGGACCTGGAACTGAAAGAGCAACATGTATAGTTATCAAAGTGGACCAGCGCAGTCGAAACACACTGACCTGTACAGTACAGCATATCTAACAAGAAAACAGCTCAGAGGTCTTAATGTACTTAAGAAATGGAAAAGAAGGGGAAGAAATCCTACCAAGATTCAATTGCATCCAGTTAATTATTTGTTACAATTAATATATTAAAATTGTATATGTCACTCCCCCGCCCACAAATATTAATGAATCTTTGCAGAGATTACATATGTAAAATTATGTGCTCAACATGCTTATAATATAAATTTGCATATATTTATGCATATATATAGGCACACATTTAATTATTTATTTACAGTAGTTCCTTATGTATTGCATCACAAACTACATGGAAAAACTAATTAAGGCTGAACAATTAAACACTCAAGTCAGGAAATGCCAAATTTAATTTTCTGTGTACAATCTTAACCCTGCCTCTCTGTGCATTTGCATTATGAGAAAGAATTTAATGGCATGCACTCATATTTCTCAAGCATACAATATAGCGTATAATTTTTCTACAACTTCAGCTATATAGGCATAGCCTCTTCCTATTGTGTACAATTTGTGCATGTGAGAACATCCATAAAATATGAAATGTATATGAAAAGTAGCCAATAAACTGTATTTATTACAACATGCTACAAGGTCTATTTAGTGTGAGAGCTGGTTGAATTTTTTTTTTTTGACAGAATAGTTTTTCACTGAAAAATGCAAGTCAGTAAAATGTCTAAATGTTTTGTGGGAATGAGTCCATTTCAACAAAAAATTTATGGGAAAAATTCAGAATATTTCATATTGATAATGTCAAAACCTTTTGTTTAGATAGTGCTGAAAATTTTCATTTCAACATTATCATTTCAACTTAGAATACATTAAATATTATTTTAATTAGAGAGATCCATATAACAAAAATTAAAACAAGATTTTCAACACTATCAAAAAGAAATGTTTTGATAGTATTAAAACAAACCATTCTGATGATCCCAAATAATTTTTTTTCTGAATTTTTGTTTTGTGGGAAATTTCAGCTTATTGTTTTGATTCTGATTTTTTTTTTTAATGTTGTAATTTCCTGTGGAATGAAAATTTCGGTTGCTCACCTGGTCTTTTCAGTATCATAAAAAAACCTGCTACTAAATACATACCATCTCAGGGCCTGGTTCTGCAAGCTGATCTGCACGGACAGAACTTTAACCCTGTCCAGATCCTCACTGAAATTAATAGGCACCACATAAGTGGTAGGTTCTGCTCGCAAGAAGAAGCTAGCGAGATCGGGGCCTATGTTTGCAGCTAAATTTAGTTTCATAGTTAAATGCCTCTGCCTCTGACATGCATTTAAGGAAAACTTCAGTTTCTACATGTGCATAGATAAATCAGCTTTGTCATACACTGCCACTCAATTGCATCTAATATTTTCCTAAACAATGTAAGAAAGCTGATTGGGATGTACCACGAAGTACAATTTTGCCTAAGATGTAGCCATTCAAAATACTGTGGAAGCTTCCTGTAATCCAGCATTTTCTATTTATATTGTCTTGAGAATGTTACTAAGGGTCCAAATGAGGAGCTCATCATTATATTCACATCACAACCCCCCACCCTCCCACCAATCCTTGCTCTGAAAGTCTAATTCATTTAGTAGATTCTATCCAATCCAGAGTAAATATTGATGTTTGACAGCATTCAGCTCAATATTTCTATCCAGCTTGTCAGAAATGCTATTTGTTACTGCTGTTGAAGAATGAAACCTGGCTCTCCTGGGTTATTACTTAGCCCAGTGGGAGACTCCTTTATGGTTAGTAATGTCTCTTGAAAATCACTGCAACTAGATAAGCGAGTTTAAAATAATTTATTGCCAAATTAGTGTTTGATCCATGGGGAGAGGTTCTGACGGGAGCGGTTCTTATCTGTCAACTGCTGAAGGATTAACTCAAAATTGATCTAGAGTTTTCCAGACACATGAAAAGCTTTACTTTTCACTGGATTCCTATATTTTCTCCTATAAGGTGTAGATATCGACAAACTTTAATTGCTAATAATTTTTCATTTTAGATATTTATCCTGGGGGATATTTAGATAAAACCCTGAGGGATATTGCTGTGACATGTAAATCCAAGTTTGTTTTTCCTAAACAATGAAATTCAATAATCTTCTCTCTCTAGTATCAGGGGGTAGCCGTGTTAGTCTGTATCCACAAAAACAACAAGGAGTCCAGTGGCACCTTATCGACTAACAGATTTATTTGGGCATAAGCTTTTGTGGGTAAAAAACCCACTTCTTCAGATGTATCTGAAGAAGTGTTTTTTTACCCACGAAAGCTTATGCCCAAATAAATCTGTTAGTCTTTAAGGTGCCACTGGACTCCTTGTTGCTTCTCTCTCTAGATATACATACAAACATACTTACACACACACATCCAGCTTCTGCATTCAGGAAAACTACATGAGACTGTGAAAGTCTCGGGTTTTGGTGTTCTATCCTGGAGCATAGAGTGGGTTTATATAATAAAATAACTGGGATGCTTATTAAATGTGATCCCTGAATATTCTGAAGAACCTACATTTGGGGGTGATATGTGCTGCTGACTTTATTATGAGAAACATGCTCACAGTCCTATACTGGTAGCCACTGTCACCCATTGCCACTCTTTTTTATGGAACTAATAGTACAGCTGGGCAGGAAATGATCTTCCCATCCTGCTCGAGTTTTTCAGATTTTGAATGTTTTTCTGTCTCAAAACAGAATGAAAAATTGAAATCACAAAAAAATTTGTAAGTTGATAATCTAGAAAAAAATACAGACTGGGTCAATCAAAACATTTCATTTTGAAAATGTCAGAACAGGACTTTGACAATTTTACTTTTTTTTTCTTTTTTTCAAAAATATATAGACAGAGAGATTGAAACCAACCCCTTCCCACTAAAAGTTTAGATTTCAAGTAACTGATATTTTCCCATGAAAAAGTATTTTTTGGAAAATTCCTGACTGACTGTACCTAGTAGCTTCTGGTTATGATAGGACAGATAATGCCACATGTTCTCTCAAAATTGGCTAATGGCTGTAGTGACTTTAAGAGGGTGAATTCGAAGGTGATCTTTTGGTTGCAGCCTGAGATTTCCATCATTCTCACAAGCTCTTTGAGTCCTCTAATTCCTAACAATGACAAGCTAGACATGGCATGTACTATGGACTGTTTTTCAGTGACTGCCAAGGATGACACAGAATAAAGGTGAGTTGGGAGGAAAGAAAGACAACACCAAAACACTAAACACCACTTAAAGCTGTCCTTGTAATCAGACATTGGACCCCAAGCTCATTCCCTGGATAATAGAAGCTTAAAAACAGCATAGAGATAGTATGTTTCATGCCATGCAGGAAAGGGAGCGCTTTGTGGTATCCCTGTGGCTGCGTGAAAATATGTTGAAAGGTGGGAGACGAGGGGCAACATTAACATGGAGAGGACAATTATACTGAGAGGACTAGGATGGGGAATAGAAGTTACTGATGGTAGAGAGTGGGGATCCAGAGTGGCTCCAGGAGTTCCCTCTCAGCAGGTGTGTAGCTGGCTATTTTTCTTCACAGTACCAGACACCTGGGAGGCTAAAGTGCTGTGAATGGTGCATTTGAAGGCTCTATCACCCCTGTGAGAGCAGAGCTTTGCTCTGTACACAGGATTCCAACTCTGCAGTATACAGAGCCAAGCCACTAACGATTATGTCTGGCACCCAACGGTTTTGGGTGGACAAAAAGACGCTGCTGCCTAAACTTGTATACCCTCTAGACAATATGAGCAGAATGTTTTAAAATTAAAAAGTGCATTTGAAAAGAAGGACACGTGTATCCTTCTGGATCATCTGAGTCCCAAAAGCAGCATATGGCAACTATGCAATCATACAAAGTCAGGCATAGCAGATTAAGGCTGCCACATAAGGCCAAACTGGGCAGTATGTATCCACATCTGAGTATCCCTTTTGAACCTGAGTGAGTTAATAGCCCAGATTCTCCGCTGGTGCAAATTGGTGTAGTTTCATTGAAATCAACGGAGCTGTGCTGATGTACACTAGCTGGGGATCTGGCTCAATGGGTCTCTCTAATAAAGAATAGAGATTCATTGTTTCAATTAAGGTTTTATAATGTATCATTTCCAATAAAGAAATATGAAAGAAATAATTCAATCCCCATGCCATCAAATACAATAGCTTGTGAAAATGCAGTTTAAACCCAAGGAGGGAGAGAATTAGAAAATCTATTTTAATTTTTAATGATCAGTAAAATAAATCCACGGGTGAAGATGACACTTGGCTTATGAGTGGCTCCATTGAGAGTGAAAAGGGTAGGGGAAAATGCAATGAATTCTTAAAATAGGAAGTTTCTGCTCCACTTCTCATGGTGCCACAAGGATCTCTGAGAGGAACAATTACTTTTTCGGAAGGCTCATGGGGAGAAAAGCTATGCAAAAACATAAATGATGCCACCTTAAAAGGAAGCCTCACTTCATATTCTCAGCTGGAACCCCTCTCATTTCCTAAGCTCAACAGCAGCTATGTCTGACCTCTGGTGTCTAAAATCAGTATTGATTATTACAAGAAATCCAAGTCCAAACTCATTTTCTCTAGCCTGATTTCCTTATCACTTGGGTTACAGTTTAAATTTGCTACTTGGGAAGAAAATATTTTCTCAATTTCAGGGCTGCTAAAGATATTCTGGATTCATGGACATATATATCAGAGCTGGTAACCCATATTTAAGTGATGAATGGCCAAAATGTGCCTTTATCAATAATATGGGACATACCAGGCCATTGATTTAAGGAAAACTTCATAGAATACCAGGGTTGGAAGGGACCTCAGGAGGTCATCTAGTCCAACCCCCTGCTCAAAGCAGAACCAATCCCCAATTTTTGCCCCAGATCCCTAAATGTCCCCCCCCCGCCCCCAAGGATTGAACTCACAACCCTAGGTTTAGCAGGCCAATGCTCAAACCACTGAGCTATCCCTCCCCCAATATGAGCAGATTTTACTTCCTACTGATGTAAAAACAAAAAACAAAAACAAAAATGACATGATATAACCCAATAATAATAAAGAAGTAGGAGGCTTGATGGTAAGGTAAAGACACTCAAGAATAAGTTTATTACTGAAGATCAGTATACTTGGTCCTTAATTTAAGTAGAGATGACCAACCACAAGTAGAAGATATGAGCTCTCCAGATCTGAACTCTCCCAAAAATGTCAGATATTACTACCAGAGTTTGTAGAAAGAGCAGCCAGCAGCATCGTTCAGATGGTAACTTCCTCAAAGTTCAGGGGTGTTTGGCTCCAGGGCTTCAGTTTGGACCATTTCTAATTTTAACTCTCTCACTATCCTAGCAAAGATCTGTATCAGAATTAAAATAACTGCAGTGAAGCTAGTGCAAGATATGAAATAGTGACATTATCTACATACATATCTACGTATCTTAAATGAGATTCTCTGTTGAAGAATTAAACAGTAGGGGCATTGAGCTGATTCTTGCAATATCTGAAAAGGTTGGGCTTACTGATTTAGGGCCAGATACTGCTTAACACCTCTGTGGCTTTGCAGGGAGGAGAAGGGTTAAAGGAGCCCCCTCTTGAACCAGGCACAGTCACTGCCTCTGTGCTTTTCAGACTGCGGAGACTGCTCACTCTATGCGTCCCAGGGAGCAAGACACCCAAAAGAAGTCAGGGAGAAGGGAGAGACATGACCGAGCCCCTCCATCATAAAACTGGCCAGCACACATTCGGTAGTGTGCTCTACACTCCCTGAAGGGACATAGCAGCAGGTGCTCTCCCTCTGTACTCTGAGGAGCTCTGAGAGGAATTCTGCCTCCCTGAGACAGAATTCTTCCTGAGCTCCCCTGGAGCAGCGTATTCCACTCTTGATATGGGGGCTGAGCCCTCAATGCTAGGTCACTGGAATGGAATATTTACTCAAACATTGCCACATTGGCGCTCCTGTCACCTCAAATGCAAAAGTCCTTTGAGAACATATTACTGTATTTTACAATTTTAAAATTATTTTTAGACATTTCTTGAAGCCAGAGACACATCTATAGCAACTTCAAGTTCACGGCATTTTGGAGTGCCACAACAAGAAGGTTGGTGGTGACTGGATGTCTAACATAGTGAATGTCAGTGAAAATAAGGTAGGATCAAAGGCTAAAATAGGGAAAGAACAAGTTAAAAATTGCTTAGACAAGTTAGAGGTCTTCAAGTCACCAGGGCCTGATGAAATGCATCCTAGAATACTCAAGAAGCTGACTGAGGAGATATCTGAGCCATTACCGATTATCTTTGAAAAGACATGGAAGATGGGAGAGGTTCCAGAAGACTGGAAAAGGGCAAATATCATGCCAATCTATAAAAAGGGAAACAAGGACAACCGGGGAAATTCCAGACCAGTCATCTTAACTTCTGTACGTGAAAGATAATGGAGCAAATAATTAAGCAATCTGTTTGCAAACATCTAGAAGATGATGAGGTGATAAGTAACAGTCAGCATGGATTTGTCAAGAACAAATCATGTCAAACCAACCTGATAGCTTTCTTTGACAGGGTAACAAGCCTTGTGGATAGGGGAGAAGCGGTAGACGTGGTATATCTTGACTTGAGTAAAGCTTTTGATATGGTCTCACATGACCTTCTCATAAACAAACTAGGGAAATGCAAACTAGATGGAGCTACTATAAGGTAGGTCCAAAACTGATTGGAAAACTGTTCCCAGAGAGTAGTTATCAGTGGTTCACAGTCATGCTGAAAGGGCATAACGAGTGGGATCCTGCAGGGATCAGTTCTGGGTCCAGTTCTGTTCAATATCTTCATCAATGATTTAGATATTGGCATAAACAGTACACTTATAAAGTTTGTAGACGATACCAAGCTGGGAGGGGTTGCAAGTGCTTTGGAGGATAGGATTAAAATTCAAAATGATCTGGACAAACTGGAGAAATGGTCTGAAGTAAACAGGATGGAATTCAATAAGGACAAATGCAAAGTACCGCACTTAGGAAGGAACAATCAGTTGCACACGTACAAAATGGGAAATGACTGCCTAGGAAGGAGTACTGCGGAAAGGGATCTGGGGGTCATAGTGGACCACAAGCTAAATATGAGTCAACAGTGTAACACTGTTGCAAAAAAAAGCAAACATCATTCTGGGATGTATTAGCAAGAGTGTTGTAAGCAAGACACGAGAAGTAATTCTTCTGCTCTAATCCGCACTGATTAGGCCTCAACTGGAGTACTGTGTCCAGTTTTGGGCACCACATTTCAGGAAAGCTGTGGACAAATTGGAGAAAGTCCAGAGAAGAGCAACAAAAATGATTAAAGGTCTAGAAAACATGACCTATGGGGGAAGATTGAAAAAACTGGGTTTGTTTAGTCTGGAAAAGAGAAGACTGAGGGGGGACATGATAACAGTTTTCAGGTACATAAAAGGTTGTTACAAGGAAGAGGGAGAAAAATTGTTCTTCTTAACCTCTGAAGATAGGACAAGAAGCAATGGGTGAAAATGGCAGCAAGAAAGGTTTAGGTTGGACATTAGGAAAAACTTCCTAACTGTCAGGGTGGTTAAGCACTGGAATAAATTGCCTAAGGAGGTTGTGGAATCCCCATCATTGGGGATTTTTAAGAGCAGGTTGGACAAACACCTGTCAGGGATGGTCTAGATAATACTCAGTCCTGCCATGAGTGCAGGGGACTGAACTAGAAGACCTCTCGAGGTCCCTTCCAGTCCTATGATTCTATGATTCTACTTCCTCTGACTCAATGTACTGATGGCCCAAACATATAGTCTTACAAAATGATTTAAAAGGATTTCAGTGTCTTTTGGGGTGTGGCTAAGACATAGAGTGGGAAGCAGCATCTCAAGGAAGTTTCAGACAGAGTAATTGCGGCTGATGAATTAAAGGGGTTTCCGGTGTTGTGGTAGCTGTGTTAGTCCTAGAATATCAGAGCGACAAGGGGGCTGAAGCAATATCTTTTATTGGACCAACTTCTTTTCGTGAGAGAGACAAGCTCTTGAAAAATAAACGAACTTGAAAAATAAAAGATAAAGGTAAAAATATTCCCTCAGCCACCTTGTCTCTCTAAAGGAGTTAAAACATAGCTGCTTCTACTGAGCTCTGGAAGTAGAACTACATTTATGAATCATAAGACATGCTCCTGCTTTTGCTGTTAATCCATCTTTGATCAAAGTAATAAAAGGAACTATGTAAATATTGAAAAGAAAAACAAGCCTGGGAACAAATAGCCTGAGTAGAGCTGAGTGAATAATGAAAAGAAATATACATTAAGGGCATGTGTTGTAGGGTGGCTCTGCCTGGAGTGCCCTCTTGTAGCAGACTGTGACAGAACAGTTTCAGTTTCTGCCTCAGTTTCCCTTCTCAGGCAGCCCAAAACCTCCATGACAGTCTCTTGCCTAATAAGGTCTCTCCTTGGGACCAGTTTATTACAAAAACATAGTGCAAATAGCCCATAACAACAGTCCCCAAACAGTCCATTTATCACCCAAGTGCAGACAGTCCCTTAAAACCCCAATACATCTAGTTCCTCAACATCTCACATACCACACTCCAGTGTCTGCCATCACTCCTGGCCTCTTCTTCAGTTCACTTTCATCCTTTAACCAGGTCAGCCTCCCTAGACCTTCCAGCTGGGATATAATCCACTCTTCCCAGCAGGAACACTCTTCCCCCAGCCACTCTGATGGGAGTTCATCCTCACTAGGAGGGCACCACCGCTCCTCCTGTTCAGTTAACTTTTCATATCCCACACAGGCCAGCAGATGGGCCCTTCCATTGCTCACCTGGCTCCAGCTCTCCACCACAGAGATGTCAGCAGGTAAGCCCTACACTGCTCCCTTGCCTTCAGCCCGCAGCTTTGGCTCTCTGGCTTAGAAGTCAGCAGGCAACACCCTCTCTTGCTCCCTGGCCTCCAGCCCTAGCTCGCTGGTTTAGGAAGACCGGCCTGCAAACCCTTGCTGCTCTCCTGCTTTCAGCCTTCCCCCAGAAATCTCCTACACCTTCCTTCAAGCACCTCCAGTCTTTTGGTCCCTGACAGCTCTCACCTGCCCTTTCCCTCATTAACTCCTCCAGGCAACTCCCATTTTATATGGGCCAGGTGACCTCTTAAGACCCAGTTAGGAGGCAGCTGATGAGTCACATGTGCGTAGCCTTTTCCTTCTTAAAGGCCCAGTGCCACCCTGCAATAGCCTGATCCTCATTTGCTGTGAGGTCCCTTGACACCACTCCATCAGTGTAAAGTGACATTAAAGTGGGGGTAAATTTCAGAACCAACCCCTCAATACTTGGTTTGATTAACTGAATAGAATTCTTCAATGAATGAAAGTCAGTAGGAGTTGGACACCCCCTCCCTTACGCACTTCTGTAAATCCTTGTCCACATCAATTTTACTAATATTTATGCATTATCTATAAATTGGATGAATAATAAAGAAAAAAGTTATTGACTCATTTATTTGAAAAAAAATCACAAATGTCACTGAAGAAATGATTGAACTAATATTATTCCATCAGCTCTGTGCCTCTGTCTCTGTGCCTCACACTCCTATCTCTGCCAAAACATCCCTGACCTCTTGAGAACAGATTTTCAAAGGCATTAAGGTGCTCAAAGATGCAGCTAGGTGCTTAGTGGAATTTTCAAAAGTGCCTAAGCAGGTTAGGCTGCTACCTTCTACTGATTTAGAAAGTCTGTCTCAAGGATAATTCAAAAACAGTAACATGTCAAAGTTGTTAAATAGACTACTGTTACATTAAAAAAAATATACTAACATAATTAAAATTAATCACGTGCTTAGATGCTTTGCTGAACTGGGGCCTTAATGCTTAACCTGGCCATAAAAGGAATGAATAAATAGAAATGCCCATTTTTTTTTAAATTGGGCACATAGCACCGAACATGTGCTCACAACTCAAGAGCTATGCATGCAAAACCCAGTTTGTGCATGCACACTGGGTGTTGTACACACATTGCTTTGAAAATCTGGGCCAAATCAAGCAGTCTCCTATCATGTCAGGCTGGCTATGGAGAATTTCTTAGTTCTTACCATCCTCTTTAGTGCGGGTGAAAATTTGTTCACTCCTGACTCCATCTCCAGCTCGTGTGAATGCCAAAACCTGGATGCTGTAGTTGGTGTATTTTTCCAGGCCATCAAGCTCTAGTGAGGGCTGTGTAGTAGTGACATTTTTAATCTCTCCCAGCTCTAGGGAACAAAAAGTGAACCATGTTATTGGCAACGCTATTCTTCTTTTAATCATACGTGTCTATCTTGGTATGAAAATAAAAGGGGAATCATCTGATTAAAGAATATTCACTCATGAAAGAGAAAGAATATTTTGTGATTATAAAATAGATACCTTAAATGCTCACACTGATCAATACTATAAAATAGAGCAGATGGGAAAAAATGACAACATTTGAAATTTTTATGTCGGTTCCATTTCACGTGATTAACAGCAAACTTGTTTTTAACTTTATAATTTATTTGGCCTTTTTTTTTAAATTGAAATTTTAAGCAAAAATATCAAAACCACTGTCAAAATGGGTATTGAAATTTCGCATTTACTGAGAAACAGCTTTTCGGTAAATGAAATATTTCTATAATGGTACTGACAATACTTACAATTTAAAAATTGGTAATAATGATGCAACATTTTCCCCTCAAAATAAAAACATTAGAAAAAGTCAACAATTTTTACAACAGTTTTCGTGTCTGAAAAAAGCCAACAAACAACGCTTTTTGTTTGAAAAATTTTGCCCAGCTCTACTGTAAAGTACACAATGGTCAGAAGCATTAGTTAACAATAGGTTTAAATGTGGTAAAACCAAATTCACTTGCATGGAGAGATGTGGCTCATCACATAAACCTCAATGTATTAAGCTGGGAAGTGTTCATGTGCAAAAATGCTTTAAAAGAACAACTAGGACAGAAAATATAGCTAACAAAATAAGGGCATTCAAAGTTAAAATTTCAGGTCCAATAGCTGCGTTTTGCGGGGTATAGTAGGCTATACTGTAATGTAGCTTTTCAGCAGTGTAGGGCCTAATCCAAAGCCTACTGAAATCAATGAAAAAAAAATTACCTTGTCTTGAATCAGGACTGCATATTTTCTCATCTTTATTTTTCATTCACCAATGAGTAGTCACCGTACCTCAAAAAATTTCTGACTTGAGCATTATCACTAGTAATAGTGAGCCTCTGGGTTACATTCTGTCCTCATTTACAACTGCGCAACGTCATGTTTGAACAGGTGTAACTAGCAGAGGACAGAACTTGGCAAGACAATTGGAATTTAATTAAGTATTCTATTGATGGGTACACACACTAGAATATAATCCAGCTCATTCTGCCAGAGCTGAGACAGCTCTGCACTGCTAGCAAGAGTTTAAAAAAAGAGTTAAAATGTATTGTTCACTAAAGCCCACAAAAAGGAAACAAATATTGAGGTGATATCATGATAAATTGCAGAATGTGATAAATGCATGCACACTTGACCACCTCACTTGTTCTCTCCCCACTAATCCACTTCCCTTAGGATCTATGTTAACATTCCAAACATCTGAGCACTTCAAATACATGTGGGGGGGGGGGGGGGGGGGGGGGGGGAAGCTGCCCCAAACCTGTTTCCTTCCTTCACCCTAATTGTGGAGGCAAAAGCACATTGTCAGCACATTACTAAAAAAATATACAGGGAGCAAATCTATTGAGGAGGATGGTGTTATGTTTACAGTGTCACTACTTAGTGTACACACACACTTTACTATGTAATTTTTGTTTCAAATCACATGGAGATGAAAAGTGGTAGTGTCAGATAAACTGCAACTTGTTTATTCTCCAAAATGGTTGAAATAACTTCAAGCCATTTACTAATTACAAAACAGAAATCCCCTACATCGTGGGCCTCAAAAGCCAATCACTGAAGACAAGTCCATAATACAAACGATTTGAGAGGTAATTCTGTTGACCTTAAGAAAAAGAAACGCCAGGTGGGTTTCTTTTCCCCCCTGAAAACAAGAAACCTTTGAGTATTTCAAAAAATATATTTTTAAAAACGGTTGTGACATTTAAACAAGGATTCCTGTGTTTAATGTTGTTCTTCCTGGATGAATAATCAGATAACAAGTATTTTGATAATGCTGCTAAAACTAGCAAAGTAATCTTTAAAGGAAAGGCTGTAGCTTCATCTCTGAGGAGTTAAAGAGCAACTGATGATACTCCCACACTTGCCAAAATTCTCTTTTGAACACGTGTGTATTCATAAATAGTTTTGTAACAACCTGTCAACAACTCAAAGCTCTCTACAAAATGATTCAGACACAGACGTATGATGCTCTGTGTAAAATGATGATGAAAGAAAATTTAGTTTTCTGATACGCTTTTCACACCAGAGGACAAAATGATATTAACTGCCATGATCTGCCTGTTATCCTGTCACTGCTATTGGCAAACACCTGATAGGTTGGTTAAAGCTGCTTACCTCCATCCAAGAGATTAGCCCAGTAAATAACTCTGAATCCCTGTAGAATCCCATTCAGGGCTTCTTTGGCAAGTGTAGACCAGGAAATGGAGATAGTTTCTGGTGATGTAGCAGTGGCTTGGACATTCCCTGGCGGGCAACTGGGCACTGGAATGAGATATTCACCAATTTTAGCTCTAGATAACTTCTGTGGACAAGTAAAACAGTACTCTTAAGAGATTACAGTCACCAATGTGATACTGAATGCTTAAAATGCACACATATATTTTTTTCAAAATTCATTGGAGACACAAATTAAATAACAATCATTCCCACTTCTTGGAAGAGTCCCTTTCTACTACATTTTCAATTTTCATCACTTAAGCAAAATCCATTATTTGAATCTGAGTTTATACTTTGCTACTGATGGAACTGCTTGGTTACGGCTACATTTGTTTTTGAGAGTACAGTTCACTTCCCAGAAATGTCTTTGGACCCACTCCTTCTCCCTCACTGACTTGCCCTTCATTAAGATTTTCCCTTGCTACTAAAAGGAAAATAAATTCTAGAGCTGATTAAAATATACATAAAAATGGATTTTTTGAATATATTTGAGATTTTTCTAAATCAAAATTTACAGTTTTTTGAAAAATTTCAACCCCTTTTCCCAAAAATTTAGAACATTTTCAAATTTTCAATCAGCTTTAACAAATTTATATTTAGTAATTCCTGTTTCAAATGCAATACTTGTTAATCTATCGATTTGCCTTCTTGATTTATCTTATCCCCAATTCCCATAATGACCTCACAATGATGTTACAGAAATGTTCCCAAGAAAAAACCCATATGTGCCAGATAAAGCAGAAAAACTTTACACCTGTTGCAGCAGTAAAAACATGCATGTTTAAGTGAATTGTCTTCCATCATGCTATACTCTGTCTAATACAAACAGGATTTGCAGTAAATGTAAAACACCAGAGTTCTCTGAAGCATATGCCTCAAACACTGTAATACTCAAGAACATACAAATGGTTACTCTGTTTAACATACATAAGGTCAGATTCTCAGTTGGTGTAAACTGACATTGACTTTAGTGGATTTATGCCAATTTAAATTGCTAAAAATCTGCCTTTTGATATCTTCCTTGGTTGCTTGTGTTAGAATTTACTTTTATACTGTTTTAAAGTATCAATGTCCTCTCTATAGTATATGGAATAACTCCTTCTTCCACTAGAGGACTCTCTATCATTATTTGAGAAATGCTCTTCTGTGTGGTTTAGAAAAATAATTCTGAATTACTTTTCTCAATGGACAGCCTGAAATATACAGAACGTGCCAGTGACTTTTCTTTTATTAGTTTGGACATTCTTGGAAAAACTCATGTCTCATTTTAGGCTGGCAAATTATGTTACTGCATAAACACAGCTCTGGGTTTCACAGCAGACTTCTCTGAAAAAAACCGTTACTTCAGTTTTAGGATTTTTACTTTAAGAGATATCAAACCACACTGTGATCCTATGTTGAGAGCATGAAATTGGCAACTGAGTCAATATTAAAACAAGTGTGTTTCTAAGAAAGGGTACATTCTAAATCAAGTTCTCTCACAACTGGAGATGTTATTAAATCAGAATAGTCATATTTCTTAAACTGAACTATATTGTATAGCTAGCAATTTGAAATTTGTACACAATACGCAAGCTGATTTGTTCCCTCCCACCTGTCTATAACTATTGTTTCCCAATGTAACCATTCTATTATCCACTATATAATGAACACTAATCAGGCAGTAGATACAATTAGGTCAACATATCCATCCGTGGGAACAAAAGGCTTGATAAAGAAATCATAAAATGTGTGCAATGGTATATATGATATTTGCTTGCCTAGGACCTACCATCCTCTAGGGTAGTGGTGATGATTTCCTGAGAAGAAGGTCCTATTCCAGCCCGGTTACATGCCTGTACTACCATGCCATACTGGGTGAATTTTTTCAGGTTATCCAGGGTATAAACTTCACTATCTCCAGTGGTGTCAATACTGATGATGTTGAACTGGAAATTGCCCCCTGCACTGTACTCTCGGTAGCCTATCTGGTATCCACGAATAATTCCATTTTGCAAGTGCTTCTTTGGAGCCTGAACAGGATAGGAAATATTGTATGTTAAGAATATATGTGGAAATGCAAATAAATTCTGTCCCTTAAGCACCTTTAACTGCACAGAAAGTCAACGATTTCTTTAAATGAACACCACTCTATTTTTAGGTAATAAACTGAGGGAGTCACTGTTCATCAGGCAACAACTCTTTACTATGCTAAACAAATTTCAGGCCAAGTTGTTTATTACCTAGGATATAATCATCCAGTTAAAAAGAATTCCAGACTGTTATTTTACTAAAATGCCTAATGGTGAAATATTTTTGAGACCTCATCTAGATTTGGAAGTTTTTCCTGGATAAATAGACATTGAGGCAGCCATGTCTGTTGTGGGCACATAGATGAACTTTGAAGGCAGTAGTGAATCAGAATGTAGGAATTTCTACACTGAATGGCTATTGAAACAAGTGTTTGGTATCCAATGTTAAAAAATGTGCCCAGGAAATGTATTGTACACTATAGTTCTGAGTCACCATACAAGACTCCTGCACTCTGACTGACAGATCTTTCCATTTCAGTAGACTGTAGCATAAAATACAGTATAAAATAAAATAAGCATTGTTAACTTGGTGAGAAAGTCTATTAGTAACAGAAATGTTTGTTCTGTTTCCACTTATACAGATGCTGAAATTTGTTGAACTACTCTTTATTTCATTTTGTAAAAATGTTCTCATCTAATGCACTGGGTGCATATACAATTATTGTAAAAATTACAACTACTACTTAGGGTCCATGTACAAAAACTAATACACACACAGATCCCATCAGACTACCCAAACAAGCTCTCCCTCTACCATCAGCACAC
Source organism: Chelonia mydas (assembly GCF_015237465.2). Taxonomy (NCBI): domain Eukaryota; kingdom Metazoa; phylum Chordata; order Testudines; family Cheloniidae; genus Chelonia; species Chelonia mydas. The sequence goes on along the minus strand of NC_057849.1, from coordinate 156,927,471 downwards.
CATACTGAAGTCTATAACCAGATTTCCTAGAGTAACAGGATTTCATTTTCAGATGCCTTGTTTATTTTCCACTGCATTTGGTTTCCAAAAAAGGAGACGAAGCTACAGGCAGGAATCTTTTCTTAGGACAAGAGTATACTTCAATTCCCCCAGTAACAACAAATTTGCTAAGAGAGTGGTTGCCTCCTCTTTTACTGTTTCAATGTGGACCTTTAGCTAATAAGAAGTAGTAAAGACAAATATACATTGCCTAATCACTAAGCCCTCACACTAAGCCCAAATCCTCACTGATTTCAGCAAAAGTATGCAAAAGAGATGCAGAATCAGGGCCTAAGTTCATACATGAGACCTCAGGTGGGACTAGAACCATGCTTTCTGATATATAATAGACCAGTTATTTTTCTTGGTTTCCTGAATAATTGTTCTGTTGGGTGATTGAAGACATTTCTTTAAAAAGTCATATCTTATAAAAAATGCATTAGCTGCCAGTGTGGCATCATAGTCTCAATACATTTACAGTTTGTTGCTCATTAAATTATTGTAAAACTTCATATTTTACCATTGGGAGGAGGGGGGAACCTGATTGGAATTTTAAAAATCTGGATATCTTCATGGGAATGCGGAACATTTGTTCCAGTTGAGAAGGAAATATCATAGTTATATTTTAGTGGTTAAGTGAGCAAGTAAAAGGCAAATAGTTTTCTCGGTTGAAGCACTGCACACTCTGTTTCATAATCATTGCATAAAATGTGGACCATCTTTGTGAATGGACAGTGTAGTTTTGTTGTTTTAGTAAAATAACAAAAACAAAAGAAAACAAAACAAAAAAACCCACCAGGGGATAGACAGCAGAAGTATTAGAATACTCAGTTAACTGGTCATTCATTCACTTTCTTGCTTAAATGTCCTTTTCTTATAATTTGTTGAAATTGAAAATTTGTTGAAAATTTTCTGTCAAAACTGTTTTTAGATAGAAAACTAATTTTTTTGTGAAAACAATCTCAAGGGAAAATTTTGGTTTTCTTCTGTTCAAAAGCTGAATGTCTGAAAACCAAAATGCTAGAATAGGGTGTAGATGTGGCAGTAGAGGCAGGGGCTTAGATGCCCTGAGTATGATCCTGTTTGAAATGCTGGGCATGCACAGGGAGTGACTAGACTTGCCTGCTGCTCCTGCCACCACAGCTACAGTCTATTTTTAGTGTGCTAGCTTGATTAGAGCTAGCATGGGTCTGTCTCCTCATGCGAGAATTTATACCTGCAGGTTGAAGTGCAGACATACTCGATTAGCTATTCTGGGATGGGTGTCTTTTTCTGACCAGAAACTCCACCCT